>NC_054701.1:43521865-43851865 GCF_016097555.1 Gigantopelta aegis
GAAAAGGGAAAAATCTGAAACGGAAAATCAGTACCTCTAATAAAGCATTGCTTTGTGCCCTGATTTGAATCTGAAAATTAAAAATTTATTTGTAGAAACAAATTTGTTAAATTCCAGGAATTTCCAGGTTGACTGATTTTTCCAGTTTTAAGCACTTTCCAGGAGGAATATATTTTTAAGCACTTTCCAGGATGCATGCAAATCCTAATAAATGCAATTATAAATAAAGTTTCATTGCTCTAGAACTTAAGTTTGTGAGAAACAAACCTAGACATAAAAAGTTAATGTTGAGCCAAATACAAGGCATTTTAATTAAATCAGCTAGTGCTAGTTACTATGTTTTAACATTGATCAGTAATGCAAAATACAAGCACAACTGCACTTTTATTACACTTCTCTGCCTTCAGTATCAACAAACATCTTCAAATGCTTATCAAACAATTCACATGGTGTTTCCACTGTTTAACAGCTGATGTCAATAGATCAATAATGGGCACTCAGAAATAGTTACACAATGATAGACTACATTTTAATAAATACATAGGAAAGTTAAGCCCCTAACCAAGATTTTTTGTTTGTTCAGTCGCCAACTACACTTAATCTGGTAAAATTAAACTGGTCAACCCTTACATTATGTGTTTCCTCTAGCACCAAGTTTGATGGGGGTGTATGTACAAAAGGATTTGATTTCAGACAAACAACTGCTATAACAATTTAGGAAGATCGAACTACGTTTTTGCCCGATTCTTTTGGCAACTAACTGTAGCGTTCAAATTCACGTCGCGTTACTACCTGTAAATATATTACAGAACTATAGAACTAACGTGTAAAAGCAAGAGTGCGTGAAAAAGGCGCGCTAAATAGTTTTGAATGTTCCCTAATTGCCTGCAGCCGTAAACCATTCACGCTAAATAACTGCAAAATAACCAAAAATAACCTAAAAGTTGACAAATTTGAATTGCATTGTCGGTGCAATATGAATTATAAATATTAAACAAATTAAATTTAAAGTGTAGGTTTTCTAAAATAAATATATACTCTATATGATGAAGTGTTAGATCTGTTTGTACAACTTCCACAAGACGACGAAACAGCAGAATCTAGCGTAGTGTCAGAATTTACGAACGCCATCTTTATCGTAAACAAGATGAACTCATTAATATTAATGACGTCTGTAATTACAACTGCGTCTGCGCAAAAATAAACATTTATAAGAAATTATTTGATTGGATCCAACCATTTGGTACTGGAATATAGTGATATATATAAATGTTTTTAATTAAATTTTTATTTTGTATTATTATTATTGTTCTGTAGGCATGGGTTGTCTTATAATATTTATTACTATTTTTTATCTGCCTATGCCTCTAGAACAGATAAAGCTTTTTGAGTACATTTTGTGTGACAGTAGGATAACTAATGGGCGGGTTGTGTGAGATTGGGTGGGTGGGGGGTGGGGTGGGGGTGCAGAAGCTTCAAGTTTGATTCCCAACAGTTGTTGCCACAACACATGAGTTTATAATTTATTTAAGCACTGTTGTACTGGCTTAATTGGCAAATATGTTACAGACTGTCTAGCTACTTTTTCGTACTTTTTGGTTTTTGTCCTATTTTTCCTACTTTTTCTTCAGAATACTTAGTTTTTCGTACTTTTTTGTTTGAAAATGCCACAAATTGCTGCTGTTAAAGTGTGCATATTCCTTGTAATATTATAAAAGTCATCAGTTACGGGAATTATTTTAATTGCTCTTGGCAGCAATATACATCTCCCAATTTGTGGCACCATATAATCTCAACATATTAAAATTACACCCTCAAAGCCAACATATTTTCCAATGATTAACATGATTATAATGTACAATGTGTATACATGTATGACTTCAGAATCTATAATACATTATGGAAAACTTAAATTAATCATGTTAACTCTGTTTTACTGTGCATCAGCATTCCTATGCATGTAAATATGTATATTGATTAATATAGTGTACAGTAATTTGAAATAACTATAACGTGACCGTTACATAAGATACACATTATTTTTGATAGAACACAAAATACATGTACAAACTAAGCACTACATAAAACGGTGTTTCGAGCATGAATAATGTCGCTACGTACGGTTTCAGTCCTACTTTTGTCCTACATTTTCTATATTTTCATTCCTAATTGGGTCCAACTTTTCAAAAGGGTGTGCTGGACAGCCTGATTTTTCGTGTATGGCTTTGGTTTCATAAATAGGGCAAGTGCCGTATATCGGTTGTTTCAAGCAGTGCAGCTATGTAAGAATACACCCCCATAAATATCGCAATCCCACAATCTAAACCACTGACTGCATAATTTTGGCACAGGCGACTGTATCCTGCTATAGTTTTGTAATCATTCGTGCATAAAATTTTGGTACACTGATAGCATTCCCACACGCCTTGTATTTTAATGTTACTGCTCACGTCCCTCCCTTTTGTTTTTTTAAACAAAACATTTAACGCAACCCGACCAAAAAGGCCGGATCGTCGCCGCGCATTCTATTCTCTTTTTCCTCGGTATATCGGGATTCCATTAATATAAAAGTCGAACAACAAGAACAACAAAAATTAAGACGAAAAAGAAGAAGAAAAAAGAAACAAACAAGACATTTTAATTTATCAGTTCTGACAAGAAAAACGAGCATAGGATGTTTTAAATGTTCTTTTGGTTCGACATTCACTTCCGGGTTCTTGTGCTTCGATAAAATTTACTGAAGTAAAATTGGTTTCGTCGATTTAAATCACGTTGTCATCGTAAATGTACCCTGTAGTGAAATACTTGAATGTCTCCTCTTGTCGGCTTTTTATTTAAACAACGATATTTGTAAATAAATCAAGGCAAAAACGTAATCAGCAGATCGGTTGATTTTGCTATCGACCTATGTGAATTGGCAGCCATTATTAAATGTTTGTCTAACCTTGCATCACGTGTCACGGGGGGCGTGGTTAACTCGTCATACGGAGGGGTCAATTCTCGATGAACGAAAACATTACGTGGTCTGGGAACGTCATATCTGCTGACGTCATTTTATATGGGCAAGTTGTCTTATTGAGCGTTATTGTTTATGGACCAAAAATAATTCAAAATAAAGTATGACTTTTTAGTGTTATTATTAGCAAGTATAATTCAAATTTAATTATAAGTATTGTCTGTTATTTATTTTACGTTAATCTGGGTATGACCCCCCACCCCCTCAAAAAAAAAAAAAGCATCCGCAAACTTGTGTGAGAACCGTTTCGTCGATTTATACACTTTGCGGATGATTTTTGTTGTTGTTGTTCTTGTTGTTCAAACCCCGATGAACGTAAAAGAAATAACAGACAATCCTTAAAGCCGCACACCCTAGTTCCATCCAGCGAAAATAAATTATAATTTGGTTAATCTACAAACCTGTAACACACTTAGATCACGTTTTTATCAAATGGAGTGAAAAAGCAGGTTTTATATCGATAAATACCATGGGAATCCCCATGTCCAAATTGCTTGAAATAATTTTGAAAGTTTGTATTCTGATGTCATCGGTAGATGTCGCTTGAAGCACAACAATGCCTACGTCACGACAAATTTCACAGAGTGCAAACAGACTTGGGGATCGTTCTTTTCACCTCTTCTGGACATATTCCAACTGTTCTGTCCTGGTTGTATCCCCTCTCCAGATATCGTAGGACTTAGCAAAATTATTGGTTTTAAGGGTTTGTAACGTTTTGTGTTGAGATACTTACTTGTCTGAACTTTATTGTTACTGAAAATGTTCACGAACTATGAAGAAAAATCTCACAAATGAACAACAACAAATCTGATGTTGATTGCGCGAACCGTGCACGAGAAAACAAACTGAACCAAAATGATAACGGTCACGTGGTATACCAACGTCTGTGACATTGAAATGGAAATATCCTGTCTAAAAATAGATTAGACCTTTTCTGCTCAACGGTTTTTTCTCAAACGTTTGTCCGTTTTTTAGAAATACGAAAAATGCATTTTGTGGTATTACAAACACCAGGATTACCAGGATTACCAAAAAACACTTCAGGTGAATGGAAATGTATATTCTAAATAATAAACGGTAAGTAAAGTGCAATTTTATTTGTGAAAAAATGGGTTTAATAGCGAAAAACAACGCCGTAATGGTTAACAACTAGCTGTAACTAGGGTGTGTCCCTTTAATTGGAAGATAAAATGTGTTGAGTGTGCATAAATAAGAACAATAAATTGAGACTTACATTGTATCAATGAGTAGTATCTGGGCCCGTGCTTATAAAACTTAAAGTCTAGACTTTAATAAAGTCCAGACTTTAACGTAATGCTATTTGAATGGCGTTGTCATGACGTTAAAGTCTGGACTTTATTAAAGTCTAAACTTTAAGGTTTATAAGCACGGGGCCTGGTCCCCGTATATTTCAGAAGAAACTATACAATCCACAGTAATATAACGTTGAAAACATTCAACCCAGATATATTTAATACTAATCAGGTTTGTATGTTATGCTTTTAAATGTGGCTCTTGTTTTGGTTGACTGTGATAAAAGAAATGCTGTTTCTAATTTGTTTTTAATTGCATATGTAGTGAGATGACATTTGCCATTAACATATTGACCCGTAATGAATGAATACGCCCATATTTTCATAAACACTGCGACATCTAGAAACAAAACATTTCAGTACTTTTAATTGTTGTAAAATGTGTATAAACTAAAACTATTGTTTCAGATTTGGGATAACAAGCTGACTAACAAAACAAAATAACAATGTGGATCATGTATTACAAGGAAAAAACTATATAAACTAGTTCTGTTACGTTTCAATGTGGGTCAGTATATAAATAAATCATAATGCTTAATTCTGAACGAAAATATCAAATATGAATAATAGTAAAATACGTAACATTTCACGTAATACATAACAGAAGTCAATAATGAGAACTGAATAAATTGTAACAATGCGAATTTAATAACTTATAACGGACAACAATCATGAGAACTGAATTAACTATAACATAACCTAATAATAAAAACGGAACTAATTTTAACAAAAATCTGCATTGAGAATTGCCAAACTGCAGTTGTTTAATGAGAACGGGTCAAACTAAGAGAACCCAATAATGAGAATTGAACAACTGTAACTTTAAACCAATAATCTAAACTGAACAAATTATAAAAGAAACCAATAATGCGAACTGAACAAACTGAAATAGAAACAAATGTAACAAGAAACAAAATCTAACAAGAATCAATAAAGGGTACTGAGAAAACTAATAGAATTCAGCTGTAAGAGAACAAACTGTAGCAGAAACAAATAATTAGAACATAACAAACGAACAAAATTTAATAATGAGAACTGAACAAACTATAACACATATCAATAATGATAACTGAACAAACTGTAACAAACTTGTAATGAGAAATGAACACACCGTAACAGAACTCAATAATAAGAACTGAGCAAGCTGCAGCAGAAACCAGAAATGAGAACAGAACAAACAAACAGAAAACAGAAATGAGAAGAAAACTGAGTAAACTGAAACAGAAACCAATAATGAGAACTAAATAAACTTTAACATAAACCAATAATGTGAATGGACAAACTGTAATATAAACCAATAATGAGAAATGAACAACTGTAAAATAAACCAGTTATATAAACTGAAGAATTTTATAAAAGAAACTAAGAATGCGAACTGAACAAACTGTAACAGAAATAAATAACGCGAACTAAAAAAAAACTGTAACAGAATCAAATAATACGAACTGAATAGACTGTAACCGAAAAAAAGAATGCGAACTGAACAAAGTGTAACAGAAAGAAAAAAAACCGAACTGAACAAATTGTAACCCCCCAAAAAAGAAAGAATGCTAACTGAACAAACTGTACCCGAAAAAAAAGAATGCAAACGGGACAAACTTTAACAGAAATTAATTAGATCTGAGCAATCTGTAGCAGAAACCAATAATGAGAACTGAACAAACAGTAACAGAAACCAATAATGAGAATTGAACAAACTGTAACATGCAGAAACCAATAATGAGAACTGAACAAACAGTAACAGAAACCAATAATGAGAACTGAACAAACAGTAACAGAAACCAATAATGAAAACTAATCAAACTGTAACAACATTGTAATAAGAAATGAACAAACTGTAAATAAGACATAAATAAGAACTGAACAAATTGTAACATAAATCAATAATGAAAAACGAGCAGATTTTAACATAAACTAATGAGAACTAAACAAACTGTAACAGACACTAATAATGAGAACTGAATAAACTGCAACAAACCAATAATGAGAAATTAACAAACATTAACATAAATCAACAATATGAATTGAATAAATCATAACGGACAACAATCATGAGAACTGAACAGACTGTAATATAAACCAGAAATGCGAACTGCATATTAGCCCTAACAGAAGTCACCTTTTAATTACACAAACGGTACATGTAACATAAACCAACAATGCTAACTCAACAAATTGTAACATAAATTAATAATTATAACGGAACTTAACTTTAACAGAAATCTGCAACTAGACTAGCCAAACTGTAGCTGTTTAATGAGAACGGGTTATACTGTAAAAGAAACGAAAAATAATAAGAAATTAACAAACTGCAACTAAAATTAATAACGAAAACTAAACAAACTGTAACAGAAAACATTCGTGTAAACTGAACAAATTATAAAAGAAACCAATAATGCGAACTGAATAAACTGTAACAGAAACCAATAATGAGAACCGAACAAACTGTAACAGAAACCAATAATGGGAACTGAACAAACAGTAACAGAAACCAATAATGCGAACTGAACAAACAGTAACAGAAACCAATAATGCGAACTGAACAAACAGTAACAGAAATCAATAATGCGAACTGAACAAACAGTAACAGAAACCAATAATGCGAACTGTATAAACAGTAACAGAAACCAATAATGCGGACTGAACAAACAGTAACAGAAAACAATAATGCGGACTGAACAAACAGTACCAGAAATCAATAATGCGAACTGAACAAACAGTAACAGAAACCAATAATGCGTAATGAACAAACAGTAACAAAAATCCATAATGCGAACTGAACAAACAGTAACAGAAATCAATAATGCGAACTGAATGAACAGTAACAGAAACCAATAATGCGAACTGAACAAACAGTAACAGAAACCAATATTGCGAACTGTATAAACAGTAACAGAAACAAATAATGCGAACTGAACAAATAGTAACAGAAACCAATAATGCGAACTGAACAAACAGTAACAGAAATCAATAATGCGAACTGAACAAACAGTAACAGAAACCAATAATGGGAACTGGACAAACAGTAATAGAAACCAATAATGCGAACTGAACAAACAGTAACAGAAACCAATATTGCGAACTGTATCAACAGTAACCGAAACCAATAATGCGAACTGAACAAATAGTAACAGAAACCAATAATGCGAACTGAACAAACAGTAACAGAAATCAATAATGCGAACTGAATGAACAGTAACAGAAACCAATAATGCGAACTGAACAAACAGTAACAGAAACCAATAATGCGAACTGTATAAACAGTAACAGAAACCAATAATGCGAACTGAACAAACAGTAACAGAAATCCATAATAGGAAGTGAATAAACAATAACAGAAACCAATAATGCGAACTGAACAGTAACAGAAACCAACAATGGGAACTGGACAAACAGTAACAGAAACCAATAATGCGAACTGAACAAACAGTAACAGAAATCCATAATGCGAACTGAACAAACAGTAACAGAAAGCAATAAGCTAACTCAACAAACAGTAACAGAAACCAATAATGGGAACTGGACAAACAGTAACAGAAACCAATAATGCGAACTGAACAAACAGTAACAGAAATCCATAATGTGAACTGAATAAACAATAACACAAACCAATAATACGAACTGGAAAAACAGTAACAGAAACCAATAATGCGAACTGAACAAACAGTAACAGAAATCCATAATGCGAAATGAACAAACAGTAACAGAAATCAACAATGCGAACTGAACAAACAGTAACAGAAACCAATAATGCGAACTGAACAAACAGTAACAGAAACCAATAATGCGAACTGAACAAACAGTAACAGAAACCAATAATGCGAACAGAACAAACAGTAACAGAAACCCATAATGCGAACTGAACAAACAGTAACAGAAATCAATAATGTGAACTGGACAAACTGTAACAGAAACCAATAATGCGAACTGAACAAACAGTAACAGAAATCAATAATGTGAACTGAATAAACAATAACAGAAACCAATAATACGAACTGGACAAACAGTAACAGAAACCAATAATGCGAACTGAACAAACAGTAACAGAAATCCATAATGCGAACTGAACAAACAGTAACAGAAATCAACAATGCGAACTGAATGAACAGTAACAGAAACCAATAATGCGAACTGAACAAACAGTAACAGAAATCCATAATGCGAACTGAACAAACAGTAACAGATATCAATAATGCGAACTGAATGAACAGTAACAGAAACCAATAATGCGAACTGAACAAACAGTAACAGAAACCAATAATGCGAACTGTATAAACAGTAACAGAAACCAATAATGCGAACTGAACAAACAGTAACAGAAATCCATAATAGGAAGTGCATAAACAATAACAGAAACCAATAATGCGAACTGAACAAACAGTAACAGAAACCAATAATGGGAACTGGACAAACTGTAACAGAAACCAATAATGCGAACTGAACAAACAGTAACAGAAATCCATAATGCGAACTGAACAAACAGTAACAGAAAGCAATAAGCGAACTCAAAAAACAGTAACAGAAACCAATAATGGGAACTGGACAAACAGTAACAGAAACCAATAAAGCGAACTGAACAAACAGTAACAGAAATCCATAATGTGAACTGAATAAACAATAACACAAACCAATAATACGAACTGGAAAAACAGTAACAGAAACCAATAATGCGAACTGAACAAACAGTAACAGAAATCCATAATGCGAACTGAACAAACAGTAACAGAAATCAACAATGCGAACTGAACAAACAGTAACACAAATCCATAATGCGAAATGAACAAACAGTAACAGAAACCAATACATAATGCGAACTGAACAAACAGTAAAACAGAAACCAATAATGCGAACTGGTCAAAGAGTAACAGAAACCACTAATGCGAACTGAACAAACAGTAAAAGAAATCCATAATGTGAACTGAATAAACAATAACAGAAACCAATAATGCGAACTGAACAAACAGTAACAGAAACCAATAATGCGAACTGAACAAACAGTAACACAAATCCATAATGCGAACTGAACAAACAGTAACAGAAATCCATAATGTGAACTGAATAAACAGTAACAGAAACAGAAACCAATAATGCGAACTGAACAAACAGTAACAGAAATCAATAATGCGAAATGAACAAACAGTAACAGAAACCAATAATGGGAACTGAACAAACAGTAACAGAAATCCATAATGTGAACTGAACAAACAGTAACAGAAACCAATAATGGGAACTGGACAAACAGTAACAGAAACCAATAATGCGAACTGGACAAACAGTAACAGAAACCAATAATGCGAACTGAACAAACAGTAACAGAAATCCATAATGTGAACTGAATAAACAATAACAGAAACCAATAATACGAACTGGACAAACAGTAACAGAAACCAATAATGCGAACTGAACAAACAGTACAGAAATCCATAATGCGAACTGAACAAACAGTAACAGAAATCCATAATGCGAACTGAACAAACAGTAACAGAAATCCATAATGCGAACTGAACAAACAGTAACAGAAATCAATAATGCGAACTAAATGAAGAGTAACAGAAACCAATAATGCGAACTGAACAAACAGTAACAGAAATCCATAATGTGAACTGAATAAACAGTAACAGAAACAGAAACCAATAATGCGAACTGAACAAAGAGTAACAGAAACCAATAATAGGAACTGAACAAACAGTAACAGAAACCAATAATGCGAACTGAACAAACAGTAAAAGAAATCCATAATGTGAACTGAACAAACAGTAACAGAAATCAATAATGTGAACTGAACAAACAGTAACAGAAACCAATAATGCGAACTGAACAAACAGTAACAGAAACCAATAATGGAACTGGACAAACAGTAACAGAAACGAATAATGCGAACTGAAGAAACAGTAACAGAAATCCATAATGTGAACAGAATAAACAGTAACAGAAACAGAAACCAATAATGCGAACTGAACAAACAGTAACAGAAACCAATAATAGGAACTGAACAAACAGTAACAGAAACCAATAATGCGAACTGAACAAACAGTAAAAGAAATCCATAATGCGCACTGAACAAACAGTAACAGAAATCAATAATGCGAATTGAATGAACAGTAACAGAAAGCAATAATGTGAACTGAACAAACAGTAACACAAACCAATAAAGCGAATGTATAAACATTAACAGAAACCAATAATGAGAACTGTATAAACAGTAATAGAAACCAATAATGCAAACTGAACAAACAGTAACAGAAACCAATAATGCGAACTAAACAAACAGTAACAGAAAGCAATAATGGGAACTGGACAAACAGTAACAGAAACCAATAATGCGAACTGAACAAACAGTAACAGAAATCCATAATGCGAACTGAACAAACAGTAACAGAAATCAATAATGCGAAATGAACAAACAGTAACAGAAACCAATAATGGGAAATGGAGAAACAGTAACACAAACCAATAATGCAAAGTGAACAAACAGTAGCAGAAATCCATAATGCGAAATTAACAAACAGTAACAGAAATCCATAATGCGAACTGAACAAACAGTAACAGAAATCAATAATGCGAACTAAATGAAGAGTAACAGAAACCAATAATGCAAACTGAACAAACAGTAACAGAAACCAATAATGCGAACTAAACAAACACTAACAGAAACCAATAATGCGAACTGTATAAACAGTAACAGAAACCAATAATGCGAACTGAACAAACAGTAACAGAAACCAATAATGCGAACTGAACAAACAGTAACAGAAACCAATAATGGCAACTGAACAAACAGTAACAGAAACCAATAATGCGAAATGTATAAACAGTAACAGAAAACAATAATGCGAACTGTATAAACAGTAACAGAAACCAATAATGCAAACTGAACAAACAGTAACAGAAATCCATAATGTGAACTGAATAAACAGTAACAGAAACCAATAATGCGAACTGAACAAACAGTAACAGAAACCAATAATGGGAACTGGACAAACAGTAACAGAAACCAATAATGCGAACTGAACAAACAGTAAAAGAAATCTATAATGCGAACTGAACAAACAATAACAGAAACCAATATTGCGAAATGAATGAACAGTAACAGAAACCAATAATGCGAACTGAACAAACAGTAACAAAAACCAATAATGCGAACTGAACAAACAGTAACAGAAATCCATAATGTGAACTGAATAAACAGTAACAGAAACCAATAATGCGACCAAAACAAACATTAACAGAAACCAATAATGGGAACTGGACAAACAGTAACAGAAACCAATAATGCAAACTGAATGAACAGTAACATAAATCCATAATGCGAACTGAACAAACAGTAACAGAAATCAATAATGCGAACTGAACAAACAGTAAGAGAAACCAATAATGGAACTGGAACCAATAATAAACCGTAACAATCTAATCTTGAGAGATGAAAAACGGTGACTGACATAAACATGATACGAAATGGTAGCGAGTTTAATATCCTATTTATTACCCACAATCGATCTTAATTTATATCACTCAACTCGTTTGGTTCACGTTGCTGTAAGGTTGTAGTGTACCCAATACAGGCCGGTAGCCAGCCATATTTGCGGGGCGGTGCGTTGAGATATTAGGTGGAACTAAATTTATATCATGGGCGCCCGAAGGGCGCGAGAGGTCTAAGGGTTTTGGGGGCATGCTTCCTAGGAAAAAAATTAAATGTAGATGCTCAGAGGTGCATTATGGAGCTATTTGTGGTGGGGTTTTAATATTTTATTTCAGGTATTTTGAGGTCGTAGCGCGTACATTTTTTGATAAGACTTCAAGAGTAGCGGTAAACCTTAACTACATTAAAACTGTAAAACCGTTAACATTGATGAATAATGTACTTAATTGAGTATATTGCATCTGTGTCTTGGTAGAAGAAACGTAAATCTATGGAACGTGCGTATGCTTAAATAATAGGTACATTTCGTACACTATTTTATGATAATTTCTAAATACGCCAATATATACTTTATGTCTGATCCGATCACGCATGTCCAAGGTAGAAATCATCAGTCGTGAAATTTAATTTCACGCTTATGTTCAAGTATTTTCTTGAAAACATATTTTGAACGTCTAGTGATCAGTTTAATTTTTAAAAAAATTCCCATCTTCTTATGTCTATAATTCGGGCTTCTTCTTTTTTTTTTAAATCCTGTAAATTCTGGCAAAACTCAGCCAGGATAGCTCCTTGAAATAGTCTGCGACGATGCTTTCTTAGGAATATGCTAATGATTTAATAAATGTCAATTTTAATAGAAAGTAAAGTTTGTTTTATTTAACGACGCCACTAGAGCACATTGATTTTTTTATCTTATCATTGGCTATTGGACGTCAAACATATGGTCATTCTAACACTGTTTTTAGAGGAAACCCGCTGTCGCCACATAGGCTACTCTTTCACGACAGGTAGCAAGGGATCTTTTTTTTTTGCGCTTCCCACAGGCAGGATAGTACAAACCATGGCCTTTGTTGAACCAGTTATGTATCACTGGTCGGTGCAAGTGGTTTACACCTACCCATTGAGCCTTGGGGAGCATTCACTCAGGGTTTGGAGTCGGTATCTGGATAAAAAAAATCCCATGCCTCGACTGGGATCCGAACCCAGTACCTACCAGCCTGTAGACCGATGGCCTAACCACGACTTATGTAGAATGATCATGGCTAGTCCGGCAATACATTGAAAAAGAACATGATATAGCACGTGGGGAAGGAGACTGTGTTCTGATCGGAATATTACCTACAGTCTGTCCAATACTCCTACAGGCATGTTTTTGGCAAATAATTTCAGTTTGGTTTGACATAAAAGTAAATAGAATGCCAGGGGCTAGCATGCATAAATTTCAGCTGAAGATTCACAAATAACTGCTTTTAGCTGAACGCGCCGGGACTGGAGAGCGGTTAGGAGAAGTAACTGCCTAATTTTCCTCGCTAGTTTTTAATGGAGGCTATAGAAATTAACGAGAATTAAAAACACTGCAATTGAAACCAACATAAGAATAGAATGCACTAACAGAAACCAATAATGAGAACTGAAGAACCTGTATCAGAAACCAATAATGAGAAGAGAACAATGTAACGGAAATCTTTAATGAGAACTGAACAATAATGAGAACTGAACAATAATGAGAACTGAACAAAATGTAACAGAAATCAATAATGAGAACTGAATAACCCACATCAAATATAAGGTGCAAGACCAGGCACTGAGAGATAAAAACAAAAATCAAAATTAAGAAAGATATGACCCTATATGTGTATATAGTATTATCATACATTAAACTATACTGTCATACAAAAATACTGCTAAATAAGTGCATTTACTAGTAGATTCACACTGTATATCCGGCATCGAATTAGAGTTGTAAACATCCATTTAGTAAATTTTAGTGATTAGTGCTTACATAAAGTTTCAGCAGTTAAATTTCAACACATTTAATATGGACAAATGTAAATCTTTTTTATCACTAGGTCTACAGTTAACAATATCCATATACTTGCTGCTTTCTTAAGTCTGAAATGATCTAATTGTGCTTAACACTGATTTGGTTCTCTCTTCTTAGTCTGGAAGGAAGGAAATGTTTTATTTAATGACGCACTCAACTCATTTTATTTACTGTTATATGGCGTCAGACATATGGTTAAGGACCACACAGATATTGAGAGAGGAAACCCACTGTCGCCACTTTATGGGCTACTCTTTTCAGTTAGCAGCAAGGGATCTTTTATATGCACCATCCCACAGACAGGATAGTTCATACCACGGCCTTTGTTACACCATTTGTGGAGCACTGGCTGGAACGAGAAATAGCCCAATGGGTCCAACTACGGGGATCGATCCTATATCGACCGCGCATCAAGAGAACACTTTACCACTGGGCTACTTCCCGCCCCCTTCATAGTCTGGATGCAGAATCCAAAAAGGTGGTTTAAAATAGGATTTCCTTCTATCCAAGAGTCCAACAGAACCTTGATCATTGCCCCCCCCCCCCTCCCTCCCCTTCCGTTAAGAAAAACGTGTCCGACGGCCCTGCGTTAATGACCTCTGGTGACACCACACACACATACACTTTTCAAAGCTAACTTCCACTGGAATTTGATGTAGCACATCATTCTACATGGAATAAGCATGGTGGTCGCTTTGACTCTCTCTCTCTCTCTCTCTCTCTCTCTCTCTCTCTCTCTCTCTCTCTCTCTCTCTCTCTCTCTCTCTCTCTCTCTGTGTCCCTCTCCCCTCATCTCCCCCTCTCTCTCTCCCTCTCTGTGTCCCTCTCCCCCTCGTCGTCCTCTCCTCTCTCTCTCTTCTCTCTCTCTTCTTCTCTCTCTCTCTCTCTCCTCTCTCTCCTCCTCCTGTCCCTCTCCCCCCTCCTCTCTCTCTCCCCCGTCCTCTCTCTCTCTCTCTCTCCTGTCCCTCTCCCCCTCGTCCTCCCCCCTCTCTCTCTCCAGAGTGGTAGTGGGGCCCTCCCTCTCTCTCTCTCTCTCTCTCTCTCTCTCTCTCTCTCTCTCTCTCTCTCCTCTCTCTCTCTCATCTCTCTCTCTCTGCCTCTCTCTCTCTCTCTCTCTCTGGTAGAACGATATCCTATCCAATAACAAAAAAACCCCACCTTAATTATTCGTAAAATACTGAAATAACAATAATAATAATAATAATAATAAACATTTAAGTGTACACAAAACAAAACACATCAAAAAGACGAAGTCCTACGACGACGACGACGACGACGTAAAAGAAATGGAACAACACCAACATCAACAAGAAGCAGGCCGTTACAAACCGGGGATGGAAGAGGGAGGCACAGACACCCCTATTTGAGGACGAAAGATAAACATCTGATTCGCCTTCCCAACCGACTTCAAATATCGTTTCTACGGGCCTGAGAGAGGAAAAAAACAAAAGAGAAACTCACCCATCTTTCAAGGGGTTCCAGAAACTTACCGTAATAATCATGTGACGTCAAATCATTGATGACGTCAACAACGTTGCTAACCAAGGGGATCAGCAACCAATCCCTTCAGGTTCTAATAAACCAAATCAATTCTTATTGTCGATAACGTTACTAATAAAATCGATATAAGCAGCGTATCAACACACCCAGGAAGTACATCAATTAAAAACAAAGTGTGGCATCTCACATCTAATCTACCTTCAAAAAAATGGGAGTGGGGTGTCACATACCATTTAAGAGATTTAATGAATGGTTTTTTTTATTTAAAACGATAATTTTTGCTAAAAATTGCAGTTCCATTTTTGAGGGTACATTAGGTGCATTAGTTTCAACCTCTGGTATATACTGCATAACAACTGTATAACAAATAAAAGTGTATTCATTTATTGTCAATGAATAATAGTATTTGCACAAATAATAAATGCCACATGTTACTACCAATGACCGCCACAGTGGTTTTTATTGCGTAAATGATACACCTTGAACTTTGACACGGAACTCTCTTCTTTGGTACCATGAATACAGTGGTACCTCTAAACCGGACACTCTCAGGACCAAGTAAAAAGTCTGGTTTTAAGATGTATCCAGTATAGAGAGCTTCTCTTCTGTACAGATATTTAAAACGGGACGATGAAAAACGTCCGGTTATGAGGGAATTCCGGTTTACATAGGGTCCGGTTTTGAGAGGTTTCACTGTATATGTATTAGTAAATGAAATTATATATATATTAAGCATGCAAACAAATGAGATACTTTTAACAACTGAAAGATTTTGTTGAAATTAGGAAAGAATTTGAATAAAATGCGATTGAAGTATTTTTTAAAATCCCCCCCCCCCCCCTTAAAAAAAAAAAAACCAGCTAGGGTGGGGGTGGCAATAAAACAGCATTTATTCTGAATTACGAAAAGACAAAAAAAACAAATGGTTGTTTTTATCATTTTAGTGAGACCAGTGCAAAAATAGTTTTATATGAAATGTCGTTGCAATACATTAAGTTACGTTTTTATTTCTAACGCATTTTATTCAGTTTTTTCCGATTTGAATTTTTTTTATTTCACTTAGTTGTTACCAATAGTATGTCATTTTCGCAGCATGCTTAATATATATGATCTAACATTTCTATAAGAAAATATCCAGTGCAGTATTTATGACTCTCAATATGTTTAAGTTACAATGTTTGTTCTCACCAAATTTACCTGCGCTGTCACTGTCGTCGGTTGTTAGTAGTCTTATTCAACTTATTGTGATAGCACATCAAATATGCTACACAACCTGAATCCTATTCCCCACTCCAGAATTGTCTTCCCCTGTCGGACGTACATACGCATTCCTGCGCATCATTATTCTGCATGGAATAACCATGGTGCTCTCTCTCTCTCTCTCTCTCTCTCTCTCTCTCTCTCTCTCTCTCTCTCTCTCTCTCTCTCTCTCTCTCTTTCTCTTTCCCTCCCCCTCCCCCTTTTTCTCTCTGGTAGAATGATATCCTATCCAACAAAAAAAATCCCAAAACTAAATACTCGTAAAATACGGAAATAGCAATAATAATAATTAAAAACATTTAAGTGTACACAAAACGAAACACATTAAGAAGACGAAGTCCTACGACAACGACGACAACGACGACGTAAAAGAAATGGAACAACAACAACACCAACACCAACGAGAAGCAGGCCGTTACAAACCGAGGATGGAGGATGGAGGCACCCCTATTTGAGCATCTGATTTGAGCTCCCCACTAGAGTCGGTGCCTCCCCAACCGACTTCAAATATCGTTTCTACGGGCCTGAGAGAGGAAAAAACCAAAAGAGAAACTCACCCATCTTCCAATACAAGGGGTTCCAGAAACGTAACGTAATAATCATGTGACGTCAAATCATTGATGACGTCAACAACGTTGCTAACCAAGTGGATCAGCAGCCAATCCTTTCAGGTTCTAATAGACCAAATCAATACTTATTGCCGATAATGTTAACATTTACTAATAAAATCGATGTAAGCAACGCATCAACACACCCAAAAAGTACATAAAAAACAAAATACAAGTGTGGCACCTCAAATCTAATCTACCTTCAAGAAAATGGATGGGGGTGGGGGTCACATGCCATTTAAGAGATTTAATTACTGTTTTTATTAGAAACCGTCATTTTTGCTAAAAACAAAATTGCAGTTCCATTTTTGGGGGTACATTAGGTGCATTAGTTTCAGCCTCTGGTATATACTGCAAAACAACTATATAACAAATAAACGTGTATTTATTTATTGTCAATGAATAATAGTATTTGTACAAATAATCAATGTCACATATTACTACTAATCACAGCCACATCTGTTTTTATTCTGTAAATGGTACACCTTGAACTTTGACACGCAAATCTCTTCTTTGGTACCATGCAACCTTTATCTTCGACTAATATAAGTATTGGGTGATTCATACACCAAAAAAAAGAAGGAATGAATTATGTAGGGGGTCTAACCTATGGGGAGCGAAGTTTCCAAAAGGGTCGAGTCCGATTCCTGCGGAAAATATATTTTAAAAATAAGAAAATTCGCTTTGAACCGAACCACCGTGGGCCGTGTGCAGTTCCAATATGCACTTAAGCCCAGGTGGGCACTTTGTTACGTAATACCTTCGCGCGACCGTGGTCGAGCTGTGCCTAATACACACCCAGCTGTGGTGCGGAGGCCATGTGGCCAGTAGTTACGTAATACCTCCGCGAGTGCGGCTTTTACGACCGTGATTTTGGCGACTATGCGTCAGCAAGTCTGGCCATCTAAGAAAAATATGCCGTCTTGGTCGCTGTGGAAATATCACTTGTAAGTATTCGTTTCCGCGATGTGCCCCCAGGCGATATTTGGGTTTTTTTATAATAAATAGCTAGGGTTTTAGAGATATCAGGGAGAAACAAAAGGAAGGCTCCAGGGGATCGTTGTCCATCCGGACTGGTAAATATTTTATTTCTGCTCTGTTGTATAACCTTGATGTGATTGATGTGACTTTAAATATTTTAATACTGTATTATACCAATGTTATTTAGACGGTGCTGCCGGTAATCTGACGCAGTAAACTGTAGGCTCACTGTTCTAATATATATAAAGCTTAACCAGTCATCCTAGAGGACCTAGGTAAACTGTAGGTTATTGTCTTTATTGTGATAGGTACCAGTATTAAGTCTGTATTACAAGGTTACTGAATGAGTAGTTAAGGGTTAATTAAAAATTAACCAGTTAGGAATAGAGTTGTAATTCCTTTATTACTTAAGTTCCCCTGGAAGCGTTTCTCAATTATCACACGTGTGGGTGTTGTGTCACGGTGAATTGATTAGAATATTGTGTAAACTAGACACCTAATGATTAACTAATTAAGTGATTAGTTCTGGGTTGTTATTATATTTGTTGTTGTTAATTAACTACTGCGGCAGTACATTTGTCTGCGTAGTAGTAATACAGATTCCAAAGTGTATAGTGTTTTTGTTGTGTTTTCTAGTGAACTAAACGTGCTACATTACGTATACTTTATATAAGATCTTATCTCTGATCATACCTAGACGAGCCACGCGGATATAACTGCCCGTTACAGAGAGATCTAATAGATATACAGTTAAGAGAGATATTTTGATAATCGTGTTTTATTCAGTTACGGGTATTATAGGATCCCCGTGACAAGCATGAAAACCCCCCAAAACAAAACAAAACAAAACAGTGGGGAAGTGGTGGCAACAAAACAGCATTTATTCTGAATTACTTATTGTGGCTTATTACAAAAAGACAAGAAAACAAATGGTTGTTTTTATAATTTTAGTGAGACCAGTGCAGGCAACGCTCGTGCAAAAATAGTTTCATATGCAATGCTGTGTCGTTGCAATAAATTAAGTTACGTTTTTACTTCTAATGCATTCTATTCAGTTTTCTTCCGATTTGAAAAAAATTATTTCACTTAGTTGTTACCAACAGTATGTCATTTTGGCCGCATGTTTAATATATATGACCTGACATTTCTATAAGAAAATATCCAGTGCAGTATTTATGATTCTCAATATGTTGCTACAATTTTTGTTCTCACCAAATTTACGTTTACCTCTGTTTTCAGAAGTCTTATTCAACTTACCGTGATAGCACATCAAATATACTACACAACCTGGGGCCTAATTCACAAAGCTCTCTTCGGCTCTGCTAGACAACAAAGCATCCTCTTTGCAAGTCGTTTAGCATTGCACTGCGAGATCGCAAAGTTGCGAGAGTTTAGTGAATTAGGCCCCTGAATTCTATTCCCCACTGCAGAATTGTCTCCCCCTGCCGGATGCATATGTACGCATTCCTGCGCATGGGTCGGGGGTGGGTGGTGGTGGGGGTGGGCGTAGCTCAGTGATACAGCGCTCGCTTGATGCGCGGTCGGTCTGTGGTCAATCCCCGTCGGTGGGTCCCATATGTGTATTTCTCGTTCCAACCAGTGCACCACGACTGGTACATCAAAGGCCGTGGTATGTGTTTTCCTGTCTATGGGATGGTGCATATAAACGATCCCTAGCTGCTAATCGAAAGGAGTAGCCATAAAGTGGCGACAGCGGGTTTCCTCTCTCGATATCTGTGTGGTCCTTAACCAAATGTCCGACGCTATATAACCGTAAATAAAATGTGTTGATTGCATCGTTAAATAAACCATTTCCTGTTTCCACTCTAACGTATTTGTACATTTGCATGCATATCATACCAATTCATGTCAATTAAGTACCAATACATCCCAAGGGGAAGCATACACTATAATGAACATACAAACAATTGACAACCCAATGTTCAGCATCAAATATATTTAGTTATATGTATATACATAACAATAAATAACGTTGCATGTTTCCGCTTTCATTCCCCATATTTTAAAGGGTCTGTCCTGAGTTTGCTGTCATTGTAACCTGTCTAAAGCCCCGGTCACACTGTCAAGGATCAGGATGCCGGGTTAGCCACGGATACGATCCGGCATCATTCGTGACAATCCGTTGTGGTCCGTACTAAATTGTACCGATCCTTAGCGATCCGTAGCGCTTCCCGTTGTTAAAGAACCCCTATCATTAATAATCCTTGGTTTATCCGTCGAAAACCGTTGTTAAAACGTGGTACATTCGTAAGGGACCGCGGAAAGACCGCTATCCGGGTCATCCATGAGGTTTTCATCCGTCGTTGATCCGGCCAGACGATCCTTGACAGTGTGACCGGGGCTTTAGACTGACATATGTTATTTGATGACTAAAATTACATTTTAAAGATATTTTCCTGTTTAGAATATCAGTATTTGTATAAACAAGGTATTTGTTGTCCTAATGTTTGTAGTAGCCAAAATTAGATTTTAACTTCAAGAAATTTCGTACGTACGAAAAAATATACATTACGAAATCAATTAAATATGTCAACATTAGCACATGACCACAAACACATTGGATACACAGACGCTGATATTGTAAACAAGAATATGTATTAAATATGTAATTTTAGTCGTCAAAAAGACTGTTAGTTGGAAACACTTTACAATGGCCGCAAACTCAGGACAGTCCCTTTAAAGCATGCATACATAATATATTCAAATTTAAATTGTGACGTCATTTGTCGGTCACCCTTGTTGGAGTCTGAAATAATATAACTTTTTAAAAATAAAAAATAAAAATAAAAATGTGTGGGTATGTAATTAAAGGTATTTAATCCTTTATACATATTTTGGTGATAAAGCAACTTTGCAAGAAAGCATTTTAAAAATTATTATAAAATAGGTTATGAAATTATGAAATAGTCTTGAAGTTAGGAAACCATTCCATAAATTGTGAGGAATCAGGCGCGGATCCAGGATTTTTAAAATAGGGGGTGGGGGGGGGGGGGGGGGGGCGGGCCCCTTGGGCCCCCCACTAAATCCGCGCCTGTGAATAACGACCAGCTCAGTTTTGTTCAAGTTTTGGATTTTCACTAAACTGACGTTTCTTTCTCTCTTTTTTCGACAAGAATATCTGTTCCATTTCTTCTAATGTCTTTTGTTTCGTTTCGGGCAGAAAGATCGCTATTGCTATAAACCCGCATACACATGCTCCTGCATACAGCCAGAACGTCCCTGAAATAAATAAATAGCTAATTAAGAGGAAGTCATGTATGGTAAATAGACATCAACGGAAAGTATAGTAATTTGTGTTTAATGACGCCCAAGAAAATTATAAGCTACATCTGTTTGGGGTCTTACCATTTTGGTAGTATCAACACTTGGTCTAGACCAAGGAATGTTTTTGATTTTTCGAGTCGTACGAGCCTACTAATATTCCACAATAATCTACAGTTGATTCTGTTGAAAGCACATGCATTGTAACGTGACTGTGAGGTTATGCGTACTTATGTGGCAAAAAGGCATGGTCATACCGCATAAAGAGTAAATGAAGATTCTTGATCCAACCATTCTTACATGTAAGTTATTGATCAGAAAGCGCTTAACTTCTCATTGTCACGTGACTGACCTTTGACCTAGCGACATCTACTGGTCATGGCCAACCGTTAAAAAAAAAAAAGTTTGTTTTATTTAACGACGCCGCTAGAGCACATTCATTTTTTATCTTATCATCGGCTATTGGACGTCAAACATATGGTCATTCTGACACTGGGTTTTTTTAGAGGAAACCCGCTGTCGCCACATAGGCTACTCTTTTTACGACAGGCAGCAAGGGATCTTTTATTTGCGCTTCCCACAGGCAGGATAGCACAAACCATGGCCTTTGTTGAACCAGTTATGGATCACTGGTCGGTGCAAGTGGTTTACACCTACCCATTGAGCCTTGCGGAGCACTCACTCAGGGTTTGGAGTCGGTATCTCGATTAAAAATCCCATGCCTCGACTGGGATCCGAACCCAGTACCTACCAGCCTGTAGACCGATGGCCTGCCACGACACCACCGACGCCGGTGGCCAACCGTTAAATACCAAGCTTGAGAATCCTAGGTCCAACTGTTCGCAAGTTATTGATCGGAACCCCTTTAACTGCTCAAAGTCACTGTGACTTTGACCTAGCGACCTTAAAATCGACAGGGTTCCTCTACCGGTCATGACCAACCTTCATATCAAGTTTGAGGATCCTAGGCCCAACCGTTCTCAGGTTATTGATCGGAAACCATCTTGTCTACCGACGTGACATACCGACCGATATGAGCAAAGCAATATACCCTCGCTTCTTCGAAGGTGGCCAAAATAATAAATATCACTGGTAGACTAGTGGTCCAATGAATAAACGTGGCTTAGATAAGGAAAAAAAAGGGAGTACGGAATTGTAGACGATACAATGTCATTGTAGCTTCATGATTGCCACTTGCCAGAAAATATTTCTTCTTTTATGCAAATTACAGAGGACAATGGTCACATGATCAATTGGGGTTTTTTTACATCCGAGGCCAACTGAAATAAACCATGCGTTTCGACGTAATGGTATGTATTTCCAATAAAAGTTGAATTGAAATTATTTCGTAATGTATTGTGCTTTATTTTAAGATAGTAATGTGTTATCTATTTTTATTATAAGACAATATAAATTAATGCAATTTACGTTACCAAACCCTTTATTTTCTTGCTCTGTCTATAATTTTAATTATTTATTTTTTAATTTAATTATTGTTTTATTAATAATTTTCAGCATAAAGAAAATAAAAGTTTTGGTAACGTACATTTTTTGATCTCTGTAATTTGCATACCAAAAGAAATATTTTCTGACAAGCGGACAATCGTAAAGCTACAAGGTGTCGCCTAGAAATTCCACCCTGTTGCCAACCTCTACAATTCCGTACTCCCTTTTCGACTTTTTGATTTTAAGACCACCTGTCTGGATGTTAAAAATAAATGCTTTGTTTCCGCTAACGTGCTAAACATAAATAGTGTAGGTAGGTATGCATAATAATTTTTGTTAAAAAAAGTGTTCATGGTCAGAGGCAAACTGTAAACAAAACTGTTTTATAATTTAAATAAGTCTGTATATATCTATGAACAAATGGCAACTTCTAAATGAAAGTGTCAATTTCTAAGTGAATTATAACATCTGCAATGATTATAAAATATTTATTCATGAAAAGACGGTTGGTCATTCATTTCTTAAAAACGTATTGGGTATGGGTAAAAAATAGGGTAGGTATGGTTAGCAGAAACAAAAAATCACCCCAGACGCCAATATGTCCTGTTTCCAACTAGTTTGTGTAACGAAAATTCATTAAACAAGTGTTTATCAAGACAGAAGAAATCGCACCAGATCCAGATCCAGTACTACTACTACCAGCGTTGCTGTTGCTACTACCGCTGCTGCTGTTACTGATCACGTGTTTGTTACTGCTGCAGTTGTTGGTGCTGCTGCTAACACTACTACTTCTGTTGCATCTGGCACTTCCATTGCTACTACTACTGCTGCTGATCACTGCTGTTACTACTACTGTTGCTGCTGCTGTTGCTAATACTACTACTACAGCAGAATTAGCATTAGCAGCAGTAGTAGTAGCGGCAGCAGCAGCAGCAGTAGTAGCCATAGTAGTGGCAGTGGCACCAGTAACAACAGAAGTAGTAGTAGCAGGAGGAGGAGTCAATAATTATGTCTGCAGCATATAGCTAATGTGCGCTTCATGCGGCGCACGCTGCCGCATATAGCTTATCGTGTACTTTATGCGTTGAAAATCACCGCATAACGCTCACAGTTGTACTATAAGCGGCGTTACAATGCATAATAAAAAGACACACAATGTCACGTATGTATATTCCAAGTAGTTTTGAATGTAAGCATTTACATAGAATTACTGATGGTGCATAAGTAAATTATTTATGAAAACGGAATTACCCAAGTAGACTGTTACCTTATACCTAGCTCTCACTCCAGCCAGTGCACCACAACTGGTACATCAAAGGCCGTGGTATGTGCTATCCTTGTCTATGAGATGGTGCATATAAAAGATCCATTGCTACTAATCGAAAGAGTAGCCCATGAAGTCGCGACAGCGTGTTTCCTCCCACAATATCTGTGTGATCCTTAACCATATGTCCGACGCCATATAACCGTAAATAAAATGTGTTGAGTGAGTCGTTAAATAAAACATGTCCTTCCTTCTTGCTACCTTATACGTTGTTGGTTATACCAGTAACGGCGTCGAGTATTGAACATAGACCCATGGTTACTCTTAACATTTTCGATTCCAAAGACCCTGGTTGCCTCACCCTCTTGCTCACCATATTTGCTTATTGTTTCCTTCAGAGTCAACGTGAAAGGAAAGAAGGAAATGGTTTATTTAACGATGCACTCAACACATTTTATTTTACGGTTATATGGCGTCAGACATATGGTTAAGGATCACACAGATATTGAGAGAGGAAACCCGCTGTCGCCACTCCATGGGCTATTCTTTTCGATTTGCAGCAAGGGATCTTTTATATGCACCATCCCATAGACAGGATAGCACATACCACGGCCTTTGATGTACCAGTCGTGGTGCACTGGCTGGAGCGAGAAATAGCCCAGTGGGCCCAATGACGGGTGAAAGAGACGACCTCGTGTTAGAGGTGTAGGAACTGTATACTCACCCTATCTGGTTATTGTTTCCGTGAGGGTCAAGAAGGTGAAAGAGACGACCTCGTGTTAGAGGTGTAGGAACTGCATACTCACCATATCTGGTTATTGTTTCTGAGAAAGTCAAGAAGGTGAAAGAGACGACCTCGTATTAGAGGTGTAGGAACTGCATACTCACCATATCTGGTTATTGTCTCCTTGAGGGTCAAGAAGGTGAAAGAGACGACCTCGTGTTAGAGGTGTAGGAACTGCATACTCACCATATCTGGTTATTGTTTCCGTGAGGGTCAAGAAGGTAAAGAGACGACCTCGTGTTAGAGGTGTAGGAACTGTATACTCACCATATCTGGTTATTGTTTCCGTGAGGGTCAAGAAGGTGAAAGAGACGACCTCGTGTTAGAGGTGTAGGAACTGCATACTCACCATATCTGGTTATTGTTTCCGTGTGGGTCAAGAAGGTGAAAGAGACGACCTCGTGTTAGAGGTGTAGGAACTGCATACTCACCATATCTGGTTATTGTTTCCGTGTGGGTCAAGAAGGTGAAAGAGACGACCTCGTGTTAGAGGTGTAGGAACTGTATACTCACCATATCTGGTTATTGTTTCCGTGAGGGTCAAGAAGGTGAAAGAGACGACCTCGTGTTAGAGATGTAGGAACTGTATACTCACCATATCTGGTTATTGTTTCCGTGAGGGTCAAGAAGGTGAAAGAGACGACCTCGTGTTAGAGGTGTAGGAACTGTATACTCACCATATCTGGTTATTGTTTCCGTGAGGGTCAAGAAGGTGAAAGAGACGACCTCGTGTTAGAGGTGTAGGAACTGCATACTCACCATATCTGGTTATTGTTTCCGTGAGGGTCAAGAAGGTGAAAGAGACGACCAGGTTGAAAGACCAGTTGACGCACATTGCAATTGCACTGCACGTGCTCCTAGCCCACAGTGGGTATATCTCGGCGTTGATTGTCAAAGGCATAGGTCCAAGGCCTACAACAAAATATTCCAAAACAAGGCTAAATAACGAAAGTGTCAGAAGCAGGTGGTTGGGAGGGGTCAGATTGACACTACCTCAACTTAAATATAATATAAGGCTTTTGGTCTTAAATATTGATAAAATCATTATACAATAACTTAATATTTAACTTTTGCTATAGTTTCAGATTAAAGAATCTTATAGAAAATATGCTTAATAACACTTGAATATTACTAACAAAAGTTTCTGGTAATTAATGTTTCTCTGGTTTATTCTTAAACAAACAACACAGAATCTGCTATATTATTGATGTCTTGTTATCTAGGAGCTTCTTTTCATCCCTGATTAGTTGTAATGGTTCGCTGTTTTATTCTCAAACCTAGCCTTGCTTTGTGTTTATATAAGCAACTGGATTAAGACATGGCTACTTTCAGTGGCTTCTTCCACTCCCTTAGTACAAATCTGTGATTATAGCACCATATGACTTTCATCTCTATAAAACTAAACATGTTTCTGGGGTTTAGATGGCAGAGTCCTATGAAGATAAACTTTAAACTGAGCTTTACAAAACGTATGAAGTTTGTAGAAAAGTGTTTTCCAAAAGATGCATATTTCACAATGCTGGAAGATCTTAAAACAGCAGCAGCTGATAGTGGAACAAAGAGTAGACATGGATACTATCTGCTATCAAAGTAAGTGTATTTCAATACATTCAATGCGATCGTATCGCAAAGATCACCTTAAGTGCATAACTACCTTATGCATTTAAGGTGATCTTAGTGCTAAGATCGCTTCGTGGAACGGGGCTCTGGTCAGAAGGAGCAACTCTAAAAATCAAACTCTGGGTTATATTTGCAGACCTGAGGAGGACATCCCAATTCACAACATGAGCATTCCTACGACTTTGGTACAACAGTGAGACGCAGCAAGAACAGCAGCAGCTGTAGAAAAAGAAGCCTAAAACAAATCTGTTTATCCACCATTTGCGTGTTTGTCCATCCCCACATAGCGTTCCTAAAGATATCCAGACAGCAGATACACAGTGAGAGTACAGCAAACATCCAGACAGACGGAGAGGTAGGCAGACAGATTTATCTTCTTGTCAATCATTGATCTTAAAACTATCTACCTATATCCATAGTAAAACTGAAAATGTCGATTAAGTACCAAGTGCGTTTGCAGAGGGGTGGGGACAGGGGTGGGGGGAACAAATCACAAATGCTCAAAGCAAATTTTCTTTTTTAAAATATATTTTCCGAAGAAAATGACCCGAACCTCCCTGAATATATTATTTAGAAATAAAAATTAATCATATCAATTATAATCTGTAATTACATTACAAACTGAACTTACCTGGCGCAAACGAAAACACCAGTAAGGCCATTCCAACAACTGGCATCCACATGAAATTATTTGGACAAAACCCAACATCAAAATTAAACGAAGAATCTGATTGGCCTGTTTCGTTGCAACGTCCAAATTGTGAATTTTGTGAATTGTCCTTATCCACAGGAAGACAAGATCCCAAGGACGTATCGTTAAAACAAAATCCACAGTCTACGTCGTTCGTACAGCTATCACAGTTTCTGACAAGAGAAAAAAAAAACCCACCTATGTTTAGTAATCAAAATTATTTTATCTCCAAAATTATTATTACTGTGGTTAATAGTAAACGGTAGGGCATATAATTTGGTATTTCGTATGATTATATCGATTATTGATTCATTCAATCAATCTATCAACTAGTCCAACGTGCTTACATCCAGTTACGGTTCAAACATGCTTGTTGAGGGTACACACTCTACATAACCAGAGTTTGTACTCAACACGAGAGGGGGAGAGGAGACTGTTTACAGCGGGCTAATGAACAATTTGGAATAGAACTTGGTCAAAAGGAAAGCTTGAACAAAACGTCGTTAATTGACCAAAGAAACAAGACTGACTGCTCAGTTTTTATATAATTTTTTAGCATTATTGAAGGACAATCCAAAGATAAATAAGAGAAAGAAGAGAGGATCAGACTATTTAACAATGTGAAGAAAAACATTTGACATAACATTTTGAACGAAGGCTTAAAAGTCCTATCAATATGTTCATGTGTGTGGCCTCGTTAAGGCTCTTACGGGGAACAGCTGGTAGGGTCGAGATGGGTTGCATCCCGTCAAGAAAACCCCTGGATCAGTAGATGCGGAAGGTGTAGTGCTGTACGGAAACCTAGATCTTTGAACAAGGGAAAATCTGATTAGGGTATAGTCCAAGTACTCTGCTTTTCAAGAGCTAGAAGAAACCCGACAGCACCCCCATTTAGCTCTGTTTCGGTCCCGTTCGACGACCGTTTATTTTCAGACCTAGATGATCGCTGTCGCGGTGATTCTGCATTCCAAGGGCTTTCTCGTAAGACTCAAAACTACAACATGGATTAGTGTCATCGAGCACTCGTTAGTGATACGATTCGCATCCAAAATAATGTATTGTTATACACTGCGTACTTCAGGGCTCACCCTGTGTATTGCCAAATTTAGACAATTCCTAATACTTATTTTTTAAAATGCCTACAAAATTTAGACTTAGCTAATAATATAAGCCTCTAATTAACCACATTTTAATGATTTTCAAGGAAATGCTCTACATTTTCTGAAATTTTTTAAATCAAAACTTGGTCCAGTGTGAGCCCTAATAGTTCCTAAGTATAAAATTCCGAAATATACGCAATTTATTAGCAGTGAATATTATACATTAGTAACTCTGAAGTGGACGTTTTAAAGACGTTAAACTATAAACAACTTGCTACTCACGTGTATGATGCACATGACGAGTTGTACAGAGTTCCATTGCTGAACGATTCCGTAAAATTTACAGGTGGAGCATTCAGGGCAGCCAACTGGAAACCAGTGGCAAGGATACACAAAGCCACACACACACCTGACGATGAACAGAACATAGAACAATAATTGTAGGGCAGTCTTTTAAAAAAAATCTACCTACCAGCTATGATATCTACTCACACGATTTAATACAGTAGTTTACTCGAACTGTCGTTTTGTTCGCGTGTCGATTATGCAACTTTTACTTCTCGTGATCGGTTACGTAATAAACCGTTACACATTCTGAAAGTCACTTTATCAAATATCAAAGTGGATGTTCTTTAATGATTTGCAAAACTTTTTTTTCCCCTAAAAGGTATTTGCTGGAAATATTGTCATAAAAAAATTAAGATCAATGCAAGTTTAAAAAAGTAAAGTTTGTTTTATTTAACGACACCATTAGAGCTCGTTGATTTTTTTATCTTATCATCGGCTTTTGGACGTCAAACATATGGTCATTCTGACACTGAGGGTTTTTTTTTTTAGAGAAAGTCCGCTGTCGCCACATAGGCGACTCTGTTATGATAGGCAGCAAGAGGTCGTTTATTTGCGCTTCCCACAGGTAGGATAGCACAAACCATGGCCTTTGTTGAACCAGTTATGGATCACTGGTCGGTGCAAATGGTTTACACCTACCCATTGAGCCTTGTGGAGCACTCACCCGGGGTTTGGAGTCGGTATCTGGATTAAAAAACCCAGTACCTACCAGCCTGTAGTCCGATGGCTTAAAGGGACATTCCTGAGTTTGCTGCATTGTAAGATGTTTCCAACTAATCAAATATTTCTACGATTAAACTTGCATATTAAATATATTTTCTTGTTTAGAATATCAGTGTCTGTATATTCAATGTGTTTCTGGTCGTCTTAATATTTGTAAGAAGCCCACATTGGGTTTTGTCTTCAAATAATTTCGTACATACGAAAAAACAATATTTTAGGAAATAAGATGAAATTTAACCTAGTACAAATATTAGAACGATCAGAAACACGTTTAATATACAGCCACTAATATTTTATGCAGAAAAATGTATCTGATATGTAATTACAATCGTTTAAAAAGTCTCTGTTAGTCAATAACATCTTAAAAAGTGCAGCAAAGTCAGGAATGTCCCTTTAACCACTGCGCCACCGAGGCCGGTCTAATGCAAGTTTGACGTCATTCATTAGGTTACGCCATTAAAACTCTCCTTATTAAACAATCAGTTGTCTGACTGAAAATTCACGTGAATAGACTTCCGGTAACCTAGCACTTTGAAATATTATCCCTTTTACCTACCTATACATACCTCCCTCCCTCCCTCCCTCCCTCTCTCCCTCTCTCTCTCTCTCTCTCTCTCTCTCTCTCTCTCTCTCTCTCTCTCTCTCTCTCTCTCTCTCTCTCTCTCTGTGTTTTTCGGTATCATATATTAGGAATTTAAATTGTATTATACGAGCCTAATATATGATATTGACAATACCGAAACACACGAGGGTAATAATCTCTTTATCAAATAATCTCAAGTTTAATACAACGTGTTACTGTAAACGGTACAGCAACTTTAATTCCAGTCCGCCATTACTAGATATTCAAAAGACGTAAGAATATGTGTCACGGTGTCTTTTTGAATGGAAATGACGTCAAACTTGAATGACGTCATTTTGGATGTCCTTACATCCTTACATCAAAATACACTAGTGCCTAACGTTTTTTGTTTTCTGAACTTTGGACAGTTTTCAGTGTAAAATTGCTATTGAAAAGTTTTTATTTGATGACTATGAATACATACGTCAATTATGGAGTGTCACCCTAGTACGTTTGCTCAAATGTCAATAAACCTAGTGCCGTGACCAATTAATTTACATGTAATTTGCAAGTTATCAAATTCTTAAAGTATCTGATCTGAAAAATATCACATACTTTGATTGCACTGAAAATGTAAGATATTATATGAATATGAATATCTAATACGGCTGTAGTTATGAAAGTACATGTACTATAATCATGGTTTAATATATGTATGTATATATGTATGTATGTATGTATATATGTGTGTGTGTGTGTGTATATGTATATATATATTTTAACAATTTCCAGGAAGGTCCATTAATCACTGTGGAACATTATTTCTGTCAATCTTTTTCATTCTGTTGATCATGTTTTGTTTTTAGTCATTTTTATTGTTTGAATTTGCGATTTACTGATAAAAAACGTCAACTTTAAAATTTCACTTCTGACCCCAATCGTCCTTCAAGATCTTTGGTGGTCATAAAACCTACTGTAATACTGAACTACCGGTTGGAATGTTTGCCCAATTAATTCACTATTATCATATAACCATTCCCCACAGCTAATATACCTTACAATTGTAAATTCTTATTAGAGATCCCCTACTTTTTGAAGAGTATATATATATATATATATATATATATATATATATATATATATATATGAGAGAGAGAGAGAGAGAGAGAGAGAGAGAGAGAGAGAGAGAGAGAGAGAGAGAGAGAGAGAGGGGGGGGGGAAGAGAGAGCTATATATTCATCTTAGGCATCGGAAGCGCATGGGGGGGGGGGGCAAAGCAGTTGAAACCCAAATTAATAAATAACTGGCCCACTAATTGCTGTCATCTTCCATTGCTTATATCGTATTTATCTATCTTATATAACTAACTACCTATCTATCTATCTACCTAGCTACACACAAACACACACACACACACACACACACACACACACACACACACATACACACAAAGAGAGTGACAGATATCTGTCTTTTTTGTCTCTTTGTTTGTCTGTCTGTCTATTTATTCCACACATACTAGTACACGTATACAAAAAAAGGAAAAGTAACTAGTAATACCTGCTATACTGACAAGTGTAATTATTTTTCGTCCAAGTCTGTCTACAAGCCACAACCCGATGAATGTTGAAAGGAAATTGACGCCATTTGGCACAGTAACCATCCAGATTGAGTGTTTGCTTGAAAACCCCGCCATTTTCATAATGGTGGCACTGTAGTATCTGATAATTAAATATATATTTATTTATTTATCTTTAAAGATCTATTATCAAAACAGCATGCGTCTTATTTCGATATTTTTATATTTCTCAAAATTACAGATTCAACACATAATTGTTGCATACTAGTAGATTGAGAATATAAAAATTGTACTGTCCTGCTATTGAGACCTATCCTAGTGTATACATTTAATAGCACCAAATAATCAGTACAACATTTAGAAAAACATGGATAAAAAAGATCACCTGGATACGAAATGACGTTTTCTATTGCCAGATCTACTAATGAAGCCAAAGGTAAAATTTGTTTTGTTTAACTGGAGCACATTGATTTATTAATCATTGGCTATTGGATGTCAAACACTTGGTAACTCTGACACAGAGTCTTAGAGAGGAACCCTGCTACATTTTTCAGTTAATAGCAAGGGATCTTTTATATGCACCATCCAACAGACGGGATATCACATATCACGGCATATGATACACCAGTCGTGGTGCACTGGCTGGAACGAGAAATAGCCCAATGGGTCCACCGACGGGGATCGATCCCAGACATACTGTTCATCAGGCGGACGCTTTACAACTGCGCTACGTCCCGCCCACTAGACAAAGACTGAGTAGAAGTAAGATTGTAAAAGGACGAACAAATGAGATAACACAAAGATAACAAGGAAAGGGTGAGGGTCTTACGAGTCGGATAACTTGTACCCAGTCCTAGTGCGAATGAAGGAAATGTTTTATTTAACGACGCACTTAACACATTTTATTTACGGTTATATGGCGTCAGACATATGGTTAAGGACCACACATATATTGAGAGAGGAAACCCGCTGTCGCCACTTCATGGGCTAATCATTTCGATTAGCAGCAAGGCATCTTTTATATGCACCATCCCACAGACAGGGTAGTACATACCACGGCCTTTGTTACACCAGTTGTGGAGCACTGGCTGTGACGAGAAATAGCCCAATGGGCCCACCGACGGGGATCGATCCCAGACCGACCGCGCATCGAGCGAGCGCTGTACCACTGGGCTACGTCCCGCCCCATAACATCAAGATAACAAGGTTTTACTACATAATATAATATGTTTTCAATCAACAAGAAAAGTGTTTATTCTGGAAAACACTCACATGACCGTGTTGATGCCACACATCTGCTGGAAGAACATCAGCATGCAGCCAACCAGAAGAGCGCGTCTGACGTGAGGCGTTGAGCAAACCTTCGTGATGATGAAACCGTCTGAAAGAACAAAAAAAAAAAACCCCACAAATATATACATTACAACACAACACCGAGAAAGAAAAGTTTGTTTGTTTGTTTGTTTTGTTTAATGAAACCACTAGAGCACATTGATTAATTAATCATTGGCTTATGGATGTCAAACATTTGGTAATTCTGACACGTAGTTACCAGAGAAAACCCGCTACATGTTTCCTAATGCAGCAAGGGATCTTTAATATGCACTTTCCCACAGAGAGGAAAGCACACACCACGGTCTTTGACCAGTTGTGGTGCACTACGCCGAGAGAGGGACAGAATAGCTATTTCTGAAGACAAAATTTTCTGAAACCAAATGTCTCACCGATGGTGTTCTGTGTGGATAAAGTTCTCAAACAATCTATAAGAGAAACCAAGTGTCAACGTATTTAAGTGGTAGTAGGGTAGATGGCTTCTCTATTGTGTCATGAGCACTTTCGTGATAACGTTTTTAAATCACATCAGGTTGGCCAATGAATCCGACTTCAGTACCTGTAGGTCTAATCAAAGCTAGTGTTATCACGTTCCCAGATTACCTTTTGAGCGACCAGTCAAAACACGAGTGGCATCATTCTTACAGTGAATTACCATGTCTTCAGATGATCTTTCAAACGGCTAATCAAAACACTAGTGGCATCATTCTAAAAATGAGTTATCATGTCTTCAGATGACCTTTCAAGAGACCAGTCAAAACACGACTGGCACCATTCTAACAGTGAGGTACCATGTCTTCGGATGGCCCTTGAAACGACCAGTCAAAACACCAGTGGCATTATTCTAACAGTGCATTACCATGTCTTGAGATGGCCTGTGAAACAACCAGTCAAAACACTATATAGTGGCATCATTGTATCAGTGAATTACCATGTCTTCAGATGGCTCTTGAAACGATCAGTCAAAACACTATATAGTGGCATCATTGTAACAATAAGTTACCATGTCTTCAGATGACCTATTAAGCGACTAGTCAAAACACGAATGGAATCATTCTAACAGTGAGCTATCACGTCTTCAGATGACCTTTTAAGCGACTAGTCAAAACACGAGTGGCATCATTCTAACAGTGAGTTACCATGTCTTTGGATGATCTTTCAAACGACCAGTCAAAACACAAGTGACATCATTTTAACAGTGAGTTACCATGTCTTCAGATGACCTTTAAAACGGCCAGTAAAAACACGAGTGACATCATTCTACCAGTGAATTACCATGTCTTCAGATGGCCTTTCAAGCGACAGTAGTCTTTGATTTCAGTTAGACTTAGTAACCTACAAGTATAAAACAAAACACTACCTCCACGCAGCTTGTCTTCCACCGCGAGTATAAAATAAAACACTAACTCCACGCAGCTTGTCTTCCACCAAAAGTATAAAACAAAACACTACCTCCACACAGCTTGTTTTCCACCACGAGTATAAAACAAAACACTACCTCCACTCAGCTTGTCTTCCACCACGGTTTCCTGGATCTCATTAAACTCCTTCGCGATGTCGTCTGTTCCACGAATCCTCTCAAGTACAGCGCGTGCCTCTTCGTCTCTGCCTCTACCCACAAGCCACCTGGGGCTCTCTGGTAAAAACAGAAAGGCGATCAGCTGAATGATCGCAGCCACTCCAGGAAGACCAAGCATGAATCTGAAATGCAATCAACGAATTCAATACTTCGACTCAAACTTCTCACTCAGTCAAACGCTCTACCGACTAAGACAGACCCCACCCCCTAGATCTATAATGCCACCATGGTGTTTTTGCTCAGGGTAATATAGGAGAATTCTTAAATATAGACACTGGAATTACAACATTCGATTACTGGAATCACAAGAATTCTTAACCGCTCGTTTAATTTTTATACAGGAAATACTGAGAAAGCACATTAGTCGTTAAGCAGTCTCGTGATGCTTTAGAAGGTCTACATTTTGCTTTCCTCAGAATAGTAGATGTACGGATTCAAACTGATATTCAAATCTGACCACAGCAACTATTTCTGCATATCAACATACAAACGGCACATACGTCGATTGTTAATGACATTTATTTAATTTAAATACAATTTAAACAAGAACAAAAGAGAGAGAGAGAGAGAGAGAGAGAGAGAGAGAGAGAGAGAGAGAGAGAGAGAGAGAGAGAGAGAGTCAAAGCGACCACCATGGAAAATAATAATTAAAAAACCCCATTTATTTGTTACCTCCATCCAATGTCTTCTATTTCGCTGAAGCCACCAACTATAACACTAGATACAAAAATGCCTATGGTGATAAAGAGCTGATTCAAGGACACCAAACCTCCCCTGTTGTGTGCTGGAGCAGATTCTGCTATATAGACAGCTACCGTTGCTATGGACAGGCCTATGGAATAATTGACAAACATAAAATATATACTATCTGTATATAGGTTAGCAGACATAGAAAACAATTTTTTTTAGCTCGAGCCTCGAGTGTTAGTGTTAATACAAACATATGCAATCTGTAAGTTTTCTAAATTCGTGGTTTTAAAAACTATACTCTTTCTTCAAGGGTAGACTGGTGAAGGGTTGCAGACGGACCGTATGGAATGTGTATATGAGTACAGGTGCATAGCCTTGGCTATAGTTGATTTTAAATTACTACTGGAAGCAAAGGCTAAAAATTAACATTATATTTGCAGGTAAAATCATTATTCTAGAAACGAGAAGTGAAATACGTACTTCCATGTACACGTCAATTTTAAGCCAAATGTTTGGGAAAAGTGGAATGTGTCCTTTATAGCAGCTGCTATCGTATCTACTCTTTGATATTATATTGGCGAAATTGTGATATTGGTACATGTTTGCTATTTACACTGATGAAATACCTTGCGGATCTGTATCAAATCTTCAATCTAACAACTGCAAGAATATTTCCTTACCTATGCCAGCACCAACCACTAGACGTCCAAGTAGTAGTATTTCCTTTGTGGGCGAGGCTCCCATGATAACGGCGCCAGTGACGAAGGCAATACTGGAAAATATGATGATCTTCTTTCTTCCAAACACATCAGCGAGATACCCAGACGAAAGAGCAAACAGAGCGGCAGCTCCGACTATGGCACTGACGATGGCTTCCGTCCACACCGTGTCGAGATGGAAGTGCGGCACGATCAGCAACATGGACCCGGACACGACGCCGATGTCGTAGCCCATCAGAAAGCCGCTGATTGTCGCAGAGAACGTCAGAAGGTAGACAAAGCATGTCGTCGTTGGTTTCTTGTGGGGGATTTCACGGACTTGAACTTTCATATCCTCATCTCCATCTTTACCTAGACTTTTGTACGTTACTGAAGACATTATTACAGCAAACTACGTCCGGGTTATGCAGACATTGATCTGGTGCATTTTTATACTAACTTATCAAGTGATTGTATCGTCTACGTCAGATGGCGTGAAAGTATAATCAAACCAACTATCTTATCAAACCACATTATTATCATTGTCACAAAGCGTCTAATACAGACGCAAGCTATTGATAGATGACACTATCTGGTGTTCATTTGGGTAATTGCAGAACACAGGTATGTCGTACATAATATTGATAAAGAACACCATTTGTGTTGGGTTTCCGTCGATCAGGATCCATGTAGTCTGGCAGCTGAATGAAAAAGTTAATATTATGGAGTACATACAATGTTTTATCACATCATGAATCCACTTGATAAAAAACACTGTCATCCTTGAGGAAATTATTATTTTATAGACAAAATTTAAAATGGCCGCCACCCAAAAAATATAACCAGTATTTCAGCAATAGTTGACTTAGAGACACAATTAATTTCTTTTCATGGTAAAGGAATCATATTATACTAATATATAAGGTATATCATACTTTTTATATATATAAAACAATTTAAAAAATCAAGATGGCTATCTCGAAACACAAAATCGGCTATAATTTTGACAACAATTAACATACAGATTAGATTCTTGTGTCAAATCCCAGTTTCAGTCATGGAATGTAATGTTACCCATGGAATAATTGTAATATTAAAGAGTAATGTTTATTTGACGTAAATTCAAATAGTATCACACCAATATGTAATACATCTCATAATTTGGCAAGCACATAATTATTATGTCTGACCACGCCATTAAATGATACACATATATCAACCATCGTAAACAAAAAAAATCCCACAATAATAGCTATAACTTCACAAATAAAATGTTTTTTCTTTGCAAGATATGTGCTCATGAAACTGCGGTATATGAAAATACAAATACACTTCACCTGAAATTGATTTAATTTTGTATCAAATTAACTAATAATTAATCATGTTATAATTGCTGGTACATCAACTGATAATACCAGATAAACCGTACCATCAAACTATCATACCCTTATTATCAAAATTTCATTCATTCAAGCAGTACGCCTATTTTCAATCATAGTAGTCACTAAGTTTCTTCAGTATCATTGGAAGATAGAGATCTTGTTTAGTCATTATCACTATCGTCTGCTCTACAACCTCATAAAACAATGAATAAAATAGTGTTGACGCTAAACAACTAATTCTGTGTTTCGTTGAGCACGGTCTTGTCGATGTTCAGCCACACCTTATCATCTTGAGGACATCAAGAGGTGTTGGTGATACATACGTCAGGTGGCAAAGGTACTGGGATTAGAGTGTTGTCACGTGAACACCCATATTGAGATGGATTCAATTTGGGTGGTTCCAACATCCAATGTCACTAGCCATGATACTGCTGTTAGTGGGGTCTATGGGTTAGTGGTCGCCATTTTGAAATGTCACGTGGCTAGGGCCGTTTTTTTGTCAAGTGACCTAAGGAAACTGCTCGTACCAATTCCCATGCTTCTGTCATCAACTGAACGATTATATCACTTATACTCGCTCCACTATATAAGCATGTTCCTTAAAAGCAGCACACGTAGGTGATAGGGACTTCAGATCTGGGGCCTAATTCACAAAGGTCTCTTAAGCTCTGCTAGACAACAAAGCATCATCTTTGTAAGTCTTTTAGCATGGCACTGCGAGATCGCAAAGTTGCGAGAGTTTAGCGAATTAGGCCCCTGGAGCATACCAGACTACAGACATATCTACAGTTTCTTTCGACCATAGAATGTTTGACTTCGTCTATTATATCCTCCATTTCTGCACGAAGATCACCTAGATGATTCAGTTGATGACCTGCTTTCAACAGTTTGACAATGGTTCCTTTACCAGTTCCAGGGGTGGGATTTAGCTCAGTCGGTAAAGGTGCTTGCATCGCAGGATCAAACCACCTCGGTGGATCCATTCAGCTGATTGGGGTTTTCTCGTTCTAACCAGTGCACCACAACTGGTTAAAGGTCGTGGTATGTTCTTTCCTGTCTGTGGGAAAATGCATATAAAAGATCCCTTGTTGTATTAGGAACAAAATGTAACGGGTTTCCTCTGATAACTACGTGTCAAAAATACCAAATGTTTAACATCCAATAATTTCGAGAATTTAAGAAAACACAAAACTATTAGGTAATCTGTCTGATGCTATCACATGATTCTTTGACAATGAAAACGCATGGTTTCGAACACGATTGAGTCTCTAAGTCAACTATTGGCTATATTTGTGTTTGGTGGTGGCCATTTTGAATTTTGTTAATAAAACAAAATTATCCCAAAGATGACAAAGTGTCATCAAGTGGATTCATCATTTGTATGGTATTGTTTACCAAAAAAAAAAAAAAAAAAAAAAAAAAGTATCAAAACATAAATTTTAGACACAGGCAATGCAATGAAATCATTAATTACGTTGTTAGAAATCTCAAAAATTAAAATGGTGGGCAATTATCAATCCCCCCACACAGTCGATTATGGATTTTCATAATCGATCATGACATCGGTAGAGCGAAACAAATCAATATTCGATTATTATCCATCATTAGAACATCACTAACCACAACAACAACCATATACAGGGTCTTACATAACGGGTCGGTAATTGTCTATTTAACGACGTACTCAACACATTTTTATTTACGGTTATACGGCGTTGGACATATGGTTAAGGACCACACATATATTGAGGGAGGAAACCCGCTGCCGCCACTTCATGGGCTACTCTTTTCGATTAGCAGCAAGGAATCTTTTATATGTACCATCCCACAGACAGGATAACACATACCACGGCCTTTGATATACCAGTCGCGGTGCACTGGCTGGAGCGAGAAATAGCCCAATGGACCCACCGATGGGGATCGATCCCAGACCGACCGCGCATCAAACGAACGCTTTAACACTGGGCATAACGGGTCGACGCACACAAATAAATCAAGACACAGCTAGTGATGACACAGCTAGTAATAAAGGGTTTTCCAAGATATACTGATGGAAAGAAATAAAGGATCACACAGATAGCAACAAGAAATAAAAAGTTTGTTTTATTTAACGACGCCACTGAGCACATTGATTTTTTATCTTATCATCGGCTATTGGACGTCAAACATATGATAATTTTGACACTGTTTTGAAGAGGAAACCCGCTGTCGCCACATAGGCTACTCTTTTTTCGACAGGCAGCAAGGGATCTTTTATTTGCGCTTCCCACAGGCAGGATAGCACAAACCATGGCCTTTGTTGAACCAGTTATGGATCACTGGTCGGTGCAAGTGGTTTACACCTACCCATTGAGCCTTGCGGAGCACTCACTCAGGGTTTGGAGTCGGTATCTGGATTAAAAATCCCATGCCTCGACTGGGATTCGAACCCAGTACCTACCAGCCTGTAGACCGATGGCCTGCCACGACGCCACCGAGGCCGGTTCAAACAAGAAATAATGACTGCATCAAAAATCAATTCATGTTGTCAGAAGTTGACTGGGAACACACTCCACACTACAGACATTCAATCGTACATTACAACTCGGTATGAAATACAGACATTACCATGCTAGTAATGAATTACATTTGGTCTACAGTTCGATGTGTTCCCTTATTTCTTTCCATCAGTATAGGTAAGAAAGATCACTTTTAAACTACCTCCGCTTGGAATGGTCCAGTAATAGTGTTCAATGTGATGTAAACAACAATAATCACAACACGAAAAAGATAACAATAAGAAGGAAAAAGAAGTGGAAGAGGATTAAGGAAGAGGAGAAGAATAATCACAAGACGACCAGACGACAAGAATAGTTAGCTTAAATATGTAGCAGTGTTTTTGTTTTCTGGCATTAGAAACACTCACGGAAGATATCACAGTAGTCGGTCTTATTCCTCTTGAAAGTATATCGCTGTCCGTGACCTACTATGTCACAAACAAAACGTGTAGCTCACACATACACACAAATGATGATGTCACCCGTCATGCATGGACCAGGACGTTACGCCCGAACACTTGTCAGCAATATTTGTTTGCATGATCAAATAAACTGTACTGACCCCGGAACGATCGAGTAATTAATTGCATATATATGCATTCCAAGGCGGGTAAGTGGGTCAATGTAACACATGTTGAATATTGCTCAGTCTCAGTTGTTTCTGCATATTCACTGGAGCAAAACGTATCGACTAGATCGAGCAATAACAGAAGCACGGGACTTGAGTCATGTTAAGGTTGAACGCGATTTGTAACGTGCATTGACAGCCGATAGCCACATTTGGGTGGGAAATGTTGGAATTCGTCACAATTCTTCTAACTTTAGAGAAGAATCCCGTTACAGGTCCGTACCTAACCTACAATTAAAGGGGTGTAGCAACCCAAAATGTCCCACTTGGCACACTTTAAAAGGGAGGACAATTCAAATATGAACCTTGTGTGCACTACAATAACAAACATAAATGACTTTATTACTTTTTTTTCTTTCTTTTAAAAAAAATAAATAATAATAATTATTCACCATCTTCAATATGTAACAACATTTTACATGGTACATTTTACAAAGTGTCACCAGCACCAAAGGCAAGTTATTGTAGTAACATCTACCGAAAGAAAGAAAGAAATGTTTTATTTAACGATGCACTCAACACATTTTATTTACGGTTATATGGCGTCAGACATATGGTTAAGAACTACACAGATTTTGAGAGGAAACCCGCTGTCGCTACTACATGGGCTACTCATTCCGATTAGCAGCAAGGATCTTTTATATGCGCTTCCCACAGGCAGGATAGCACAAACCATGGCCTTTGTTGAACTAGTTATGGATCACTGGTCGGTGCAAGTGGTTTACACCTACCCATTGAGCCTTGCGGAGCACTCACTCAGGGTTTGGAGTCGGTATCTGGATTAAAAATTCCATGCCTCGACTGGGATCTGAACCCAGTACCTACCAGCCTGTAGTCTGATGGCCTAACCACGACGCCACCGAGGCCGGAAAAAAACATCTACATATTCACATCTCAAGATATATTTACAAACTATGTATTTCTGTCTGGATTGGTTCAAGCTGCAAGACTTTACTACTTCTAACTCGATGAGCCCCCAGTTTTGTTTTATGAAAACAAGTAAACATTTAATTAATAATGACTAATTATTTATATCTTTATATCCAGATATACAACACAACAAAAACTGGATAACACATATTTATATTTATTTGTTAAGATAAACATTACACGTACTCTACTTGGCTGACTAACCACTAGAATCAAGTAATAATTATCGACTCACAAATTATTGTGGCACCTACATCAAAATATAATACTAATAATATAATTGAGTTAGAACCCGTCGGCGGTTTGGGTAAAAAGGCGGGATATATACTTTACTCCATTACACCATAAGTATGTAGGTTATTTCTGGCGAGAAAAACACAAAAACATTCATTATTCATATTCCCTTCATATATATAATTTGGGATAGGCAAGTTACTCTGGTCCATAAGCACACTAAATAAAAGTACCGGGCTACAACACACTGTGTGCCAGACTATAACAAAAATACAACATCTACCACATACCCTGCCGGTGTATTCGGCCCAATAATTGTGGCAGTACAAAAAGAAGGGGGGGGGGGGGGGGAGGGGGGGGGGGGGGGGGGGAAGGGGGGTAGACAAGAAGGACCTTTTAACCCCAAAAGGAGCACTTTTTCTTACCCCCCCCCCCCCCCCCCCCCCCTAGCTTTAATAGCTAATTGACACTTTAATATTTTTGGGATTGATTCATTGTCTCTCGTTACTCCCCCACCTTAAATTAGCATATATATCTATAGTAACCGTATTCTGTTTACAGAATAGGGCTAGAGGACACTCAACAGCCAACTAGTGTGACGAAAGCCTTGTTATTGACCGCAATGTGCGAAATCTAAAAATCAATGGATATAGGATACAGCAAAAAATGTTTTGTTGTTTTATCAACAAAATAAATATTAGGGCTACACGAAGAAACCCGACACCCCTATACTTCACCACAAGAAAGTTTTGCATAGGGGCGTCGCATTTCTTCGTGTAGTGTTCGTACTTAGTCCTGTTTAGACCCTAATCTTTTTTGCAAATGTTACGTTTAATTCCTATTCAGGCCTTGTTTTCTTTACATAAGCATGAAAACAAACCCAAATCCCCGACAGATTTTACATACAATTCATCATCTAAAATGCACAAAGTTGACTTATTTCCATTTCACAAAAAAATCTGTATGTTTCAAATACAGTTTCGTTCTCCTATAAATAACTACTCCTTTTTGTATAACAAAAGATTAGGATACGAGGCTACGTGAAGGCCATTATAGCCTATTTCATTGAATCAAGGTTATGGATGTTTTGGAATGTAAAATGTGTACCAGCTTTATCTAACATTTTCTTTGAACATATAGGTAAAAATACATGTAACCATTCCATGTACATGCAGTATATTGAATTAATTTATAGTATTTATAGGGTGGGGCTGGGGGTGTACTTTTGTAATGCTAAAAGCAATTTTGTAAACCAGTTCAGACTTTTTCGGGGGTTCCACCACTTGCTCATCCCCTAAACACGGCCCTGAATGTCCAAACTACGATAATATTGCTTTTACATATCAAGTCGATGGTCAGTAACATATTATTTTCGAAGTATAATCTATGATTGCACGTGCTGTTGTAGCATTGTGTAAAGCACATGAAATACAAGTATAGAAGGGTTAAAAGTTCAAAGAAAATGTATTCCTTGACATTCAATACATTATTGTTATTTGAGTAAAATATGAGTATATCGAAAATTGCTTCTCCCTTCCCATCTAGCATATAACGTTCAATGTATTTATTAACTCTTTAACACTGAACACACTTTATTCCCATGATATTCATTATAAGTTACTGTCAAACAATCTATTAATTGAACAAATATAAACGTGTATTACAAAATATGGACAATCAATATAAAACCATATAAAATACACCTACATACGAAGCCAAAGGTGGGTGTGGGGTTGGGCAGAGGGCCACACCTCCACCAATCGCGGGTATACAATATTCTGGCCACGTGTGTGTGCAACATGTGACAATGAATATCACAATATTAAAACCTCACCCCAACCCTCCTCACTAAAAGGGAATGTGGCTTTCAGATGAACATTTGCCCATGCATTCGTAAATAATAAATATTATATATTATTTATGGACATACAACCTGACAGTCATAATGTATAAACCTATCTTATAGTTACGTTAGTGTTTTATCCCCAATAGCACCCAAACTTATTTATTTTTGTATCAGTACATTACATTAATGACATAGCATGCGCGGCTATTTCTCGTTCCAACCAATGCACCACGACTGGTATATCAAAGGCCATGGTATGTGCTATCCTGTCTGTGGGATGGTGCATATAAAAGATCCCTTGTCCTAATGGAAAAAATGTAGCGGGTTTCCTCTCTAAGACTATATGTCAAAATTACCAAATGTTTGACATCCAATAGCCGATGATTAATAAATCAGTTTTACAGAATGATGGGATGGACTATAGGTTAGTTGCATAAAACAGAAAAAAACTCATGTGATTGTATAGATTTATTTATTCACAATGTTCTACAGATTATAAACATACCTGCTTATTACATAACTCTAACACTAGGAAATATAATATTTATTCTGACCAATAATTTTCTTTATAAATAGTAAAACAAAACAGTAAATACTTTTAAAATAAAACTTTATGGATCTAATTTGTTCTTCATTCTTTTAAAAATTATATTTAAAAGAAACAAATGTCCAAAAACAAACCTCCCTTAGAAAACAAAAGAAAACTAATAACTAATAACATTTTAAAAACAACAACAACACAGAACAAAATAAAGACATACGCATCCTTTGGTTTGGACTATAAAAAAATATATTAGGAAACACAGCAATAAACGACACCGGCACCACAAAAATATATTTATTTATTTATTTATAACTATATCATATTGTGATATTTCGTAAATAACAAAACTAAATACAATGTACCTACATCTTAAAAAAAATACAATGGGATAGATGGTGGGGGTTAAAAATCACTTTATGTAATTAAATACAGATATGTTTGGTCTGCCTTGAGTTTGTCAAAGGCTCATACGTCTTATGCTAGCCTCAGACTACCAACTATCAGTAGAAAGTTGGTCAACTCGACGGTTGTGTTGTAATTTCCTCCAACTTCTGACTTACGACAGGTGTGCTTAGATTAACTAATGGGTTATATGACGAGAATCGAGTTGTAAGAGTGCTCAGACTAGCAACTGGACAGTCGTAGAAAATCTTGACAGCAGAAAGGGTTTTTTTGTGGGGGGTTTTCTTTGTTTTTTAATGAGTTTATTGCCCCCCAGATCAGTTGACAGTGTCAAGGTTGGGGAGCCTTGAATCATTGCCTTACAAAAATACATGTATATATTCATACCTTCTAGTTACATACATTTGAATTTGTTTAAAAACAATACATAAATATGAATACAATAATGGTTTTGATCTGGCCAACTTTTTGCTGGCAGTTGGTAGTCTGATCCTAGAATTATAACCATAAAAATGTGCATCCTCATACCAACTCAAGATAATAAGAGGGGGGGGGGGGGGTGTTACAGTTTCACGTTATTTGGTTATAAATGATGATATACTACACAGACTATGACAACAACACTCAAGAAGAAGCTGTATGGCCGGTGCTAGCCTCCAGGTATAGTCAAGAGCAAACAAAAATGAGAAGAAGAATTGGGTTATAAAAAGGACCTACAAAAATAAACTTCTGTGATGAATCAACAGCTGGGTTTAACATAACAAGCTTGACTTCAGTCATTTCTATCCAAAATATGCAAGATTTCTGTTAATATGTAAGATGATCAGAAATTAATTTTTGTGAGTATTGATCAAAGTAAAGTTGCAATCTCACCTCCACATCCTATATCACATTATTTCAGGTTTTTCAAGGCATTAATAAGGCTAAATGAATACTCTGTTCATATTAAATACTATCAAGTCAAATAAGCTAATTGAATACTCAGTTCATATTAAATACTATCGAAGTCAAATAAGCTAAATGAATACTCTGTTCATATTAAATACTATCAAGTCAAATAAGCTAATTGAATACTCAGTTCATATTAAATACTATCAAGTCAAATAAGCTAATTGAATACTCAGTTCATATTAAATACTATCAAGTCAAATAAAACTAATGTACAATGATTGTGAAAAACTTAAAACCTTGATATCTTTACAGCATGCATCATATTTCATACAGTGAACAATTCAAATTATGGGCAAATATCATGCTTTCAAATATTCAAATTATGGACATTTTATATTTTAAAATATTCATACTATGGACATATGTCATACTGTTACGGTCCTTAAATTCTGCACACACAATGAAAATTTAAAAAACATTATCACAAGATTTTTCAACATACAGTAATGTTCTTATATAACAGTTTAGAATCGTAACCAGACTAAAACTAGAATCTGGACTCTCTAGACATTCTAAGTCTAGATTTCCTAAGTTTGGAGTGTGTTTGAAATCTATAAAGCTGGGCTCCCTAAGTCTCTAAGTCTGGACTCGAAAACTCTTTACGTCTGAAATGTATAGGTATAAACTCTCCAAGTCTGAATTTCCTGAGTTTGGATTCTCAATAAGTCTGAATTCTGAAAGTCTAGCAATTAAGAGCCAATTTCACAAAACAAAAGTAAGTTTACGTTTACGACTAACAGTTAAAGTCTCGACTGCCTAAGTTTGGACTCTAGGTATGAACTACACAAATGATCTGATGTACTGTATGTAACAGCAGTAAAGTCTTACGAGAGAATATTATAAAACTATGTAAATCACTGACAATTAAGTATCTTCATGGGTTGCCAAAGAAAGAATCTACAGCCATTTCTATATGCCATTATCATGTCGGTAGAAAGTCATTGGTTTTATAATGATAAAGAAGTAGCTGCCATATGAAAAACAATAACAATAGCTACATAATACTTGCATGGTATTATCAGACATACATGTATATATTTTTAAAATAATAATAAAGTAGCTTATACAACTTTAAAATGTCTAGACTCAAAGCAATTTAAAAATTGCTGTATATTAATACAACCTGTTACATTAGTTTTTAAAGGAGTGTCTGCCAGCAGGTTTTCTTAACTACAGTTAATTGGGCTTCAATTTTTGTGGAAGACCTGGTTGGCCGAGTAGTTAAGGTTGCAGGTTATAAAATGTGCAAAATGGTGCAACATAGGTTCAAATCCTGCCAACTGACAGTGGGGTTTTTTTTATATTCTGTTTAACCACTGATGTTTTTCTTTTAAACATATAAGCAGTTTTATTGTATACCATGAAGTAAATAAGTTAAAAACTGAATACGATATTTATGGAGTATTTTTTTTTTTAAATAGCTAATAGTTAAAATTTAAAAATATATATACTAGTATACATGTGTGTGTGTGTGTGTGTGTGTGTGTGTGTGTAAATATGTATGTATGTATCTATGTATGTATCTATGTATATATATATATATATATATGAACAAAATTAAACAATTCCACTTGTCTTAAAGATATACTAGTATATATATATTTACAATTGAATAGGCCTTTCACCCATTTTTATGCTCTCAGTTCAATGAACATGTGACATCATTATCTTTAAGACAAGTGGAGTAGTTTAATTTTTTAATATTTTAAATTGTTAAACTCTTTTTCATATATGTACACACTTTGTTGCAATATGATAAAAAAAAACATATATAATTTTCAGCCATTTAAAGATACAGTCCTGAATTTTCTGCCATTGTAACATGTTTCTTACTAATGAGGTTTGTTTTGTTTAATGACACCACTAGAGCACGTTGATTTATTCATTATTGGCTACTGGATGTCAAACACTTGGTAATTTGAGAGGAAACCCACTACATTTTTTTCATTAGTAGCAAGGGATCTTTTATATGCACCATCCCACAGACAGGATGGCACATACCATGGCATTTGATATACCAGTTGTGGTGCACTGGTTTGAATGAGAAATAGGCCAATGAGCCCACCGACGGGGATCATCCTAGACTGACAGAGCATCCAGTGAGCACTTAACCACTGGGCTACGAACCGTCCTCTTCTAGGAAGATTGAGATGATTCGAAGCACCTTGTATATATATACAGTCAGACCTCGTAACAACGACTGTCGTTACCATGACATTTACACCATCTGACCACAAATTGTCGGGAACAAACGTACATCAGTATTATTCTGTTCATTACACCGGAATATACACCTTCCAACAACGACAGAGCAAATTAGGAACAAACGTGCATCCGATGTCTGAAAACACCTCTTTACAATCACAGATACCGTAGCATATTGGCAGTACACACACAACCACTTAGATTCCTTGATCTCATAGTGAGCCGAATGTGTCACATGCTGTCCGAGCTACTGATGTCTGCGTAATCTGTAAACATGTATTGCTTTTGCAAATAAGGCTTTAGTTAACCAATTAACTTCGATCAATAAAATCATCTATTTTCATGATATTAAAAAAAATTGTAAACGAAACAGGTACCAATCGGAGATGTCTTTAACCAAGCAATGATTAGACTGACGGTGAATGCGCCTTGTTTAATATATTTAATGATATTTAAAAAAAACTTATTGTATGTATGTGTATTTGTTGTTTTTAAATAATAATTGCAATGCATTAATTATTTAAATGCTATTCAGTCATCAGTTATATTAATTAGTATTTTTTGTTATGTTATATTGGCAATGGAGATAATTCATAACAATTCGATACATCGGTAATTTTGAAATAACAACAAAGTGACCCAGGGACGAACATGGTCGTGGTAACGAGGTCCGACTGTACTGACACTGATATTCAAAATATGTTATAATAGCAGCAAATTCAAGACGGTCTCTTTAATGTTTCTTATACAATGCATTTCAAAACAAAACTGAAGCAATTCACGTGTTTGTGATGCATACATTATCCAAATGTTTTTAATATACAGATCATGGAATGCTAGGAAATCACTTCAGTCATAGCCATAGATCTCATGATTTTCATAACTTTGATCACAATTTCATAATTCACCTTTCAAAAAACAACTGATCATTCAACTTAAAAAAAATACCCAAGAATATATGTTCAAACTACAACACTGTTATGGGTACATGGCGAGTCTCCAAATGTTTTCTTTAATGCAAACTGTTACACCAATTCATATTTCATTGGATAGTTTGCATTCTTAATCCATTCCTGTGATCTCATGTATGTGTCTCTGAATGAATTCAGCTATGATGGATTTTAAGAATGGGTCTAGATTGTCTAATAATCCAAAGCATGAATTCAGGAAAAAAAAAACCCAATGAACCTAGCCTTTAATAATTTTTTGTTAATTAATTTTGAAAGATTCACACTTTGTCATGAATTATTTACTACTTAAAGACACAAAACCTTTTGTAAGCAGATGATACAATTATAAACAAATCCTGTTGCAATTCTGTGTTATAATTAAAGTTGATAAGACACCATTAACGATTCTTTTACAGGATATTTTTAGAAAACAAGGGGGGAACCCTTAAAAAGCATGCCCCCCCCCCCCCTACCAAAAGAAAAAACTCTAATAATAAAAATAAATAAATTTTTAATAAAAACCTAATAATAATAATAATAAAAATAAATAATAATAATTTTGGACTACTTAAAACATCAAAATGATTAAAGTAAATATTATTGGTAAGAAATAATAGTCAAGTGCTATTAAAGGCTGTGTTGGCCATAATTCTCTCTGATCTAGATCTTCAATAACAAATAATAATTTTGTATCACAGATGTTTTGACCAAATATTTTAAACATTAACACAAACAAATTTAAAACGTATTTATGCATAATTACACAGTATATAGACAAAACTAATTATGTAACAAACTATTCATGCATTATTTTCTAATAACAAGGTCACATAATAATTTGCATTACATATTTTTGTTGTATAGTCTCATAACAAAATTAGCATTTACAAAAGAAAAGTTAGCAACCTTTTAAAAAGCAGATTTAAGGTTTTTATTTCTGCATGGAAGATAGGTTAATACAAAAGTGCACCATGGAAAACTTACCAAACATGGCTTATATAGAGTAAAAAAAAATTAAAAACTGATTAATATTAAAGGGTATTTTAAACATTACAGAAGAACCATTTATCTTTCTCTATAGTAGAAAATAATGGAAGTTTTAGGAAACGTAAAGGACACTATACAGGCCCTTAGGAACCTGAAGGGCTGGGTGGGAGGCAGGGCATGCTCTTACCACCCACCCCCCCACACACACACACACAAATGAGGCCCTAACATTTAGTTTTGTTCTACAAATATATATATATATATATATATATATATATATATATATATATATATATATATATATATATATATATATATATATATATATAGACCAAAAATATTTACTTGTGCCTCCCCCATTTTGGTCTGTGCCCATCCTTCCTGTGGGCCTGCTATAATGCCATACCTGTTTTGGGATCCATCCAATCTGCATTAAAATGAAAATTGCTACAAACAACAGCTAATATTAAAGTATACTCACTCAAAAAAGAAACTATACTGTATGCATGATAAAAAAAATTGCATATGAAATGTATTTACATAACATGTCAAATAGTGTAACAAGAATCACTGTAAACATAAACGGAAGACAGTCATATTTCTCTGGTGAATATGCACTCAAAATGCCAATCTTATGAGTTTATTTTTTGGTAGATATGGTATCACTTTTTGGTAGATATGTTGGTTACCTTAAAAAAAAAACCACAGTTTGGTTTTCAGACAAGTATAATATGCTAATTCTATAAATGATTTAAATGCCATAACAGAATTTTCATTTTATTCAATTTTTTTTAGATACAATAAATGTTTGTTGGTTGTTGTTTTTATCATAAGCCATTATTGTTCTAATAACATCTGCTGATCATTAGTGGTAAATTTAGATGATTTCTAATTCCATTTTATTTCGTCAATCATACTTTTTACGTTAATGTTTTTAAACTAAACTATTAATTTTGTGTAAAACTTAACATGATTATGCTGGAATGGTATTAAAATATCTATAATGAGATCCAGAAGGCCGACAGCACCTCAGTAAAATGATACATCGAGATTATCACCATGTTTTGGCATCGTCAACATCATATATTAGGATTTAATATTGTATTCAAAAAAAGTAGGGGAACCTGAAATATTAATGTTAATATCAACTATTAAACCGAACATACGTTTTGACCAGACATCCTAGTAAAGAATTTTCAGGTCTGTTTATCAACACACCGAAACACATTCCATAGTTTCCATGCATCATGCAGTTGCCCCGTACACGTGCGTGGGGTGTCATTCTCGATTTTGATAATTTCCAGGAAGGTCCATTAATCGCTGTGAAACATTATTTCTGTCAATCTTTTTCATTCTGTTGATCATACAGTTGTTATTGTTTTGTTTTTAGTCATTTTTATTCATTGAAGTTGCGATTTACTGATAAAAAAACGTGGACTTTCAAATTTCACTTCTGACCCCATTCGTCCTTCAAGATCTTTGGTGGTCATAAAACCTACTGTAATACTGAACTACCATTTGTAATGTTTGCCAAATTAATTCACTATTATCATATAACCATTCCCCACAGCTAATATACCTTACAATTTTGGCAATTGTAAATTCTTATTAGAGTTCTCCTACTTTTTTTGAAGAGTATATTATCTTAAACTGACTATAATTCCAATCAGTTATTACTCAATATTCAAATTATGTATGAACATTTGATGCAGAATCACATGAACTCCCGTATCCCACCCTTTACCCATTAAGAGTAAGATTTTTAATATAACCTTATTCATTCTTAATATTATGGTGATTGTTTTTTTTATCACAGCATTCTTGTCATGAGCCTTCTGTTGATATGGGTGAAGTTGAATTATAGTTTACAACACAACAAATGTTCATAGCAATTTTTTTTATTTATCTATTTCATTTTATAAAATTTAAAAAAAAATGATGGTAGGATAAATGGGGGCTTTTGCTTGTGGGTTTTGTTTTGTTTGTTTTGTTTTGTTTTTTGTTTGGTTCTGTGGGTTTTGGGGTTGAGGTGTTTTTTGGGGTTTTTTTTTGACAGATTAATATTCAGTTAAGAATCTTATTTTTGCATAACAATCCTCATGTCACATACTGAACTGTTAAACACTTCATTATTTCTTCTTTCTTGTTTTTAACTGAAACATTTTTTAAAAAATATAAACAATTTTTTTCATTAACAATTACAATTTATTTAACATTATTCCACAACAAATAACAGCAAATTCAGACATAAAATAAAAAAATAAATTAAAATTTTTTTAAATACTAAACCATGTCAAGGCATTGTCAGAACATTATCATGCGATTTTTACGGAATTTGTTTTACTGGGGTGGAACCGTCATACACAGGACCAGTCATGACAGGATATTATGGTACAACTGTTTTGACAGATATGTCATGCATAGCTGACAGAAAATGTTTATTTATTTACAAGTATTTTGTATACATGTTAATTAATGAAACTAGTTCCATGACATGACTAATTTACATCTAATTTGCAAAGTTATCAAATTCTGAAAATATGTGATATGAAAAATATCACAAGCTGTTATCTTACTGGATATGCTACATGTACCTGTGATATGATAAAACAAATATAATATTTTTCCCTTCGTGAATTCACTTTCACATCTGCCCTCTTCGTCTCCCTTTTCACTTCAATTCTCCTCAACAAATGAGAGATGCGACTTATGTTTTTCAAGATCAGAAATTAAGAGTGTAAGGAAATTATTCCTTCTGTCAATTTAAACATATACAACTGACACAATCTTTTCACACCCATTAACAAATTAAAGGTAACTAATACCTAACAACACAATTCTTCACTCTGATTCTTACTTCGACCATAGCAAAGTATCTGAATGATGCACAGTGAACCCAATTTGATCCTTAATGTATGGCTGTATATTAAAAACACCATGTTCTTTATCCAATTAATAATAATGACTACAATAATATATTTTGTATCACCGAGCTCTGTACATTATTTCACAAACAATTCTTTCACAAGATGGTGATTTTTTCTGTGGGGACGATTCCTTCCTGTTCAAGTCGAGATAAGATCGGTTGGTACACATCAAAAGCGAGAGGAATCACAATTCCTTTAGTCTGAATCTCTCCTGAAATTCAAACAACAATGCTACAGTACAGTCAAATCCCATAGATGACAATAGTAACATATGTGGCTAAAAGTCCTATCTGCAGCGTATTAATCAACATAAATGCTACGGATATAAATACTACCAGCCTTAAAGTAAATCCGAAAAAATTGGGGGTAACGCTGCTCATTTCTGAGATAATGTGTAGCATCTATGACTACCCTAGTTCTGCTCAAAATGCGAGTACTTTTTTTTTACAGGTACCCCATGCATGTTTCAAGCACAAGGCTACTTGACACAGTGGTACTAGATGAAATAAAATTGCATACATTTTTTGCCCAAACGAAACTTTTTTTTTTTACAACCAACACACTCACATTTATCACCAATCATAGGACTTGTGGTGTTCACTTCTCTATCAAAAGTTGGGTGCACCTCGAACTTTGACCCAGCCGGAAGTTATTTTGTTTAGTATTACCTATACTTTCAGTCATATATACACGTATATGGTTATTTTCATCCTTATATCCAATTAAAGGTGCAATGACACTATCCTGGGCACACACTTCTTATGGCAATGTGTTGCCATTGCAACGCGGTTTTCATTAATAGAGCCTTTTTTATGACTAAAATTACATATGGAGTACATTTTCCTGTTTAGAATATCATTGACTCTATATACAAGATGTTTTTGACTGTCCAAATATTTGTATTTGCTTAAACTGGATTTTACCTCCCAATAATTATGGATATACCACTAAAAAATGTATATTAGGAAATAAAATAAGTTTGACCGATCTACTTCAATCGTAAAGATGATAAAAAAAAAACCCACTGAATATACAGACACTGATATTCTAAACAAGAAGATGTATTCAGTATGTAATTTTAGTCATAAAGCAGAGTTATTAACAGGGCCGTACCCTGATCAAAATCCTAGGGTGGGGAGCACTACTTCTCATAAACAAATAAAACACTATATAAATTAAACCCGGAGATATGTATGCTTTTTCTGAGATTCTCAGGGGGGTAGTTGCCCCCCACCCCTGGAGGGTACAGCCCTGATTAATTGAAAACACCTAACAACGGTGGTACATTCAGGAGTCTCTAAATACAACAAGCATTCTGAGAGTACTGCTAACGCAATAGATGTCCCCTACCAGGCCCAACAAAATTCCATATCTCCAACATTCAAGGGTCATAACTCTATAAAAAATGGGTAAATTGCCATGAAAGTTAAACTTCATCAATAAATACATGATAAAGCTATACACAAATTTCAGGTTAATATCTCAAGGCATTATGGAAAAAAAGTCAGGAATTTTTTTTTTCATATCTCCTAAGTTCAAAGGCCATAATTCTGTCAAAAATGGGTAAATCATCAAACTTGATCTGCAACAGTACATGATAAAGCTATACATTAAATTTCAGCTCAATATCTCAATGGCACTTGGGGAAAAAAACATGTGGGACAGATGGACGAACAGACAGACAGACATACAGTTGGATGGACAGACACACAGACAGACAGACAGACAGACAGAGAGAAGGAAGGATATGAAACCTATAGTCTCCTCCAGTTGGATTAGTATGGGTCTAATAATTCCTGTATTATTCCGTTCAAAATAGTGACAATAGTTTGGGGTGCTATTCATCATAGAATTGTGTAATTACAGACTCACCTTCCAGGACCATTCGTGCGGCAATTCCGGTAGGAAGTCCAACCGTCTTGGCCATAGCCGAGTGGCCACCCTGATCCCCATACACAACGAGATTGAGTTGACGCTGTTCAGTTGTTCCGTCTGGCCAGGAAATACCAATGTCATGGCGCATCAGGATCAGATCCCTTTCCCTTGGTCCTGCAACACAAAGAGTTACTTCTTCATTCATAGAGTACTGAGGAGCGGGACGTAGCCCAGTGGTAAAGCGCTCGCTCGATGCGCATCGGTCTGGGATTGATCCCCAGTAGTGGGCCCATTGGGCTATTTCTCGTTCCAGCTAGTGCACCACGACTGGTATATCAAAGGATGTGGTATGTACTACCCTGTCTGTAAGATGGTGCAGATCTTGCTTTTTAAGGTGCGTGGGTGCGATCGCACTCGTACAGCGCACGTAATTTCAATTTGGCGAGTGTGAAAAATAACGCACGTTACACTTAACAAACAGCGCACGTAAAATAATTTTGTATATTGATTGCCACTATTTACCTTATGTAGCTGATAGAAAGATCCGTTTAATAATACCAGAATTTTTTTTTACGAGAACAGTAGCGTCCATGCAAGATTTTAATATATGACTGGTACTTATCTTTGCTATACAAATCAGAAAACACAGGTTTAATAGACATCTTCGAAGACGTACCAATCCGATCAAAATTCTTTGCCTATTTAATTTATTATTAATTAGAACGAGTCCACTTTTGTAAGGTAATAGATTACAACGTCTGATAAGGATAACTCATTTATACTGTTCATATAGTTATGACAAAAAGAGAAATGGGACTGAATTAAATAGTGGCTTCTGTAGCCTACACATATGAACTCATTACGGAAATCAGCGAAGTCGTTAAAATTGTCTTGATTAGTTCATAACTGTTAGCCTACAAAGCTTACGTAAGGTCCCGCAATCGTGTAATTTTATACTTTCTTTAAAAAAATATATAATAAGACGAAATAATAAAATTAAGGAAAAGAAATGATAATAGGTATGTAGGATTAAGCCTAGGTATTTTTTTATATCTATTATTTTTCTTTTTTATCTTTAAAAAAAAATCAAATAAAACTTCATTTAAATATTTGTATTTCAGCCAGAGGTTAATGAATGTGCATATGTTATTAGATATGTATATATGTACACCAACAGTAACAGTAATAAATGATCATTTCCGACTATTTAATTTTTGTTTCGTTTGTTAGAAAGTCACAGACCACGTGACTGGAACATGATTTGATGCGCAGTACTCTGTGGCATATTGACCAATCAGAGCTATTGGGGTCAGATTATTTCTACTCTTGGAATTCTGCACACACACACTGGTGTACTTGATAACTTATTACACATTGATGATGGTGTCTAAAATTATGGGGTTTTTTATTATCTTTATTATGGCATTCCTGCAATGGCAGACTTTTTTCAGAGTTTGTGTATTTTGTTATTAACAGCATTGGGGCCGTTCAAGATCAATGATGTAACGCCGTCAGAGCTGTTTGTATAAACTTGTAGCGGTAGGTTAAATGGCGTGTTACAAAATGTTGAGGGAGATTGGTTGCGTAATTGTTGAATTAAAAATGCCACGTGAATATCAATGTCCCAACAAACACTATCAATTGAAGTAATTGTAGGCCCACGTTTCACGAGTTATAATTTTTTAAAAATGTTTTAATAATATGAGTCAGTAGTACACACCTGATATGCTTGGGTCGTAGTTCATGAACCACCTCCTCGGAACCAGTGTTTGTTTCCCATCCCAACTATCCTAATCATGTTCATTATACATAATAATCAAATTCAAGACAAGTTGATTCCTACATATGTTTAGCTGCACGTTCATCTAACCATCTAACACTGAAAAGGTATATATATATATAATTGTGTGCATCAAATTATCAGAATAGTACATATTGTAATTAAAAAATCAAATGGTCTGCATCAGTGTATACATGTCATAATTATATTTCTATAGTACTACTCCTGAAACTTTTTAATAAACTGTAACTCCATTCCTGAAAGGGAAAAGAAGTCAGACTCCAGTAATGAACCAAACATAAAATTAGAAGAAAACATTATTGGTTTATTGGTTCATTTTTGCAACATATGTCTCTACATTTACATGTACCAATTACTAAATGCTTGATTTTCACTCGCCTTAGCATTTTGACGAGTTCGATTTTTCACTCGCCTAAGCGTTTTGAGGTGTGCAGTTTTTCACTCGCCTTTGTTTTTAAAAAGGCAAGGACTGATGGTGCATATAAAAGATCCCTTGCTGCTAATCGAAAAGAGTAGCCCATGAAGTGGCGACAGTGGGTTTTCTCTCTCAATATCTGTGTGGTCCTTAACCATATGTCTGACGCCATATAACTGTAAATAAAATGTGTTGAGTGCGTCATTAAATAAAACATTGCCTTCCTTCCTGTCAATCTAATTAAAATTAGCTCCACTATTACATGTGGGTCTAACAGCAGCCCAATGGAGCTCATGTCCAGTTGCCAGTGATTTGAAAAGATTCGGGATTATGCCGCGGGTATACGAAATGATTCAGGTGAATTACGAAGTATGCCGGAAACTAATTTCAATATAAAATTTTATATAAAATTTGTTTCAAGATGAAAAAAATACCCCGTGATGCCAATATTTTTAGAATTTGTATGCTTCCGAATAATGCTATAAAAGTGTAATTGGTCATTATTTAAATTGTTATTTATAGATGAAATGTCACCTGGACATGGGAGTCCACGCAATGCTGTTAGATCTACTGGTAGACCAGTAGAGCTAATTTTAATCAGATTGGTTCCCTATTGGGCCAAAACAAATTTTGTTTTTTCTAAGTCCATAACTCGGAGAAAACTGAGTAAATCACCATGAAAGTCAACCTTGATCTATACCAGTTCATAAATAAAGCTATACACAAAATTTCAGCTCAATATGTTGAGGCATTGTGCAAAATAAGTCTGAAAAACAAATTTTCATATCTCTTAAGTTCAAGGACCATAACCATGGGCGTACAACCCGGGGAGGGGGGGGGGGCGCCAGGGGGCAATTCTCTCCCCCCCCCCCCCCCCCCCCCCAAATTCAGGCAAAACAGTGGGAAAACAGTGGGGAAAATTCGGGCAGTTTTTATCTGGGTAAAATTTCGGGCAAATCAACCCCTCCAGCCCCCCTAAATCAAAAAGTCCCCATACGCCCATGACCATAACCCTCTGTGAAAATGGGTAAATTGCCAAGAAAATCAAACTTCATCTGTAACAGTACATACTAACACACTATACATACAATTTCAGCTCAATATCTTGAGGCATAACACATTCATCTGTGTCATATATCTTCCTAAACCATAGGCATGGTGTGTTAAACAATTCATACACAGAAAACAATTTGATGATGTCCTTCGGGTGCATGTGCAGAGGGTAGGTTTCGGGGGACGAACCCCCAACACTTCCTGTTCAAGCAAATGGGGTTTTTCCATTACATTTTGCTGGGGAGCATGTCTCGACCCCCTCTATAAACTTCCCTCACCAGTTTAGACCTCACTGCTAAAATTCCTGCATACTTGCAAGTGCTTTTTAATATTACTTACCACCTCAGAGTCACAGACGGCACTTTGCTACATGTTTCCATTATGCTATTCCCTCTAGAGAAATCAAACTGCCACACATCCTGAAGAGTTAGCCTTGGTCTTGCACTTATCTATACATTCCAAAGAACTTCTAATATATTTCTCTTGCATACACCTGTTTATATTTTACCACTACATAAATGTCACCTATTCTTAAAGACCACATTCCATACACCTGTTTATATTTTACCACTACATAAAGGTCCACTATTCTTAAAGACCATATTCCATACACCTGTTTATATTTTACCACTACATAAAGGTCACCTATTCTTAAAGACCATATTCCATACAGCTGTTTATATTTTACCACTACATAAAGGTCCACTATTCTTAAAGACCACATTCCATACACCTGTTTATATTTTACCACTACATAAATGTCACCTATTCTTAAAGACCATATTCCATACACCTGTTTATATTTTACCACTACATAAAGGTCACCTATTCTTAAAGACCACATTCCATACAGCTGTTTATATTTTACCACTACATAAAGGTCACCTATTCTTAAAGACCACATTCCATACACCTGTTTATATTTTACCACTACATAAAGGTCACCTATTCTTAAAGACCACATTCCACACACCTATTTATATTTTACCACTACATAAAGGTCACCTATTCTTACTTGGTACTTTTAACACGTTATACAAACACACAATATGGACAAAAATGGTACAGGGCCTGGAAGCCATCTCCTTGTATATTAAGGGTCTGCACATACCATAAGCCAGTCGTTTTGCCAGGTAATTTGAAAGAGTATCCACTGGTGTTCCATTTTTCTCTATTATTTCATCTCCAAGAAGACCAAGCCTAAAACAGACCATACACATACATACATACATTATAATAATTTACAGTTGAAACATATCATATTAAAAATAGTCGACTTTAAAGCTGCACGATGGCATTTTGCATATAACTTTATACATGGCATTTGATCCCCTGAACCAAAAGTGATATTGGAACTAGAATACCTAAAATTAACTTTCAACTGTTTACATAGTTACTGTTCCTTTATGGATAGCCTCTTCATTTGTTTGTGCACATTTTAGATAAAATAAGCAAATGAGTACCCAATAATAGTTCCAGCCAGTGCATCACGACTGGTATTTCAAAGGCTGTGGTATGTGCTATCCTGTCTGTGGTATGGTGCATATAAAATATCCCTTGCTACTAATGGAAAAATGTAGCAGGTTTCCTCTCCAAGAACCGATGATTAATAAATCAATGTGCTCTAGTGGTGTCATTAAACAACATTTTAAAAATCTTTTTAACAAACACAGAGATCTAGATTACTTAATATTTCTTTGTTGACAAGCTCTTCCTTTATTTGTCCATTGTTTAGATTATAATAAGCAAACGAGTACCCAACAACAGTCTTCAGCATGTGTTCGTTCTTTTTAAACTTTTCATACAGGAGATCTTTTAAGGAATCTTCAAAGATGTCATCTGTCTTTCCAAAGTATTCACTGATGAATCCTTTCTAAAGATGAAAAACAAAACCGAAACACTATAGAAATAGGACAAAGATAAGATGCCAAGATAAAGAAACAAGGGAACACTATGTATTGTACAAACTTCAAGATATTTCAGGTTTTCGATATGAAAATCATGATCGAACTTTACATCAACTGTTTTTTTTTATGGTTTTTTTGGACAGTTCATATTAACTTCTCTTTCTTTGATTTTGACAGTTAATCAAACTTCTTTCTTTCTTTCTTTCTTTCTTTCTGGGTTTTCTTCCTCCGCCCCCCCCCCCCCCCCCCCCCAGTCATTTTAGTACTTGGTGACAAAGTAACTTCCACATACCTGTGTGTACTTGTCTACAATCTCAATACCGGGTAGTGGCTAAACATACTGCAACCGTATCACAGTGACTAACCATGCAGTAACCATATCATGTACTAGTGTCATTGGGAAATGATTTATTATTCTGTTATTAACAACCTATGGATCGGTCCTGTGAACTCAGAAGTGAAACTAACCCACGTGATGTCAGGCCCTCCAGGATGAAGTGTGGGATGTGGCTCAGAACTCAGAAGTGAAACTTACCCACGTGATGTCAGGCCCTCCAGGATGAAGTGTGGGGTGTGGCTCAGAACCCAGAAGTGAAACTTACCCACGTGATGTCAGGTCCTCCAGGATGAAGTGCGTGGTGTGGCTCAGAACTCAGAAGTGAAACTTACCCACGTGATGTCAGGCCCTCCTGGATGAAGTGCGGGGTGTGGCTCAGAACTCAGAAGTGAAACTTACCCACATGATGTCAGGCCTTCCAGGATGAAGTGCGTGGTGTGGCTCAGAACTCAGAAGTGAAACTTACCCACGTGATGTCAGGCCCTCCAGGAGGAAGTGCGTGGTGTGGCTCAGAACTCAGAAGTGAAACTTACCCACGTGATGTCAGGTCCTCCAGGAGGAAGTGCAGGTGTGGCTCAGAACCCAGAAGTGAAACTTACCCACGTGATGTCAGACCCTCCAGGATGAAGTGCGTGGTGTGGCTCAGAACCCAGAAGTGAAACTTACCCACGTGATGTCAGGCCCTCCAGGATGAAGTGTGGGGTGTGGCTCAGAACCCAGAAGTGAAACTTACCCACGTGATGTCAGGTCCTCCAGGATGAAGTGCGTGGTGTGGCTCAGAACTCAGAAATGTAACTTACCCACGTGATGTCAGGCCCTCCAGGATGAAGTGTGGGGTGTGGCTCAGAACCCAGAAGTGAAACTTACCCACGTGATGTCAGGTCCTCCAGGATGAAGTGCAGGTGTGGCTCAGAACCCAGAAGTGAAACTTACCCACGTGATGTCAGGCCCTCCAGGATGAAGTGTGGGGTGTGGCTCAGAACCCAGAAGTGAAACTTACCCACGTGATGTCAGGTCCTCCAGGATGAAGTGCGTGGTGTGGCTCAGAACTCAGAAATGTAACTTACCCACGTGATGTCAGGCCCTCCAGGATGAAGTGTGGGGTGTGGCTCAGAACCCAGAAGTGAAACTTACCCACGTGATGTCAGGCCCTCCAGGATGAAGTGTGGGGTGTGGCTCAGAACTCAGAAGTGAAACTTACCCACGTGATGTCAGGCCCTCCAGGATGAAGTGCGTGGTGTGGCTCAGAACCCAGAAGTGAAACTTACCCACGTGATGTCAGGTCCTCCAGGATGAAGTGCAGGTGTGGCTCAGAACCCAGAAGTGAAACTTACCCACGTGATGTCAGGCCCTCCAGGATGAAGTGTGGGGTGTGGCTCAGAACCCAAAAGTGAAACTTACCCACGTGATGTCAGGCCCTCCAGGATGAAGTGCGGGGTGTGGCTCAGAACTCAGAAGTGAAACTTACCCACATGATGTCAGGCCCTCCAGGATGAAGTGCGTGGTGTGGCTCATAACTCAGAAGTGAAACTTACCCACGTGATGTCAGGCCTTCCAGGATGAAGTGTGGGGTGTGGCTTAGAACTCAGAAGTGAAACTTACCCATGTGATGTCAGGCCTTCCAGGATGAAGTGCGGGATGTGGCTTAGAATTCAGAAGTGAAACTTACCCACGTGATGTCAGGCCCTCCAGGATGAAGTGCAGGGTGTGGCTCAGAACTCAGAAGGTTGAGGTCTTTCAAGCTTTGAATAGCAGTGCTGTAGCCCTGTGCAAAATTATCAAGCAGTTTGAATTTTATAACATAAATATTCTTGTCATAACTGCAACTCAAAAATTAAATGTAAAAAAAAAGAAGAAGAAAAAAAGAGCTGACTTTTTAGTGTTACAAATATCATGTCAAATATTCTTTTAAAATAAATGTGTATGCCATAAAATACACTTAAAAACAGAGTGGAAATTACCTTGATATTAAAAATCTATTGAGATATATCAGAAAATAGTTTACCAATTAATAAGAACCATTTATTTATGCACCACAATATCTAGACAAACAGGATAACTCAGAAATAGTTTAATATCATTAGCATGCATATACTGGTAGTTTACCTATCATTTCTGCAAGCCTCTACAATATATAAAATGTTATATTTAGTATTACACATGTACCTTGTATCTGAGTGTTCCACGCAACAGAGTGTGGGCTGACTCAATCCCATAAGCCTTGCCATACAGCGTGGAATCTCTGTTGGGAAAACCCTCCAGGTTGAAGCCCGGCATGAAGTTGAGAGACTGAACATTATCCAGCAGACATCCCGGAGCTATCTCCTTTACCTAAATAAATTAATAAACAAAAAAATAAATAAAAGTAAAAAATATTATTATATATTATCTAAATAATAAATAAATAAATAAAGTAAAAAACAATATATGTATCTCCTTCACCTAATCACAAATAATTAATTATTAATACAATAACTAAATATATAAATAAACAAATTAATTAATTAATTAATTAATTATAAATAAAATAATAAATAAACAAGCATTTTGAGAGTACTGCTAAAGCACTACACATCCCCTACCTGACCCAACAATTTTTCTTATCTCCTAAATTCAAGGGTCAAATATCTGTGAAAAGTGGGTAAATCACCATGAAAGTTCAACTTGATCAGTAACAGTACATGATAAAGCTATATACAAAATTTCACCTCAATATTTTCAGGTATTGCAAAACAAGTCTGGAAAACATTTTCATATCTCTTAAGTTCAAGGGCCATAAATCTGTTTAAAAATGGGTAAATTGCCATGAAAGTTAAATGTCATCTGTAACAGTACATGATAAAGCTATATACAGAGTTTCAGTTCAATATCTCAAGGCTTTCTAAAAATGAAGTCCGGAAAAATAATTTTCACATTGCCTAAGTTCAAGGGCCATAACTCCATCAAAAATGGGTAAATCACCATGAAAGTCAAACTTAATCTGTAACAGTACATGAAAAAGCTATACACAAATTTTCAGCTCAATATCTCAAAGCCTTCTGCAAAAAACATCCAGAAAATATTCCAGAGGATTCATAAATTATTGGGCATGTTAATGTTTTATATTATTTAATCATGTGCACAAAAAGTAAACTGCAAGCCATAGATTAATCAGGAATTAATTAACTTCATTGTAGTTCCAGTTGTGGTGCAATGGCTGGAACGAGAAATAGCCTAATAGGCCCACCGACAGGGATCGATCCTAGACTGACCGCACATTGTTGAGCACTTTACCACTGTGCTACGTCCTGCTTTATGGCATACAACTACATAACTGTATTTCTATTTTTCTACATTTTTATACACTGAACAACATCCCACACCAGGGGCCCATTTCACAAAACATCATAAGTTTAAGTCTGTGACTAGCAGTTATACCGATGATATGTTTACACGTGTTTGGCACTTATTTCACATCATTGTGGAAGATGGAGCATTTTAAAGTCAAAAGAAAATGAAATATGTGTACTTCAAAATATATTGGTATTCTGTTATTGGTAATAACAATTGTGGTTTAGTCGTAGATTTACGTTTATGTGCAAAACTAGGCTTACAATGCTTTGTGAAATTTGGCCGAGCTTTTGTTTATCAATAATTGCAGAAATATATACAAATGTGAGAGATTTTACCTCCCCGTTTTCCAAGTATTTAGCTCCAGCCAAGCAGTTCAGTAAGACTCCTTTAGGAAACCAACTAAAACAAAGATAATACAAATCAATACGGGTTAATATTCAATATTAATTATAAAGTTTTAATTATTTAACTGAATTACCATCTGCGAACACAGTGTCCTACACATAACCCATGTACACCATCATTGGTATATTCTCTGTGGGGAAAATACATATAAAAAGAGCTCTTTCTGCTGATCAATATTACTACCCATGTGGTTACACATATCTTTGGTTCATATCAAAGTGTTATGTCCCTCTAGAACATCAAATGGGATGTAACATTTCAACGTCATGCGATGAGGTCATTGATTTGTGCATGACAACCTTACCGGAACATCAACCAAACAAGATCAGTGATATGAATTAAAATTTCGACATTTATACCAAAGTTCATGACAAATGAAAATTATTTCACTCAGGATATAAACATGATATGAAATGGCAGAAACAGTTTTCATGTCAAAACAATATTTTATGACAACATGACCTGTCACGTATCTCACCAATGGCAAGCATTTCTGGGGGGTTTTCTTCTTTTTTTAAATGTGACATTCAAAGTTATGTGCACTTTGAACTTTGACCTGGTGAGATGTTATTTACTATACCGCTACCGTACACACCCCAGTACCAGCTCTCCCACCTCACTCTCACCCCAAGTTAGTTAAATTAATGACTGAAGTGTTAATTTACCAAAGATATTATGTTTAAATTAGAGAGAAAAATAAGTAGAAAAATCAAGTGAAAATGAGATAAATATCTGTTCCAGGCAGTTGACTCGTGTGAGGAAGGGTCTACATTGTGGTAAGCAAAATGTATTGGGGCTCATACTCCTCCGGAAAATATATTTAAAAAAATATATATATATGCTTAAGTAGTATGGGATATTACGTAATGCTATTTTGGTCAAAATTAGACACCATCCCTCCATAATGCTAGACCATACACCCCTCATACTCCTCTGGAAAGTATGTATATTTTTTTAAATGTGCTTAAGCAGTATGGGGCCATTGAAATATTACTTAATGCTATTTTGGTCACAATCAGACACCCTCCCTCCCCTCTCTAACGCTTCGTAATGCTAGACCATACACACACCCCCACCCCCCCACCCCCCACCCAAATAAAAAATATTACATTTAAAAACTAGGGTCTGTCACTTTAAGACATTTCTCATTATGTAATCTTCAGTCAGGAGTTTGTCATTCGAAGATGTTTTCCATCAGGTAATATTTAAACAACTGGATATTGCTATGATAAAAATAAAGATCATTTAAATCTGTAAAAACATGCAACATTTACCTGTATAAATTATGATAATGATAAATACTTTAAATTTAAACTCTTTTCTTTTTTTTCAAAACATACCAGAAAGCTACATGTACTTTAACTAAAATATCAGTGATAAAATGTTACATGATATGTAATAAAATATGTCTCACTGTAAGTCTGTTGCTTGTGTTTGGGTTTTGTTGTTGTTGTTGTTGTTTTAATGGTTCAGTTTTTTTACTTAATTTTAACTTATGAATGTTAACGAATGAAACTAGTTTGTTTCCGTAAAACATCTCAATGCATGTGACTAATCAACAGGTTATATGCCTAATTAAGACAAATCCTTAAGTATGACACAAGTGTTTCACAATGTTTATCGTTATGTAACTTTAGTGTGTACAAAACAAAATTCAGTGCTCCACACTTATGTAAAAAAAAAACACACATTTTAATTGCAAAGGTGATGAAAATACAGCTAGTGTGCCTGTTAACCTATATCAGTTAATATTATTTTACAGTCAAACAACAACAAAATTATCTTTAAAACACTGCTAGATTCCTAAGTCAAAACTGCTTAAATTCTGTCTCTATTAAGCATCAAAATTATCTTCCAAAGACTGCTAGACGCTCAAGTTGAAACTGCTTAAACTCGACCTCTATTAAGCATATATCTATATGTACATCCTTACGTTATTAAGCATATTTGTATATGCCTTATGTGCTTCTTAGCATGAAGGGGATTAAGTCAGTTAATTAAGTATATGTACATCCATATTTTTCTCTCAGATCATTATACAAATGGTCATTTTTCAACAGGGATCGTGTACTTGATCAGTATATTGCACTGGTCGAATTAAACACCCAGATGCTTTAAATACAGCAACTTAACTTGTTGGTTTGGTAAAAACATACAACAACAAACAAGCAAAACAAAACAAAAAGAATACACCCTGCTGAATATAGTGTTTCTTGTTACTAGGAGTATTAGATTTTGAGTGTGTTATTAAATTTTGTTCATTAAGTATTGCAGTTCTACCAGTATATTTAAATTTTTTGTACGATAGTTCTGATGATGGTTAGGAGGAGAAGAAATGGTTTATTTGATTATGCACCACTCAACACAATTTATTATGGTTATATTGACGTCGGACATTATGGTTAATAGTGTGTGGGGAAACCTACTGCCATCATACCATGGACTACTACCGAATAAAATAAAGATTCAGGGGTCTTTTATATACATTTTTATGAGAGAGAGAGAGAGAGAGAGAGAGAGAGAGAGAGAGAGAGAGAGAGAGAGAGAGAGAGAGAGAGAGAGAGAGAGGGGAGAGAGAGCGAGAGAGAGGGGGGAGAGAGAGCGAGAGAGAGAGAGAGAGCGAGAGAGAGCGAGAGAGAGAGAGAGCGAGAGAGAGAGAGAGAGCGAGAAAGAGCGAGAGAGAGAGAGAGAGAGAGAGAGAGAGAGAGAGAGAGAGAGAGGAGGATGTGTGTGTGTGTGTGCAACAACAGTAGATAAGTATAAAGAAGTTGTGGGGATATGAGAGAGTAATTGAGAATGACATTTTAATTAGTACTCTATTTCCAAGTGAACTTTCAAAGCATTATTTTTAATTAAAACATTCTTTCAAAGAGTGTTTTATAAGGGTGTCCATTGCTTATGAAATGCTTCATAGTTGCAATTTTTGTAATAAATATTTTTTTCTATTTCAAAATTATTTTGTAGAATATTTTTCTCGACATTGACATGTAAATTTCTTTTTTGTATTTTCATACTGTAAATATAATATTTTATGTTGATAGTCAGCCAATTTACAAAATCACCTTTTTCGTTGTTGATCATGCCTAACATAACTATGTCTCTGCTTAGAGTAATATTAATTCCAGTTTCATTTCTTATCCATTCTTCTATTGCTTCCCACAGAGAATGTACTAAACTACATTCAAATAAAAGGTGTTGTATGGTTTCAGGTGATTTGTTGCAAAAACTACAGGCATTGGAATCAATATAATTAATCATATTTAGAAATGTGTTAGTTAAATAGGACTGTTATTAGTCACAACCATGTAAGCACAATAAGAGATAAAAATTAAATGAGAATTTATGACAATGCTTTGCAAATAAAATTGTGCAAAGTACAATTCTGGCTAGTAACTAATTAATAGTGCAATGAGTAAAAAGCTTACTAACCAAAGGCAACTGAGGCACACCAAAAACAATATGGAATCCCAAACAGGAATGATTTTTTTTTTTAAGTTTCAAAATTACATCATTTAATGGTATTTTATATTTGTTGTTGCTACTTTATATTTTTTTATATTTTTTTAGTTATTATTTTGAGATGATTTTATTATTACTGATGCTATCTTGAACTTCGATGATATGAGGTTATCGTTTTTCATGGTACAAAATACCAAGAAGGACTTTTGTTATTTACGTAATTTTGTGTGGTAAAAATAAATTTTATTTAATAAAATGAGTAATGGTTATTTGTTGATGCACATAACATTTTTCTGATCTCTATTAAAACATTTTTAAACAAATAGTCCTAAGCTGAATTTGACAAAATGTCAACTTTTATTTTGTTGGTGTCATGTTTAATTTACAAGTATTTCTGCAAAAGAACTAAACACAATTTTTTTTTTTAGCAACAACAAATGAAAATCTACCATAAAAAAATATAATTATATTAATTAAAAAAAAGGAAAAAAGTTTTATTTATGATAAAGTAAAATATTTGTGAGAAAAAGAAAAAGAGGTCCTGTTTGGAGTTCGACAAAAAAGTATTAAGTTCAACGTTAATACCTCAGATTAAAATCACTGGGATCTGTAAGGTGCCTTAAAAGTATAGAAAAGATCACCACAATGTACTGATGAATTTAGGAGTTTAGTTTCACTGACATAATATACAGAAAATAAAAACCATGAACTGGAACATAAGCGTACGAGACGACCCAGTCCTGTAGAAAATCTTCAAATTTGGGCAAAAACGATAAAGATATTCAGGCAAAATGAGCTGGCGTGAAACTTTTCCCCATGTATTTCAATCATTCTGCTCACAGTATTAGTTGTAATCCATGTATCCGTATATATTTGTTTGGCAGTAATGAATAAACATGATCCCCATTCAGCCATTTTTGTTTAATTCAGGCAAAAAAAAATGGGAGCCTGTATGCCTATGAACTGGAATGTTTTGTAATAAAATGTGAACAGGAGCATTTGGTCATAAAATTTAATGATTATTGAGAAGGAAAACAAAGGTTAATGACTCACATAATATTTATCACTATAAACACTTGGAGAACAAACCATGCAATATAAAATCGCAGGACTCAAAATAGTGGCCTGCGAAACACGAAAAGCAGTCCATTTCTGAGACCTATAGCAGGTGAAATAAAAATTCACCTGTCAAAACTAACAAAAAAATAGCAGGTCATTTTTTAAGAGAAAGATGGAAGTATGTATGATTACCTAATCTGTTATTTAGCTCATGATCTGTTATATTTTAATTCCATGATGCTCTTAAAATACATCTGGAGTTTTTAATTTTTCTCCCAAATCCTTCACTCACATGTTCTGTTTTATTGTCAGCAGGCCATACTGTTTTCTTAGCAAGACATATTTCTTTTGACCTGTTATTTAAAAACAAAATAACAGTAGGTCATGTTTTACTTCCTATTTCGAGTACTGAATAGACGGCTGTGAATTTTTGAAGTTTATAAAAACCATTACACCAACAAATTACAGGTTACCTATTTTATTTTGCTTATTTTTCTTATAACCTTGTATACAATATTCAAAATTTTATGCGTGAACCAAAAATGGGTCATGTAACATTAGACTTTGAGTGTTTGGCAAACTCAACTATTGTTCTCATAATTTTCTGAGACACAATCAATACTGTCCATAAAAACTACCCACCACCCCTATCTGCCAGAACATACATTTATAAGAAAAAAGTTTGATGTACATGCATATTTTAAAATATAGATGTGTTTGAAAAAATTTACCTACCCGGTACTGAGGTATAATGTAAAATTAATTAATTCTCAAGACATTACACTATAATTATTGCATTCAGGAAGCTGTGATTGTACATGAATGAAAGAAAGAAAGAAAGAAAAATGTTTTATTTAACGACGCACTCAACACATTTTATTTACGGTTATATGGCATCAGACATATGGTTAAGGACCATACAGATTTTGAGAGGAAACCCGCTGTCGCAACTTCATGAGCTACTCTTGCTGATTGGCAGCAAGGGATCTTTTATTTGCGCTTCCCACGGGCAGGATAGCACAAACCATGGCCTTTGTTGAACCAGTTATGGATCACTGGTCGGTGCAAGTGGTTTACACCTACCCATTGAGCCTTGCGCAGCACTCACTCAGGGTTTGGAGTCGGTATCTGGATTAAAAATCCCATGCCTCGACTGGGATCCAAACCCAGCACCTACCAGCTTGTTGACTGATGGCATAACCATGACGCCACCGAGGCCGGTATACATGAATGAATGTAGGAATGAATGTTTAAGTTTAACAACACCCCATCACGAAAAAATTACATCGGCTAATGGGTGTCAAACTATCCTGGTAAATGCTGTGACTTGTACAATTCACACTAGTAAACAATGCAATTTTAAATTAGTGTTCAAGTCGTGGATTCAAACCTACAGACTGACTGAAATCGTACATTGTAAACAAATGAATTCGTACATTGTAAACAAATGAAGCACTTTACCCCATGATGCCCTGTATTCACATCATCAAATGAACATGCATTTTAAGGCTCATAAATACAAGTGATAGGGATATATTCAGCAATCATAGATTAGATATGTAGTAAGTGTATCATGCTTGATGTCAATCATGCTTGGTGCAAATCATGCCTGATGCCAGACCTGTCAACCTTTAGTCAAGAGATAGCAGGAGATATATGTTGAAAAAATGCACACAATTTAACACAAAATCCCAAATTTTAAAAAATAATTTATTAAAAAGTTATATAAAAATTGGAGAAAACTTGGAGTGTTTTCTCTTTTATAGATACATTACCTGTCCTCAAACAAGGGCACCTCCCCCCCCCACACAAGTGGTCTGGTCCGAACATCCCAACAGCCAATGGGATGGCCTAAATTCTTCTACTGCATACTGCTCTCTAGTTTCGGTCACAGGACTGTAACTTCCTTCTTTTTCCCTGAGCGCATCGCACGGAGAACAGGAAGCGGGGAGGCCCGGGCAGGATACAATCTTGAGGACAGGTAATGTATCTATAAAAGAGAAAACACTCCAAGTTTTCTCCATTTCTATAGCCATTACCTGTCCTCAAACAAGGGCAGCATTCAACAGATGGTGGTGGGTGCCGAAATCCGTAGATGCTTGTGATAACTCCCCAACCGGAAAGAGGCTGACTAGTGGAAGAATAAGGCCAACCTTGGTAAGCCCTCCTCCTAGGGATGCCCGTCACAGACCAATGCAGGTGATGTTAGTAACAACAACCAGAATGGTGGCATCCTTCAGCAGTGGCAGGTACGGCTCCCAGAACAAGGACCAGGAGGCGGCTGCCACATCTCATGCTGGTTCTGACAGGTGGGAAGTCGTAGCCACCAGGGATGCAGGTGTTAGGTAACCCTCACGTATTGAAGTGTTATTTGTTTCAATAACAAGCGACAACCTAATGAGGTGCATCCATCAGAACATTGAACAGAACAAGACCCCCGAGTGTTTTCTGTCTAGTACACCAAAGAACTGTTAGTTCAATAACGACAACAAATAACCACATGCAGTGCAGGGTAAAGGTTATCGAGACAAAAGTTCCGGCACCAGTGCGTGAACTGTGCAAAAGAACAAAAGTCTAAGCAATCCTCACCTGTCGATTCGGTGGACATCTCGGTATGCAGCCCAGAATCAGACAGACATCAACGGCGACGAGGACGGCTTGTATTCAACAGAGTCTGTGCAGCAACAACCGGACCCAGATGATGGAACCCCTCAACGTCTTCTGTGGAGACATCCCTCAGATAATAGTTGGCGAAGATGGAGTCCGTAGCCCAGAAACAACCAGTGATGATGTGCTGTATGGATGTGTTGCAGTGCAGGGACATCGTGGCAGCCAAGGCACGGAGTTCATGCGGATTGGAAGCAGACGGAGCAGGTAAACCCTCCTTCTGATAGGCGGTCAGGATAGAAGACCGGATCCAGGTGGCCACCGTGTTTTTGGTAATATCCCTCAACCGACTCTGGTTACAGGAGAGGAAAAGTCTTTTGCGATGTTGTCGAAAAGATTTGGTCCTCTCGATGTACTGGTGCAGGGCTCTAACAGGGCACAACGCCAAGTCCTCAACGTCCACCAGACCAACGATAGAGGAGAGGGCCTGCACAACGTACGAGCGAGGCGCTTGGTCTGGTAACTGATTCTTTGCAACAAAGTTCATGAGTAACCCCAAGTTGACTGCACGCCGATCTCGGTGAAAACGTACCAAGTCTACATCAAGAGTTCTGAGACACGGGCAGCCGCGGCGAAACCAAGTAAAAACACTGTCTTCCGCGTCAAATCTTGCAGGGAAGAGGATTCGATCGGCTCATAAGGTGCAGTCGATAACGCTCGTAACACCAGATTCAGGTCCCATCTTGGTGGCCGAAACCGGTGTGCTTGATCTTCAAGGCGAAACCCTTTGATCATCTTATGAATCTCAGGAATACCCGATAACTTCGTTCCAGTAGTGACATCACGAACAGTAGCGATGACCGAAACGTACCCAGCGATGGTAGACCCCTTCAATCGTAAAGTGGTCCGCAGATACAGCAAAAAATCTGAATCGTCTGAGGTTTGAGTTTTTGCCGGACACACCATCGGTGAAAACAAAGTCATCTGACGTTGTAAGCCGCAGTAGTAGATGATCTGTGCGCTTTCAAAATGGCTACCGTAGACTGTGAAGAAAAACCTTTCTTCCTCAAACTCTTGGAGATAAAGTCCACGCGTGCAGTTGAAACAACTGCGGATGTGGATGGTATAGTCTTGACGTGGGATGCAGCAACAGATGATCCCAGTCTGGCAGCGATAAAGGATGTGGATCAGCAAGACGTATTAGATCTGAATACCACATCCTGGATGGCCACATCGGAGCAACGAGTAACAGGCGACAATGGTACAGCTGAAACCTCTGAAGCACCCTTAGAAGGAGGATTGGTGGAGGAAAAGCGTATGCGTCCATCTGTTCCCAGCTGATGGCCAATGTGTCGAGATCCAGAGCTTCAGGATCCGGCACCGGAGACGCGTAAACCCTCAGCTGATGGTTGAATCGTGTGGCGAAAAGATCGATGTTTGGTGTCCAAAGTCTGTCGCACACCCATCGAAACGCTTCCGGATGAAGCATCCATTCCGTCGGCTGTGAAGATGACGGCCGGGACAATGTGTTGGCTAGTACATTGGAAACCCCTGGAATATGGCGAGCCCGAAGTTGCAACGGAATTTCGTCGACCAACTTGTAGAGACGATAAGTCAACTGCAGCAGACTGCTGGAGTGGGTTCCGCCCTGACGATTGATATAAGCCGCCGCAGTAGTACTGTCTGTGGCCACCATGAGAGAGGCTCCTGTCAACATCTGTCGCCAATGGAGGATAGCGTAGTAGACTGCCAACAACTCTAGCAGGTTGATGTGGAGTCCGAGTTCGCCGGGAGACCACAGCCCTGAAGTAGTCTGGTTGCTTAGATGGGCTCCCCAACCTTCCAGTGACGCGTCGACTAACAGGTGATGAGTGGCTATGAAGGCCCGCATAGAGACACCTTCTAAGACGTTCGATCGGAGCTGCCACCACTGCAGGCTGGAGCGTAGATCGTCCGGGAGTGAGATGATCAAGTCCGGATTGTTGAAACGAACAAACGGGTTGAGAAACATCTGCAAGCGCCGCAACTGGAGACGACCTCTTGAGTGTCAAATCCTGGGCGGAAGTGAGGAGACCCAGGAGACTCTGCCAACCATGGAAGGTCATTGGAGCGGTGAGGGCTATGGCAATCATGGTCTGGATCTTTTCCCAACGGTCTAAAGGAACTTGAACGAGGCCCAGGTCGGGTCGAAGCCAAGCGCCTATGAACTGTAGAGACTGCGTGGGAGCCAGTCGAGATTTCTCGATGTTGATAATCCAACCCAGATGCTTGAGAAAGTCCATGATGAAGGCAACATGTGCAGTCAGCCCTGTCTTGCTGTGACACTTCATCAGGCAATCGTCGAGGTAGGGGTAAAAGGATATACCTCTGCGATGCAGGAAGCGGGACATCGGAGTCGTGATTCTGGTGAACAGCCATGGCGCTATGGATATCCCAAAGGGCAGGACTGTCCATTCGTAATGCCGACCCTGTAGCACGAACCGCAGGTAGTGATGAAAATCGGCATGCATCGGAACGTGCAGGTAGGCGTCCTTGAGATCTAGCGAGGCAAGCCAATCCCCCGGTCTGATCACGGCAATGACATCTCGCAACGTTAACATCTTGAAGGTCGGAGGAGGAAACAGGTAGTGGTTGAAAAACGCCAAGTTGTCGATCATTCGCAGCTCCTTAGAATCTTTCTTCGGTACGAGAAAGATGTCCAAGTAAAAGCCGGGTGTTAAGTGTGCTTCCGAAATGTTGCGAACGGCTTCCTTCTCCACCAGTTTGTTGACGGACTCCTGTAGAACCTTGACTTGCGCGACGGAATGCCGCGGTTCTCGAGGTGAAGTGGTCAATGGAGGGATGGCAGACAATTGCAGACGATACCCTGTCTTCAAGATCGACGTGACAAACGGATCTTGGCAAAGTGTCTGCCAGTTTCGCCAATAACGGCGAAGTCGACTTCCGACCATGGATCTTCCAACCGGTGTGTTGCAACTGGAAGCGTCAAAACCGAATCGTTGTTCTGGTTCAAAATCAGGGGCGGGCGTAGGTTGAAGCAATCTGAGCAGTCCGAGCTGGGTCCGAGCTGGAGGACCGGATGGTCGTCTGTCCGGAAACCGTCGAGAAGGTTGACCTCGAAAGCAACCTCTCCAGTGCTTAGATGGTGGTTGTGGAGTGAACGTAGACTTTCGCTTCGTGGATTCCAACGTCGAAATAAGTTGCAACGCTTTGACAGTTGCTGTCGACTGTTGGTCCTTATCATTGGCCTTCACCACATCAGAAACCTTGCCTGCAAACAGCTTCGTTGCGGACCACGGTTGAGCTAACAGCTCCTTCTTATGCTGGAAATCCAAAGTGGACTTTTTCAGATAAGCCTGGTGACGGTCAGGAAAGACGTCAGGAAAGCTAGCATCTGCGCTGATTGCTGAAACAGCGCGTAGCACCGTGCATCTTTTGCCTGGGTGGTCATCGCAGCAAGGAAAACGTCCAAGTAAGATAACACAAACAAGCAACGTCTCTGGGCAGTATCCATGGCTTGTACTTGTTTGTCCGTCAAATCCACAGTTGACGACTTCCCAAGACGGTGACCATCTTCATCCAAAGACGGAGCTCCATCTGTAAAGGGCATGTCAAACACCGGATACATACGGTGATTCCAAGACGGGAAGGCGACGAAGGACGCTGTGTCTTTAAAGGTGTGGTCTAAATCTGTCGCCACCTCGGATACGAGTGTACCGGCTGCCAAGGAACGGATAACCACATCTTCCGGAAGGGACATCAGTCGCTATCATCGGTGTCGGTCCCTTCTTGAACGGCGTTGGTGGATGTGGCAAGGACGGCAACATGTCATAGACGGCCGCCAAGCAATCCCTCATAGTCATATGGTCAGGAGAGTCAGGCTCATCAAGGATAGAAACCACTGTAGGCGCTGCATCTCCAAAGTCTCGAAGCACTCGAGCACAGGCTAATCGATCCGCCGAAACAGAAGCCACTGGTGAACCGGACCGCAGACGGTCCCGTCGAGAACCCTCGGAAGCCTCAATAGAAGGTCTGCGCTGCCGATCCACGGAACCCATAGGGAGCCGTGCAGGTCGTGGGGAACGGCTACGGTCCCGGCTCCGCTGCGCCGAAGATGACTTCCCCGCTGAAGATCGGTGATCCTTGGAGGCCGTGGAACGTCTAACTGATTGAGTCGGCTTGTCAGAGGGCTGCGTAGGAACCGCAGGCCTGTCATCTGAAGTCTTGCATCTTGGAGCCGCACCCCCCGAAGAGGGGACTGGAACCGGACCTGACTCCAAACCCGCCGGTTCTGGTAAGGTCGCCATCGACGCCATAGTCTCTTTCAGCATAGTGGGTAGCATTGAACGTAATACTTCTGCTACGGAGTCCGCAATTGACGGCAAAGATTCCAATTTCTTGGTTCTCGCCAACACCACCTTCAAGTAAGCCGTGAACTCAACATTAGACAGGCCCGAACACAGGTCCATCTCGAAGAGAGGCTACAAGGAACACGGCAACCCGGACATAAATCATGAGGGTCGCCGCCTGCAGTGAACTTCTTACAGCGTAAACACGCTCGTACCTGTCGCTGAACATTAACATCCGACATGATAATAAGTTTTCAATCTGTGAAAGAGAAAGAAACAAACCCATGACACAAACACAAAGCCGGTCAACAAAGACGCCATTTGCAAAATGGCGTCCGACACAACAACCGGCAATATATCAACATTCCATGTAAATAAACGCTTGAAAAGTCAAGCGAAATACGCGAAAAGACATATGAAAGTTCACGAAAACGAAGGTGAAACACATTTCACCCAACTACAAATACAAAACCAAAGGTCTTATAAAAAAAGTTGACTCCAAACAGAGCCAAGCAAAGGACGTCCAGACCCTTTAGCGAAGAGAAAAAGAAGGAAGTTACAGTCATGTGACCGGAACTAGAGAGCAGTATGCAGTAGAAGAATTTAGGCCATCCCATTGGCTGTTGGGATGTTCGGACCAGACCACTTGCGTGGGGGGGAGGTGCCCTTGTTTGAGGACAGGTAATGGCTATAGAAATACATATACCTGTCGATCTTATATCTTGGCATTAAAAAACAACAAAAAACAATTAATTGGGCTTAATAATAAATAAAAAAATTATGTTTAAAGTTTACATATTATTATTATTATTATTATTATTATTATTTAATAGATATTTAAAACAAACAAAAAATCTTCTATCCGAAACAGAAGTTCAAATATCAGTTAGTACATTTACGGTATTACACTTTGGCCAACAGTAGTACAGGTCACTTTAAATCAATATTATTTGTGGTTTGTGATACCTAAAGACAAATTTATATAAATCTTATAAATTAATATCCAGTTTTTACTATAATGAGGGACAGTGTTGTGGTAAATATTTAAAATCTTCATAACGATGCAATAAACATTGTATTTTCACTAATAATAAGTAAAACCTCATTACTGACATCGTGTGAAATATACCAGAATTATACCTATTTCCGTGAGTAACTTAATGTCAAACACAACATTTATTAATACCACAAAAATAATCACTTGAAGTGTACTCTTGTTACCAACATTTTACAGCATAAACATACAAACATATCTGATACAATTATTGTTTATTTAGTTAATTTGTATTTTCGCTGACTTGCCTTCACATGTGATTACCATTTTGACAGGAGCGTATGTAGCGCTGTCCAAGATTCACAGTGTTCTGTCATTGGGGATCAAAACAATTCAATGCCATGCCATAATGACAATGCCATGTGATAGTTGCACTATGTAGTCTAGTGTGGAGATGGTTATTATGCCAAAACTTGGTGTAAATGATAGCTTGAAACATTTAAATGCTTAGAAAAAGAAAACAAATTCCTAGGAGAAATATCCAATCAAGCGAACAGGAGATTGATCAAATACTGGGAGTCTCTGATGAAATCCGGGAAGGTTGACCGGTCAGTGCCTGTCAGACTTTGCAGATTAATTAGCTGGTGGTGGGTTTTGTTGTTGTTGTTGGGGTTTTTTTGGAGGGGTTGTAGGGGGGGTTGTGAGTTCTTATTCAAGCAGGTCTTGACTTATTAAAATGTATATATATTTCTCATCAGGCCTGTGCATCTTGAATGGACAAATCTGTAATGGTGAACGAGCTTACCTGAATTTGTAATGTAGTGGTGAATCTGAGAACTCTGGAGCTGGCAAACCTCCACACCACGAAACATACGATGTGATCTAGAGCAATAGAGAAATATGAGCATGAGTGTCATGATATTGACATTTGACATGTATATAAGAGAGAGAGAGAAAGAGAGAAAGAGAGAGAGAGAGAGAGAGAGAGAGAGAGAGAGAGAGAGAGAGAGGGGGGGGGACAGAGACAGACAGAAAGACAGACAGACAGACAGACACAGAGAGACAGACAGACAAAACAAGAGACAGAGACAGACAGACAGGCAGACACACAGAGACAGAGAGACAGACAGAGAGACAGACAGAGAGACAGACAGACACACACACACACACACACAGACACAAGAGACAGAGACAGACAGACAGGCAGACACACAGAGACAGAGAGACAGACAGAGAGACAGAGACAGAGACAGACACACACACACACACACACAGACACAAGAGACAGATATAGAGAGACAGAGAGAGACACACACACAGACAGAGAGACAGAGAGGGGTAATATGCTTTTGCTATATAGGCATAATGAAAATCAGCCTAGAGATCTTTCACTGGGCTAGCTCTGGCACTCACCAAGTCTGCCAAAATTTTCTAAACAATTGGCAAATTATATTTTCATTTGGCGAATAAATTCCAATTTATAAATGCCATTTTATTAGAAAATAACTGGGTTTTGTAATGATTTTATTACATTTTCTGTACACCCAGAGCTAGCCCTGAAATTTTTATGTGCTCTTCCCACAATATAAACAGTATCATGGCCTTCGACATATATGTACCAGTTGCAGTGCACTTGGCGAGATTGGGGTGCGGGAGGGAACCAAGTCCATCAACGGCAATCAATTCTATAACCCATCATCTCTCTGAACTATACCCTGTCCTCTCTAAGGGACCGTCTCAAAATTTCATCACTTCTTCTTAAACGAATAACCCACGGAAGGGGCGGAGGAGGTAAAACACCCATGCGAAAAATGGAAGTGTCGAAAAGTTTGTGTGTGTGTTGTTTTTTGTTTGTTTTTTATTTTTTATTTTGTTTAGTTATTTATAAAGTAAAATTCGAAAACACAGTAAATGAAGAATTTCATGAACTACACGTGAACAATATAATTATTAGTCTCGGCACATCTGAACGCTCATTACAGTGACACGTTTCACACATGACTTCACTCTTAATTGGCATGCTTTGAACTTTTTTGAATTAATGAAAATAATAAAAGTCACCTAAATACCTTTGCCATGTGCCTGCTATTTGTTTACATCTTGTCAATTTTGTTCTGCAACTTTTGTGGCCCAAAATATTTCAACACTTTTTTCCCCGACTAAATTCATTTGGAGGGGGGGGGGGAGGGGGGTTGAAAAGTATTAGAGGGTTATTTATTTAGGGAGAAGTGATGACATTTTGAGACAGTCCCTAACGAATAACTACATAACTGCAACATTTTATATTGAACCTGGCATCAAATGTTATAGCAATAAACATTAAAAATTGTCATCATCCCTAACAAGGAAGGAAATGTTTTATTTAACAACGCACTCAACACATTTTATTTATGGTTATATGGCGTCGGACATATGGTGAAAGAAAGAAATGGTTCATTTAACGACACACTCAACACATTTTATTTACGGTTATATGGTGTCGGACATATGGTGTGGTAAGGACCACACAGATATTGAGGGAGGAAACCCGCTGTCGCCACTTCATGAACTACTCTTTTCGATTAGCAGCAAGGGATCTTTTATATGCACCATCCCACAGACAGGATAGCACATACAACAGCCTTTGATGTACCAGTCGTGGTGCACTGGCTGGAGCGAGAAATAGCCCAATGAGCCCACCGACGGGGATCGATCTCAAACCGACCGCACATTAAGCAAGTGCTTTACCACTGGGCTACGTCTCGCCCCTCATCCCTAACAAAAACAACAAATGAACTGCCACTGACCTTGCCTCCATTTTGCTTGACCTCATCAAAGCACTGCATGGCCATCATGTGATCGATGCCGGGATCAACCCCCACTTCATTGAGAATGGTCACACCAGCATCAACAGCACTAGACAGACGGACAGACAGAAAAAGATTAATATGCACTACAACAAAATATAAATATTAACCTGTTCCAGAATAACTTAATGGAATGAGATTTTCAGGCTTTTTGCCAAAAAATAATTTAAGGATATTATAATAAAAACAAAATAGACCATACAACTCACTACTGGGGGGGGTTTGAAATGTTTCGAAATTGGTCACTGCATTTCATATGCTTTGACAAATTTTAAACAGCACAGCAGTTCTATTACTATCATCTGTTGATAAACAATAATGTACATGTAAATTTACACAGCGATAAAATATGCAAAGAGAGAGAGAGAAAAAAGATAAATACTATTGCACCTTATTTGCACATTTATCAAGCAATGAAAAATTAATCTAACAGGGTCTAGCTGGATATTTCAAGGCAATAATTGGGGACAGTAGCAATAAATCTAGAGTTAACAATAAACCTGTATGGTAAGTTTAATACCAGGTGAGCGATTCCAAGGGGTCGGGGGGCAGGTCAGTAGAAGGGGAGGAAGGGACAGAGAGAGAGAGAGAGAGAGAGAGAGAGAGAGAGAGAGAGAGAGAGAGAGAGAGAGAGAGAGAGAGAGAGAGAGAGAGACACACACACAGACAGACAGAAAGAGACAGAGACAGGAAGAGACAGTGTGAGAGAAAGACAAGACATACAGAGAAAGTGAGACTGATAGCGAGAGACAATGATAGAGAGAGACAGAGAAGCAGATAGTGATAGAGAAAGAGAGAGAATAAGAGTGAGTATGTAAGCATTTGTTAACGTAAAAAACAGAAATATTGTATATAAGCAATAGACAGGACATCCTTAGATGTACTGGTTGTGGGTACTGGTTTGTAAAAAAAAAGAAAAAAGAAAAAAAAGAAATACTGGTTTATACCCCCCCAAAAAGTGCATCCAGGTTAATCAATCCTAAAACTCTCCCACTGAGCTAATTACCCCCCCCCCCCCCCCATAGCAGTCAGATTCATAGAAGAATTAGAAACAGAGTAACATTACCTTTTGTGTAACTCTTTCATATCAGGAGACACATAACTGGCCGTCACCATGTTCTTTTTGTGTTTAATACACAGTTCTGCAACAGTAGGATGCAGGTTGTATGGCAAGAGACTGAAAATTCACAAAACAAAACAATAAGCTTCAGTTATCAGTAAGTAAATCAATTTGTCCTTAATTTACAGTTAATCCACTAAATGACAAAAATGTTAATTTTTGTTGGGTTGAAGTTGATATCTATAAGCAATCATTGCCTCCCTCCTCCCCCCTCCCCTCCCCCCTCGGAGTGACTGCGGTGGATGTCCATGAGCACATACTGCCCCACCCCCTCTCATCCCCTCACCTGACGACGGCAACACTCTCGGAGACCAGCCTTTATAAGTCGGAGTGACTGCGGTGGATGTCCATGAGCACACACTGTCCCTTTTCCCCTCTCATCCCCTCACCTGACGACGACATCACTCTCAGAGACCAGCCTGTCTAGGTCGGAGTGACTGCGGTGGATGTCCATGAGCACACACTGCCCCCACCCCCTCTCATCCCCTCACCTGACGACGACATCACTCTCGGAGACCAGCCTGTCTAGGTCGGAGTGACTGCGGTGGATGTCCATGAGCACACACTGCCCCCCCACCCCCTCACATCCCCTCACCTGACGACGACATCACTCTCGGAGACCAGCCTGTCTAGGTCGGAGTGACTGCGGTGGATGTCCATGAGCACACACTCTGCCTCGGGGCAGATGGCACTGATGTTGTTGAGGTCCTCCCCAAACTGTGACGCCACCGTGACCTGCACCTTCTTGTCGCGCAGGAGGTACTCGACCGCGGGCGACGACACATAGCCTGCCCCCAGGATCAGAGCCTTCTTCTCGATGTCCGTACGCTGCATGGAGGCCTTGTGTCGAGACCTAAATACACAAACCAAGCATTCAGAGAGTACTAACGGGCTCAACAAATTTTCATATCGCCTAATTTCAAAGGCCATAACTTTGTCAAACATGGGTAAATCGCCATGAAGGTCAAACTTGATCTGTAATAATAAAGCTATGCACAATATCTCAAGGCATTGAAAAAACATCCAGAAAACACATTTTGGTAAATTTTAAGTACAAGGGCTATAACTCCATCAAAATGGGTAAATTGGTACATGTAGGGAAGTCAAACTTTATTTGTAACAGTATACAATAAAGCTATATACAAAATTTCAGCTCACTATCTCAAGGCATTGTGAAAAAACAAACATCTGGAAAACTATATGAGGGACAGATGGATGGATGAACAAACAGTCAGACGGATGGATAGACAGATAGCAGAAAACTGAGATGAAACCTATAGCCAATTAATGACCTAGCTTAAGGGCAATATCAGTTTCTTTGGTCCATAAAACCTGATATTGTTCAAAATATGATCAATACTTGTTTTATTACATAATAACGTGAGTCATATTTGAACATTTATATTTTGTTTATCTGAATAAAAATGTGACCATATAATTTCCCATAAAATATTTAGATTCTACCTGATGAGCTTTGTGATGTCATGCAATCCTAACCTGTGATGCCACAAGCAAACGAATGATGTATAAAAAAAATTCATTTCAACTTATTTTCATGCTTATATCCAATTAAGGTTCAAACACGCTGTACTGGGCACAACACCTCAGCTATCTGGGCTGTCTGTTCAGGACAGATGGTTAGTTGTTAGTTTGTTAGTGATTAGTGAGAGAGAGGAGGGTGTAGTCGTCTTACGCCTACCCACTGAGTTGTTAAAACTCGCTCTGGGTGGGAGCCGGTACCGGGCTGCGAACGCTGTACCTACCAGCCTTATGTCTGATGGCCTAACCATGACACCATTGAAAGGGATGGGTAAGGGCAGTAATAAGCAAGAAACTAAGTCTTAAACTTTGTCCTTAATTAATTTACAGTTATCTTCCCTACTTAATACACAAAACCCTGGCAATTATAGGTTGCATAGTACCAAAGAAGAGAGTTCCATGTCAAAGTTTGAGGTGCACCATCAAATATTTACGGAGTAAAAGCAGCTGTGGGTGTGATTGATAGTAATATGTGACATTGATTATCTGTGTAAATACTATTATCCATTGACAATAAATAAATTATTTGTTATACAGTTGTTATGCAGTATATACCAGAGGTTGAAACTAATGTGGGGTACCCCCAAAAATGGAACTGTAATTTTCAGCAAAAATTACGGTTGCTATTAAAAACATTAATTAAATCTCTTAAATGGTATGTGACCCCCATTTTCTTGCAGGTAGATTAGATGTGAGGTGCCACACTTTTTATTGCTGTACTTCCTGAATGTGTTGATAAGCTGCTTATATCAGTTTTATTTGTAAACGTTAACATTATCGGCAACAGGAATTGGTCTATTAGAACCTTAAAGAAATGGCCACAACAAACAATATGCCATGGAAACTAGTCTCCATGGAAATGTTCATGGCCATTTGGTCATTAATGTGTAACAAAGGATTTTAATTTAATTACGGTACAAATAATACATAATCAATCAAGCAAAATTATATAAAAAAGTGAAAGTTCCATATGGTATAGTAAATTAATGCTGCATAAAACTGAAAAGACTGGCAATCTCAACAGAATTGCTAACTGTTGTGATTAATTGGCAAGGTTAGCATTAGTGTGGACCAGAACCTGTTACTTAGAATGCTATTTGACACTTTTGGCAATGTCACTATCAGCATGTTACTAAGAAAGAAAGAAAAAACCTTGTTCAAGTTAGATAACTTACTTTGACTTCTTACGCAACTCACTAATGTATTCAAAGTTTGGAGTGAGCTTTCCGTTTGATGCGATCACAGCCTGAACAAGGAAAGGAATGTGTGTTTAGTGATACCTCAACACATTTTAAAACATAAAATAAACAATAAACCATAAACTTGAGAGATAGGTTTTAAAACAACTCATTGTAAGATAAATGGTATGTAATCTAATATAGTTTTCTTTATTTATTATATAACATTTAGTGAAATATCTTAAAATATCAGTGAAATAAAAGTGTTACCAGTCACTCAGTGACGATAACACATTTTAGAGTAAACATTTCACTATTTCATTCTAAAATGTATTATCATCACTGTAGAAATTGTTATCTTCACTGTAAGAAAGCTGGAACTATTTTGCTGCTGGCATTTTAAAAATAAAGGTAAATTGTCAAAAGTTATATAATAAATAGAAAATTACATGTTTTTTGTCAAATATGATTTATACCTCATCTCATGAAGCTTGTGCGACTCATGAGATATGATTGCAAACTTCACTCGATGAGATATAAATCATATTTGACAAAAAAGATGAAATATCCTCTATATCTCACTTTCTGATTCTGTATAATCGTAATCACGTTATGATTATTATTTAACAGTGCTACTATAGTACTTGGTAGGTAAGAAGTACAATCAACAAGATTCTGATAATAACTCACATTTTTCACTGTGTGGTGACAGTTATACTCTTCAAAAGGTTTGGAAGCAGATGATTCAACCTGTAAAATAAAAAATACCAACAGTCTAAATATTTTAGTTGTAGTCTTCAACATTTTTTAAAGACATTTTTGGGGTCAAACATATCTACTTAAGATGATGTATCAAAGGCCGTGATATGTGATATTCTGTCTGTGGAAATAAGCACATCAACGGACTCTTGCTGCTAATGGAAAATTTGTTGTGGGTTTTCTCTAAGAATATGTCAGAATCATCAAATTTTTGACATCCAATAGTCGATGATTAAAATAAATCAATATGCTCAAGTGGTGTCGTTAAATAAACTTTAACTTTTTACTTCATAAAAAGACCACAGATCTACCACCAAAATCAAGCTAAGTTGATACCACTAAACATTTTAGCTGTAACTAGTGGGGGATAACCCCTCCCCCCCTCTCAAAAAAGTAAAAATGTTCCCTTTTAGTTTAAAAATGTCCCTTTTGGTCTAACTGGAGAAGACCTATGGTATTTTATCGTTTGCCAATTCTTTTTTTCTGGCACTTCATTTATTTTATCTTAGGCAAGGCCTTGAAGTATTGCTTTAAATGAAATTATGTTTATAAAAATAAAAATAAAAATAAAAATAAAAATTAAGAAAATAAATAAATGACAAAATTAACAGGAACAGCTAACATACCAGAGAGTAAAACTGTAGCAACTAAAGGCACAAACCATTGCTGGAATAAAGGGAAGAAGACGGCTTCCGAAGAAGTCGGTTGCTTCTCGTGGTATTTGTGCTGGCATGTTGTCTATTGAGCAAATCAACACACCGCTCCCAGCAAAACTGAAAACAAATAAACCATACTTAGTCTATCAAATACCATATTCATATGTCGTAATATCTGAAAATGGGAAAAAAGGTAAAGATATAAAAACCAGAAGGGCGATGTGATAGTGGCTACTGAATCTAATGATGACATAGACCACATAAATGCTGGATAGTGTCGACTTTATAAACGGTTTAATAAATATACAGAACGTCACATATACGTTGGTTTCGCTTCCTATTTATTGCATAAGTTTATTGTGCGCAAGAATATATACCACGAGACAGCATAGCGGTCGAGTGGTATATTCTTTTGCAAAATAAACGAGTGCAATAAATAGGAAGCAAAAACAACGTATGTGAAGTTCTGTATCTTTATTACATACCTTCTTTTATGTTTTACAAAAATGGTTTTTAATTTAAAGTCATAACAAACTTTGTTAAATCTATGATCAAAACTAATTTCATGGATTTACTTAACATTAAGAATCATACTCTGCGGCAGCCTTGTGTAATGTTTCAAATACGATGTGACATCATTTGTAAATCATATATGACGTCAGTAAATAAAAGGCACTAACTGCAGTAAAAAAAAAAAAAAAAAAGGGAATTCACCATTTAAAAGTTCTGGTCCATATCGCACATATGTGCAATACAAAATAAATTTATCACACAGTTTCAAAATGCCTATATCACTGTAGTAAGATTGAATAGGTATGTAATATTTTTATTTTTTTATTATATAATTACGGCTTGAAAACAGTCATTCAACTATTATAGCCAAGATCAATTAACAGGCAAAGATATATGCTATGTGACTTTAATGATGAGGACGACAGAATCTCCATGTCCCAGCGAAAGACGTTGAAAGACAGGAGTTGCCAGATTAGAAACAAATACGGTGGAATTCAAAGGAGAAAAAGGAAAGAGGGTAGTGGGATATTTTTTAAAATAAACAACAAAACCCCCAACCTCTCAGTGTTCATGTTCTGTTCGGCGTCATACAGACAGAACGGGGAGTCGATGGTCGTACATTCCTTCATGAACTCGATGGAGCCGCCGGGATCCGCTGAGATATCACAGATTGATATGAGGCGATGGGGTAACTGGGGGCAGCCAGGACTGGACGAGATCCAAGGAGATTCCTGTGGACGGAGCAGCATCTTGGCGTCGGGAATGGAGATCAGACGTGGGGAGTTTGGGGCGTAGTAGATCCCGTTGATGATGCATGATGCATAGGGAGCTATCTGAAAACAGAAATAATCTTATTCAAAATATTGAGACTCATGCGTTTGAACATTGTGTCATGCTCTCACGCCGGTACATGACTTTCTCATGCATTTTAAAAATTATAGCCAAAAAAATATTTAAAAAGTATATTTTTTGTTGTTCATTCGATCTCGACGACCGACAAACAAGCCTGCAACTGCCGGCCAGCCCGGTTAAGCATCATAAGGCATTAAAATCAAACAATAGATGTCCATGTTGTTTATTGGTCAGAATCTTGAACCTTGACCAATTGTCAGCGCACTTATTTTCCGCACCGGTTTATTCAGATTCACGATGTCAGACTCCGACCAGACAAAATCTCACTCCTTGCGAAAGTCCCAACTTGAGAGCTCTGTATTTACCAAAACCAAAAGTATCCACTTCGAAAAAAAAAATCTCTTTTGGCATACTAATTCCTATAGGGAAAAAACATTACATGCAAATTAGGACAATCATGTTTCTGTCCTGAGATAAATAATTGGAAAGATACACTACAGAAATAATGAGATAAAAATTAGCAGCTACTTCTTTTTTCAGCTTGTTATCAAGACCTTGTGACAGAAGGAAGAGTTATCTACCTTGTGACTAAAGTATGAGTTATCTACCTTGTGACTGAAGGAAGAGTTATCTACCTTGTGACTAAAGGAAGAGTTATCTGACCTTGTAATTGAAAGAAGTTTGTCTCACCTTGTGACTGAAGGAAGAACTGTATCTTTCAGGGTGTTCCTCAAACTCGTTTGCATTGAAAGGGCTGCCATCTTTGTTGATGTAATGATCTTCTCGACTGACCACACAGGAATATATTTTACTGGTTGCTGAAAATATTAATAATGTTAATAATACATGTAGCTGTGTATGAACATTCTATAATATAACTGCTGCTGATATACATTTTGACAGTCTTGTATCATTAAATATTGTTTTAAAATACCAGGGGGTTTTGTCGAATAGATTTGTAAACTAAAGTATTAACATTTTCTCTTCTTTTTTAACCTAACAATATTTACAGTTAACTATACTGTATAAAGTTAAAATCAAAATGTTTTATGGTGTTGGTTAAGGACCACACAGGCAATGAGAGAGGAAACCTGCTGCTGCTACTCTTTTTGATTAGTGGCAAGGGATATTTTATCTGCATCATCCCATAGCAGGATAGCACATCCTGCAGCCTTTATTACATCAATTGTACACCATGACTGGAACAAGAATTAACTGAATGGGCCCACCGACTTGCAGCATGTCTATTAAAGCAATCCACATTCTTGACAAACAGACTGGCATACATTGTCATGTAATGTATACTTTAATGTAATCCTTATGGACATATATTGATTAACAGTGTCCTTTGATAGACAAACAGACGGGACATGGTCCAGTGGTATAAATTGTTTGCTTGATGCGTGGTCGGTCTAGGATTTATTCCTGTCAGTGGGCCCATTGGGCCATTTCTCATTTCACAACTGGTATATCAAAGGCTGTGGTATGTGCTATTCTATAAAAGATCTCTTGCTACTAGCCGATGATTAATAAATCAATGTGCTCTAGTGGTGTCATTAAACAAAACAAACTTTAACTTTTAACGTTCAAAGACAAAATGTTTTCTCATAAATTCCTCAAAACTGAAGTTGGCTATGACAAAGGAAGAACACTTACATCCCTGTCTGGCCACTTTTGGAAGATATTCTGGCTCTATGTATTCATGTGGCAGTTCTTGGAAGACCTCTTGTGCTCCCTGTGAAATACAAAATAAACAACACCGTCACCTTGTGTACGTGTCTTAAACAAATACCTGTTCAGAAACTAGAATGGCATGCTCGGTACTAGATAGCGAAAACATAAATCAATCCATGCAACTGTTTAAATGTTTTAATCTAGAATGGCAAAGTCATGATGACTCACAGGATCTGTATTGTGATGATATAAATCAATGCATATAACTGATGGAAGGAAGGAAGGAAATGTTTTATTTAACAACGCACTCAACACATTTAATTTACAGTTATATGGCGTCAGACATATGGTTAAGGACCACACAGATATTGAAGGAGGAAACCCGCTGTCACCACTTCATGGGCTACTCTTTTCAATTGGCAGCAAGGGATCTTTTATATGCACCATCCCATAGACAGGATAGCACATACCACGGCCTTTGATATAACTGATAGAAAGTTCGAAACTAGCATGACAAAGCCATGTTACATGTTATGTAATGTATAGTTGAAAGATGTATTAATCCATATAAGACAAAAAGTGGGTAGGGAGCATTATTCTTGATTAACACTACACTTTCTAGTTTCAGTCCAGCTATGTTTTAGCTACAGGAGAAAAAAAAAAAAAAACTTACCACCAAAAAGATGATAAAAAAAAGAAAAAAGAAGAACAATAAATATACAAAACCTGTGAAACATTTCCTGATCCAGTGAAAACAAATGTGAGAGGTCCAAGTGATTTTGGCATTCGCCCAAGAGCAATCTCATAGCCAGCTTCCCTTACAGCCTGTCTGGCCATTTCAGTGTTTCTGTAGTTGTGGCTTGGTCCTATGTGCTGAAAGTACCACACACGGTCACTGATCATCCTCTAAATACTTGTATCCATGTGCCTTAATATGCTGATGCAGCAATAAGTAATGAATAGGCAGTTTAATTTATTTTACATTCACAGACACGGTCATACTATATTTACTGTATTCAACAAGTATTTCATAAAGGCATGTACATGTATTGTACTGTTATATTCTTTATGATTTGTTTACAACAGCCTAGATGAGTAGTCTTAAATAATCAAATTCATAAATTAATCTTTCTAAATAATTTACATTATGACCCGAATAAAATGTCAACTACAGGTGAAAAAGACAAGAGAAGAAAAGAGGGTATATCTCAAACTCTTACCATGAATGGAGTGTGGTGGCCCAGGGCGAGAAGTCGCAGACCCATGCCATGTAGAATATTTATCATTCCCGACACTCCGGCATACTTCCCGAACGCTACGACTCTTTGACCTTCGCTGTCCACCATCTTTTCATAGTCAATCAGTCGAATATTCTACAAAATATGCATAATTTGTTTGTGAGAAACATTTCATCCAACCAAATCTCACCCATATTTCTTTGCACCTTGCATTCTCATCCCTTGAAATTCTGTACAAATTTTGTACAAATATCAACAAAGTAAATACTCGATAATTATAAAAATGCTGTTTGAAATCAGTTTTGCAATTATGGCATTTTGCGGAGGCACTGCCGATTATGTTAGCAAATTTTGAGGCCTGCCTTCCAACCTGTACACTAAAATTAATTCATTAGATCATTAAAAAGGAAGGGTCTTGTTCACAAACCCAAAGCAAGTGGCCTTGAACATACAGTACATAACCAATATGAGGCAAAATCTCATACAGTTGAGCATCATTAATCTGGACAAAAAGATTTCATCAAAACTGATCGAATTATACATACATTTTTGGATTCCTGAATAATGTTAAGAGTAATATCCCTTGGATTACAAATGATGGAGAAAAAACAAGCAAAAAAGAAAAAGAAAAAGAAAATAATGTTAAAACATACAGACACACACATAAACAGACACACAGACAGACACACATACAGACACACATACAGACACACACACACACACACACACACAGACACACATACATACATAGACACACATACAAAGACATACACACACACTTTCCCCATTTGGATGAGGGTGGAAGAGTGCTGGGTGTTGCTCAAAACCACAGGTATAAATACCAAATGTTTATCAGTGTTTCACAAAATATTCTGAAATACTGTGTTTTCGGATTTCAAGAACAGTTTGAGGTAACAGGCTTCTATATAAGCCCAATAAATATGAAATGCATGTAACTGTAGCCATTTTGGTTTCTGCCAAATTAAGTGACTGGTTTAGACTGGCCACCGATATTGATCACACATCTGTGTGTTATTAAAGAATGTTGATTGAACAGCATTCAGACAAATGAAGCGAACTGCAACTTATGGTTTTGAATGATCGATGTCCAGATCCAGAAGCTGAATATTTGGCTCAATATTGACAGAGAGCAAGTGGAAACTACCACTCAAAATACACAATATTCTTTCGGAAAGATTTCCGCCTGCACCCCCCCCCCCCCCCCCCCTCTTTGGGGTATTGGATTAGCGATATTAAGTGGCCATTGCATTAAACACTACAAACAACGTAGTGCTAGGGTCTGGATTTGAACTCCAGACCATTGGGACTGTAGACGAGCACTGTAACCACTTGGCCACGCAGGGTGTATTTTGACGGAATGAACCGAGCGTCTTCGGAATAAAACGAACCTTTAGTCTCATAATGCTTCATTGTGTCTTCTGTGCTATATTTCTAACAAAAGCACCAAGAAAAGCACCCTTGTGGAGGAAACTCTAAACTTACACTAATTCTAACAAATATTGTTAGGGGGGTGCGGTCGGATATTTTACCAATTTCTTTATTAATCATTGGCTATTGGATGTCAAACATTTGGTCATTCTAACATATAGTCTTAGAATGGAAACCCACTACATTTTTCCATTAGTAACAAGAGATCTTTTATATGCAATATCCTACAGACAGGATAGCACATACCATGGCCTTTGATATACTAGTTGTGGTGCACTGGCTAGAATGAGAAATAGCCCAATAGTCCACCGACGGGGATCGATCCTAGATCGACTGCACATCAGGCAAGCACGTTACCGCTGGGCTCAGTGCCACCCTCTATTCATTCACAGACACGGTCATCCCTTAAGTACATGAAATGTATTTATTTGCTGTAACCTGCCAACTTAGTAATAAGTAAATAGCATTATTAGACACTTTCCATCTTAAAGCAGTGTACACCTATTCAGATTAAGAAATCAGTGCCAACTATGTCAACATTAAAACGACCAATATTAAATTGGATATCATAAAAAAAAGATATTATATATATTAATAAAAAAAAATTAAGAAAATTACCTTTTCCAAGATTGCATCGAGCAATGGCATGTTTGCTTCTTGAGCCTTGATTGTGTGAGAGAAGAAGGCGTACGTCTTGTAGGGTATGAGGATGTCAATTGGAACCTGCTTCACGCCGATCACCAGAGACGCTTCGCTGATGTCTTCCTGGATTATCACACCCTTCTCCGCATATTCCTGTCAACACAGACATATATCATCATCATCATCATATATCATACCAAACTGGGGTCGATCATTATCAGATTATCACTAATTATCATAACAAACAGGGGTCGATCATCATCAGACCATCACAAATTAGCATATTAAACACGGGTCGATCATCATCAGATCATCACAAAATATCATACCAAACTGGGGTCGATCTTTATCAGATTATCATACCAAACAAAAATCAATTATTATCAGATTATCACAAATTATCATGCCAAACACGGGTTCATCATCATCAAATCATCCGGTAGGGGATTAATAAACAGAGTGTTTGGAAGGAGACAAAAAGGAGACTCTTACTATAGGAACAATTTAGCTGGATTAATAAACAGAGTGTTTGGAAGGAGACAAAAAGGAGACTTACTATTTGAACAATTTAGCTGATTAATAAACAGTGTTTGGAAGGAGACAAAAAGGAGACTCTTACTATATGAACAATTTAGCTGGATTAATAAATAGAGTGTTTGGAAGGAGACAAAAAGGAGACTCTTACTATATGAACAATTTAGCTGGATTAATAAACAGAGTGTTTGGAAGGAGACAAAAAGGAGACTCTTACTATATGAACAATTTAGCTGGATTAATAAACAGTGTTTGGAAGGAGACAAAAAGGAGACTCTTACTATATGAACAATTTAGCTGAACTATGGAGATGCTGTCTGTTACTTTGTAATATACACATGTAGATTATTTATTTATTTGTCAGCATTTTATCAATGTTATATACAATGTAATATAAACCCAGATCTGAACAACAAACACATAACACATGATCTCCACACATTGCAAAGTCGAATGGGCATTTTTCAAAATGTTAAAATTCAAGTTTTTTTTGTTCAACAACACCACTATAGCACACTGATTTATTAATCATCAGCTATTGAATGTCAAACATTTGGTAATTTTGACATATAGTCTTAAAGAGGAAACCCGCTACATTTTTCCATTAATAGCAAGGGATATTAATTTTACATGCACCATCCTATAGACAGCAGGCCATAGGATTTCAAACTTCATGGGAACCCGTCGGAAACTGTTTATATTATTTTTGTTGAATAGTCGTACTTGATATAATAATTATGGGAAAAAAAAATTGGTTCCGTGATTTTACCGACACGCTACCGACATACTACCGGAAATGATAGTTAACGTGAAATCTGAAGGCCTGAGATAGGATAGCACATACCACAGCCTTTGATATACCAGTTGTGGTGCACTGGCCAAACGAGAAATAGCCCATTGGCCGTGGCAGAATGTGGATGATTCCATGATCTCTATCCAGAGGACAGCCACTCCCGAAGAGATCCATTACTGGAGATTAAATCTCTCTTACATTGCCACAAAGAGGACTGCCACTCCCAGACAAGTTTAGTAAATCAAAATTACATGTAGCACCGAACAGAGCTTTTGAACCTGCTTACTGCAGGTTTAATCCGATTCTGATCCAGTAATGTAGAAGATTTCAATTCCTTTCTTCAAGTTCGATTTTATGCGTGAATGTAAACAAACGGCTAAAAAAAAAAGGTCAAAAGGTGTGAAGGTCCAGAGAAATGCATGACACTAGTCACATCTGTAAATCATGCATACACTTGTCAATGTAATATTTTGGAAGCAATATTTTAATTAAATCCTAAATCTAAGGGATTTTCAAAATTATGTAATTAAATATAACACCAGTGTTGCGAGGCTGCAATGTCTGGACAGCTGAGACCAAATTACAGCATTAGCATTAGATTGTACCACTTGCCAATTTATAAATATGTCACAGTGATTGTCAAGGAAGAAAGGAAGGAAATGTTTTATTTAACATCGCACTCGACACATTGTATTCATGGTTATATGGCATTGGACATATGGTTAAGGGCTACACAGATATTGAGAGAGGAAACCTGCTTTCGCCACTCTGTGGGCTACTCTTTTCGATTTGTAGCAAGGGATCTTTTATATGCACCATCCCACGGACAGGATAACACATAACACAGCCTTTGATATACCAGTCGTGGTGCACTGGCTGAAGCGAGTGACTGTCAAAGTACAGAATTTATATGTATCACACAAGTGTATCTTTGATCTCATATAGACTCATAAACTTTATTATTTATAAAACTATAATCATGCTTGTTTTTCAGGTTTATGTATTTTCAACTGTTGAGACCAAAGATAAAATACATCTGGTCTGAGTTCAGATGGTTCACGAATATCTTGGCCATAGATTGGTTTTTGCACTTCATGTTCAATAGGATAACTGTGTGGGAAACCATTCATTTTAACTTATTTCCGTGCTTATATCCAATTAAGGTTCAAGCACAAAGTCCTGGGCATACACCTCAGCTATCTGGGCTGTCTGTCCAGGACAGTGGGTTAGTTGTTAGTTGGTTAGTGGTTAGTGAGAAAGAAGAGGGTGTAGTGGCCTTACACCTACCCAATGAGCCCTTAAGAACTCGCTCTGGGTTGGAGCCGGTACCGGGCTGCGAACCCTGTACCTACCAGCCTATAGTCCGATGGCTTAACCACCGCACCACCAACACTGGTTGTGGGAAACCAATCAAATTGTTTTCAACCAACAGTGCAGCCCAGTGATGTTTACCGTATAAATGAGTTCTGTCTGAGCCATATCATTTCATCAGATAGGACAGAAATGGAATATTTAGTATTTCACAACATATCTCACCATTTCATGCCTGAATACTACCATCAACTCAGGTTTCAATGGATCAGTTAACCGGCTCGGTGGTGTTGTGGTTAAGCCATACAATTTATACTGTAACTGTAAATAATGTTTATGTCATTGGCTAGCTACATACACATGTACCTATACTGCAAACATCTTTGTCACTGGGTATCGGCCTCAGTGGTGCCGTGGTTATGCCATCAGACTTAAGGTTGGTAGGTACAGGGTTCACAGCCCGGTACTGGCTCCCATCCAGAGCTCGTTTTAACAACTCAATGGGTAGGTGTAAGGCCACTACACCCTCTTCTCTCTCTCTCACTACTCATTAAACACTAACAATTAACAACTAACCCTCTGTCCTCCCAGATAGCTGATGTGTGTGCCCAGGACAGCGTGCTTGAACCTTAATTGGATATAAGCACAAAAATAACTTGAAATGAAATGGGTCAGCTTCATAATATGCAATCTGTCACTATAGTTATGACTGACAATTCCAGTGCCATTGTTTTGGCTTTATACACAATAAATAAAACATATTCAATAGTATAATGTTTTGATATACATGTATGTATTATATTGGACGAATGGTTTTTCTTGGATCTTTTTAAATTTGAACATAATTGGGGGTTTTCTACACTTATAAAAGATGTACTGATAAACAGTATTGTTGGCTCAATATAGAACTAAACAAAATGTTTTAATATGTATGAAACTAACCTAAAAACCCCAAAAGAACCACTACTCTATAGCTGTTTTTGAATTTGAATGTATGATGCAGGCTTGAAGGAACAGGAGGTCTTGGGGACTACTTGAGGATGAAAATGTAAATTTGTTGGTCCTTCTATATATAAACAAGCATTCTGAGAGTACTGCTAAAGCAATGCATGTCCCCTACCAAACCTAAGAATGTTTTGTATCTCCTAAATTCAAGGGCCATAACTCTGTCAAAAATGGTTAAATCGCCATGAAAGTCAAACTTGATCTGTAACAGTACATGATAAAGCTATAAACAAAAACATCCAAAAAACTATGTGGGACAGACAGATGAACAGACAGACAGACAGACAGAAGGACAGAGATGAAACCTATAGTTGGACCAGTAGGGGACTAATAAAACATTAAAATATGGCTTGTGTCCCCCACCCTGAAACTAGATACTGTGCTCCCTTCCACTAGAGATTGTACTCCACTCCAGAAGTTGTTCCTATGGGCCTTAATGATGTCATTTTGCATCAATGTTAAAGATTTTTAAAACAAATATATATCAGCGATAGAAATAAGCAGAATTTTCCATTTGTCCACCGGACAAGAACATTGAGAAATCTACTTGTCCAGCAATATTTTCACTTGTCCATATAAATGTTTTGTTGTATTCAAGTACAATGACCGTATTTTTGATTTCTCAAAATTAAACTGCATTGAACATTTTTACTTGTCCACTGGACAACCACTAAGGTACATTTTGCTTGTCCGAGCAGATTTTCACTTGTCAGGACAAACGGACAAGTGCTTATTTCGAACACTGTATATTAGGCATATATATATAAAAGAGAAAATGGTATTTAAAAAAAAAAAAACACAAAAAAGCACACACACCTGCATATTATATGCCCGTCTGTTTGATGGCTGTATGAGGACTTTTATGCCTTTTTTCACAAGAGAGCCAGCTTGTGAGGGTGACAGTGGGGCCCTGCGCTCCCAGACGTTGATGGTTTCCCGTCGAATGGCCATCACCTTGGGGCCATCACTCATACAACGCCAGAAGAGTGACAGCACAACATCATGCTGTTGTCGTTGCCGTTGAAAAATCCGGCTCCCTGCTTGTCGCAGCATTTTTCAGCTTGTAGTTTCTGAAACGGGAAATATATTCGTACTGCTAAGAAAAAAAATATCCTTTATATGAGCCAGTTGTTTGTATATTAATGGTCATAAGTTTTATTGGTATTTATACCATCTGTATCTTATCTCCAGGGTGACCAGATAAAGGCACGACGCTCATCTCATTAATTATGCAAAATCATGAAAATGGATACAAAAGAAAATGTCACATAACATTAAAATAACAATATCTTATCTTGAGGGTTATCACATATAGGTACAATGCTCAGTTCACTTGTTTTGTTCAAGTACAAAGAAAAGAACCACAACCGTGAGATAACATAAGTAAATTTATTTAAATTGTTGACTTCCAACCCAAAATTATAATTTAGGTCAAAGTCATATGCATATACAGATTTCAGCCTTTTTTTTTTTCTTCTTTTTTTTTTAAAGATTTATTGCCCCCAGAAAATAGACAGTGAACAGGTTGGGAAGCCATGGTCACTGCCTTACAAAGTACATATTTAAACAGTATCTAAACAAAATATGCTATTTAAATATGTTAATGCTTTCTGTGGTATTTATAAAAGAGAGAGAGAGAGAGAGAGAGAGAGAGAGAGAGAGAGAGAGAGAGAGAGAGAGAGAGAGAGAGGGTGCAACAGCAGTAGATAAGTATAAAGAAGTTGTGGGGATATGAGAGAGTATTAGAGAATGACATTTTAATTAGTACTCTATTTCCAAGTGAACTTTCAAAGCATTATTTTTAATTAAAACATTCTTTCAAAGAGTGTTTTATAGGGTGTCCATTGCTTATGAAATGCTTCATAGTTGCAATTTTTGTAATAAATATATTTTTCTATTTCAAAATTATTTTGTAGAATATTTTTCGCGGCATTGACATGTAAATTTATTTTTTGTATTTTCATACTGTAAATATAATATTTTATGTTGATAGTCAGCCAATTTACAAAATCACTATTTTCGTTGTTGATCATGCCTAACATAACTATGTCTCTGCTTAGAGTGATATTAATTCCAGTTTCATTTCTTATCCATTCTTCTATTGCTTCCCACAGAGAATGTACTAAACTACATTCAAATAGAAGGTGTTGTATGGTTTCAGGTGATTTGTTGCAAAAAAGACCGGCCTCGGTGGCGTCGTGGCAGGCCATCGGTCTACAGGCTGGTAGGTACTGGGTTCGGATCCCAGTCGAGGCATGGGATTTTTAATCCAGATACCGACTCCAAACCCTGAGTGAGTGCTGCGCAAGGCTCAATGGGTAGGTGTAAACCACTTGCACCGACCAGTGATCCATAACTGGTTCAACAAAGGCCATGGTTTGTGCTATCCTGCCTGTGGGAAGCGCAAATAAAAGATCCCTTGCTGCTAATCGGAAGAGTAGCCCATGTAGTGGCAACAGCAGGTTTCTTCTCAAAATCTGTGTGGTTCTTAACCATATGTCTGACGCCATATAACCGTAAATAAAATGTGTTGAGTGCGTCGTTAAATAAAACACTTCTTTCTTTGTTGCAAAAACTACAGGCATTGGAATCAATATAATTAATCATATTTAGAAATTTGTTAGTTGTAAGAATTCGGTGTATGATTTTATACTGAAACCAAGATAATGTTGTGCTTTTGACAGATCTAAAGGGTAGAATGTAATATTTTTTTCAATCATATATATCATAGATATATCCTTCTTTAGAATATTTTATTTGTGATTTTGGAATGGTGGTTTGAGTGTTCAGTAAATCATATATATGTTTGCAACCTTTCTGATCTTTGAACAAAACCTTTAAGTTATATGGAAGAACAGGATTTTGTAATGCTATAAACACGTCATCATTTAAATTATCTAGGTTGTAAATGAATGATTTTATAGCACTGACCAATGAAGCATATTCCAGAAAATTGGTAATTATGTCGTATTTCTCTATGAACTGTTCATATGTTAGAAAGTCTCCTTGTTCTTTCAACAAATCGTTAATAAAGATAATACCTTTTGAGATATATCGTTTTAGTATAAATGGCTTTTTATCTATACATATTTTACTGTTGAACCAAATATTGATCTGGAGAATATCATCTACGTTTACTGGAATTTGTTTTTCTTGTATCCTTAACCAACTAACCAATGTGTCTCTCCAAAATGTATTTTTTATTGAACTTTTTTTACAGTATAGAAAATGGTCACCATATATAATTAAATCACGTGTTGATATATTTGTAGAAGCTTCGAACAAAATGGTCCATTTTGGGTTATTTAAAAATATCTGTCGGATCCACGAACTTTTCAAAGCGGTCATAAAATTATTTATGTTTATCATTTTGATGCCACCATTTTTATAGTCTTGCATTATTAAGTTTCTTTTAAGTTGTTCATGGCCGCTATTCCAAATAAATTGGAAAAATAATGTATTTATATGTTTTAGCAAACGTTCGCTTGGATTTGGTAATGTTTTTAGTAGGTATGTTAGTTTAGGAACTATTAACGTTTTCAGGACTGTAATTCTTCCTAAAACAGTAAGTTTTCTGATAGACCATAGCTTCATTAATTTTTGTATTGCGATAATCTTGGGATTATAATTTAAATCAATAATTTCTTCTAGGTTAATGGAAAAGTTAATACCGAGAAGGTTAAACTGTGTACTGCCCCATTCTAGTTTCCATAGAGTGTGATGGTAAACTTCATTTGAAAATTTCTTGCTACCTATCCAAATAGCTTTTGATTTGGTGTAGTTAATTTTTAGGCCAGATATTTGTGCATAATAATCTAGGATAGATAGAACACCCTGCAGGGACTCAGGAGAGCCGCCTAAAATAAAACTTGTGTCGTCTGCATACTGCGATATTAAATATTTTTCACCATCTATAGTGATACCTTTTATATTATTGGAGTTTTTTACTATGATAGCGAGGATTTCAGCACATAAAATAAATATATAAGGAGACAAAGGATCGCCTTGTCTACAGCCCCTTTCTAGTTTAAATGGCTCTGAAAGAAATCCATTCTGAATTACTCTAGATACCGAGTTACTATATAGTGTTTTAATCCAGGCTTTCATTGATGTTTCGAAGTTAAAAATGTCTAAGGCTTTATTGATAAATGACCAAGATATTGAATCAAAAGCTTTTTCGAAATCGATTAATAATAGTAAACCAGGGATATCTTGTTCTTCGGTATAATGCATAATATCATAAATTAATCTAATGTTTTCAGCCAGTCTTGGTGCAAATGATCCTCTCATGGCAAATACAGATTTCAGCCAGTCTTGGTACAAATGGTCCTTTCATAGCTCTCAGAAACTGTTATTATTTTTCGGGCTGATTCAAAATCAAAGATGGTCACTTTGGCCTCTGATTGGATGAGACACTTGTTTATTTCTTCTCAAGTTTCACCAGGCAGACTTCATCCAAACATGGTAAAGATGATACTTTCATGGCCCTGACCAAGTGTTGTTATTTTTTGTGACAATTTCAAATCTAATATGGCTGCCCTTGCATCTGATCGGCTGAAAGATTTTAGACTTATTCTCATGTTCCATCATGTAGATTTCGACCAAAAGCTGGTACAAATGACAGCTATCTTGGATTTTGAATCATCCAAAAAAACAAAAACAATACTTAATGAGAGCCATGAGAGGATCATTTGTACCAAGTTTCGTTGAAACCTTCCTAGTGGAACTTGACAATTAATTGAAAATGGTTCAGCAAATCAGAGACCAGGACAGCCATATTGCCTTTTGAATCGGTCCAGAAAATAACAACACTTGGTCAAGGTCATGCATGAGACGATCAAATTTGGTTGAAACCTGCCTGGTGGAACTTGAGAAGAAGTAAACCATGTCTCAATCAGAAGCCAAGGCAGCCATCTTGGATTTTCAATCAGCTTCAAAAATAACAACACTTGGTCAGAGTAATGAAAGGATCATTCAGACCATATTTGATTGAAATCTGCCCGGTGGAACTTGAGAAGAAGTCGATACTGTCTCAGCAGATTGGAGGCTAGGACCTGGTCAGGATCATTTGGACCAAGCTTGGTTGAAACCTGCTTGGTGTAACTTGAGAAGAAGTCAAAAATGTGAAACGTTGACAGATGATGGACACCGCATTATCACATTAGCTCTTATGGCCCTTCAGGCCAGGTGAGCTAAAAATTTCTATTTGATCATGATTAATCTTTTTCTAGAATAGAAATACAAGTTAATGACACCTCAACACCCAAGGCTCAATGCAGAAGTTTTGTTCCACTTGCTGCGGGCTAGTAACTTACACATGTACATATATTCTTCGTCCACTTGCCAGTTTCACCACGGTAACAGATAATTTCATGCATGTGTTTAAAATAATAAAATAAATAATACATTTGTTTGAGGGAGGGGTTATTATTATTGTTTTAATTTGTTTAGTAGAATGAATTTTTGCATGGTTGTCATAAATGATAATTCTCTAATTTCAGAGATATGTTCGCTATGGTAACTTGACTTAATTAGGTTTAGGGTACTTTTTATTTTGATATTTTTAAACAGCATAAATATTCTGAATGAAGAATTGATTGGTCTGCAAATCACTTTTTATTGCGAGAAAAGGTTATCCTATAGCAACTCCAGGCATGTAGACCATAGATTTTTCACATAATGAATCGAATAGTGATTATTTTCAAACTAAAATTTTGTTTTAGGTATTTTACAACTGAGATGAAACTTAGCATAAAAATAGCACATATTATAGGGAACATTTTCAAATTAAAAGTAATTAAAAATATTGTGTACTAGCATATGCGGCCATTTTTCAAGATGGTAAAAATTAAATATTAAATGCTGGTTTGTTTTTAGCTATAAAAAAATACATAAAATTTATAAAAACATGTTATAGCAGATTTGCATGTGGTAAGGTTATTTCATGCAGAATAAAATGTGATAAAAGGACCAAAACAACAGCACTCCAAAACGTTATGTGACGTCATATAACAATACTGCCCCTCCTACATTTGGCATGCATTATCATTGGGAAGTTTCCATGCATTATGCTAAGTTTTTACATTAAAAACATTTTTAATGTTATTTTTAACCCTCTTTGTTTAATACAGGTTTTCTCTGATTAAAATAAATACTATGATAATGCTGTTAATTAATCAAGACAATTGGCATTTTGATTTTCCGTGGCATTTACAAATATTTTGCTGCCAAACTTTTAAAATTTTAATGTCACTTTCTTAATTAATTTATTTTGTAATACTGATAAATTAAACTCCTTCCTAAATTTTCAAAATTTCCACAAAACTGTCATGGAAAATGCTGCAAGATGAAGATATTGTCACACATTGTATTTTTAAAATCAATTTATATTCCAGTTGGGGACACCATTTTTATATTCGCCAATACTGAATATGATTTTGTTGATTTTAACCTTAATATCTGTTTTCTTAGGTTAAAAAAACTCCAGACCCAAACTCAAACATATTTCATACTTAGTTATTCAACTAAAATATCCGAAGTATTGTTGTTTTAGTATACATGAATATAAACACAACTACCATGACCACTGATCAGCAAATTTAAAGGATTGAATATTCAAGCCACTTAATGCATAAGAAGACAATAAAAAAAATATGGGGGAACTTGTTTCATGTTCTACATAACTGATGACAAAATTAATATGGGTATTGAAATTGCTTATTCTACTTGCCACTCAATTTGTCATACCCTCCTTTAATGTAAAGTAACTGACTATTCACTTTCTGGTTGTCCATTGCCACAAATTTTACTACCAGACATCACTGTACCATATACCATAGTTTGACACCCAATAGCTGATGTATTTTTTGTGCTTGGGTGTCGTTAAACATCTATTCCATTCCATTCATTGTACCAGCAGCCTGAATAGTTTATAGAATATAATGAAGATCGCTCCCACATAGCTTAGAATTGATCCTGATTTGGAATTGTTACCTCCAACATTGAGTGTAGTGATCACTTTTTATTATAATAGAATCCAAGCTACAGTCAAAGCATTTGATGTCCTATATTCCTCGAATTTCCTACTGATCCTGAGGTTGTGAAACTGGGTTATTACTTGCAATATCAAAGAAAATTGAGCAAGATAAATTTATGATTTGTGACCAAGCCATTTATGAAATCGCATTAATTTAGCACTTCAGAATAACTGTCCTGAACAGTTATATTATGGTATTTATTTTGCCTTCAATTTTTAATGTGCAATGGGATTCTTCATGTGAGTAAGCGACATAGAATATATTCCTGTTTATGCAGACGTTTGTCTTCCAGGAACTGCCAAAAGAATCATTCTGGAAGAACTATTACTCAATACTAAAGCTACAGAGTGCAGTGTGCATTGCAATACTTGACTTATTCTGACTTTTAACATAAGGTTATTGCCAGAAACTTCAGATCTGGATTTTTTTTGTTTTCAAACCTTGATAAAACTGTTAGTGATATTATTGATATTTTGGTGAGGAAGAGCAAAGTCAGAATAACAGATGTGTCCCAGGTAGATGATATTTCGTAATTTCTCCCAAGACTGTGTATGACCACTCGTTACATAGTTCAAATACATAATTATGTTTTAACAACCCTATAGCAGACTTCTTGGTCAAGATGCACAGATATGGTTACCAATCTGGAGGTGTTTATCTACTCTGAGAGAGCAGGTATCTGGCAACATCATGCGATTTAAACAGAAAACAAGTTGACATACTTAATTGCAGCTCCCTTCCTCACTATCTGTGAGGTCCTTAACCATATGTCCGACACCATATAACCGTAAATAAAATGTGTTGAGGGTGTCGATAAATAAACCATTTCCTTCCTAATTGCAGCTGGATAGTTACTGTGCGAAGGAACTTGAATGTGATGTCGTTTTGCAGGCTACCAACATTGATGTCTTCTGTAGGTACTACAGTGTCCAAATACCAGGCCTTAAACAAGTGTGGTAAATTTGTGCCTATTCACAGTAATGTTGCTAATAATACACCATCTACATGTATAGTCTCGTTGCCATGAAATCCTTTGTTAGGTCAGGTCAGGTCATAGGGTTTTATGTGCACATTCAGAACAAGCTGTTGTAGTGCACGCCTGTCATGGGCACAAGAGCCGGCCTTGGCAGGAAAGGTGGGGGGAGGGGAGAGGAGGGACCGCCTGCACTGGCAGGTGCAAGGGAGCACTAGTAGCCCGATCAAATCGGTAGCAGGCGGGTGGGGTGGTGGTGGTGCTATGGAATTTGAATGAAGCAGTTAAATGCCAAAGAGAAAAGGGTGTGCAATTTTGATTGAGGGAATTTGGCGCAATTTTGAACGGTCGGTCGAAAGGTAAATGGCTGAGCTAATATAGGTTTTGATATTAGTGAATCGAGAGTTGTTAAACAGTATTGCCTGATACACCTATCTTTTGTATATTGAAAATAGTAGGTGTTAAATTTATCAGGGCGGGACATAGCCCAGTGGTAAAGTGCTCGCTCGATGCACGGTCGGTCTGGGATCGATCCCTGTCGGTGGGCCCATTGGTCTATTTCTCATTCCAGCTAGTGCATCACGACTGGTATATTAAAGGCTATGGTGTGTACTACCCTGTCTGTGGGATGGTGCATATAAAAGATCTCTTGCTGCTAATCAAAAAGAGTAGCCCATGGAGTGGCGACAGCAGGTTTCCTCCCTCAATATTTGTGTGGTCCTTAACCATGTCAGACACCATATAACCATAAATAAAATGTGTTGAGTGCGTCCTTAAATAAAACATGTCTTTCTTTCTTTTTTGTGTTAAATTTATCATCATATATAAATTTACCAGTACAGCTCTTAACATACATGGATACATTTATAAATAGGTTCAGTGTTCAGCAATGCATAGAGGATCATGATAATGTGTAGATAGTTTCGATTTATTATTACCTGCCATAAAGCGATATCTATCGCAATTAGTTTGACCTAAAATGGGGTATACCCACACCTCAGCACCACTACAGTTTTGGTCATAATGGCTCCTCGAGTGATGCCTCAGATTTCCGACAACCAAACATACATGGTTAGTGATTCTTACACATCAGAAAGAGTGGGTACAACCAATACCTACCGCAAAAATGAGTGGGGTAAATACTCAAACTCCAATAGGTATTTTGCTTAGTACAATATTATACTCACTAGAACTTTGTGTAATTCCTGGCACTGTGCCTTTAAGGTGACCAAGTAACCGTGGCTAGGTAACCCCCCCCCCCCATCCACCCCCAACCCCAAGTTTGTTCACTCTTCAGTACCAGATTTACCTCTCAACACATTTGACTGACACAGTTGAAAACATTTGCTCTTACAATAAATCTGTGTAACCAGACGTACTTATCAAACTCATATTATGTAAAGGCAGGAAATGAAAATGCTTTCAGTCATGCTCATGTGGTTTGATGCATATGTGGAGCACAACCAGACAAGAATAAACGTAGGAGACAAGAGGTATCAGGAGGTTACCCCCCCCCCCCTCCCCACTACCACCACCACCACCACCACCACCACCTCAGTGCTGTAGCAAATTTTCGTTTCAGGCAAAACCGATGGAGATATTCAGGCAAAATGAGCTGGCACAAAAACTATTCCCAAAGTGCATGTATACAATTTCCATCATTCTTATCATAATATTAGTTGTAATCCATGTAAAAATGCAAAGTGATTTGTTTTAAGCCCTCTATATCTGTTTGGTGGTAATGCAAATATGAATAAATGTTTTTATCCAAATTTAAGCATTCGGATAAAAAAAAAAATTACCCCCACTCCACCCCCATCCCCGCACCTTACAAATATGGTAACCTATAGAATGGCTGCTTGAACAACTGTATAAGTGTTGAGTCAACAATGATAAAAGTATTATCAGAAATAAAAAGCACAAACATGTTTGAGTTACATAATGAATAAGTGTATATAATAACAATAACAGCTTATGAAATATGTGCTCTATATAAATTTAACAATGGATTTCACAGAGCAGACCAACATTTCATGACTTCTGAGATGAAAAACTTGAAATAAAAATTTGTTTAAAAAGTATAGCAGAAGGGGTTACTTTGACCAAAACAATTCAGCTGTGGCTCCCTGACTATAAAAGCTCTCTGTATACACGCCTGAGCTGTGATCTAGAACACCAAGGCTGTCTGACTTTACCCTATAGTTTGCTACAAATCCTGTACATAATATTTTTTCTTTTTTTTAGTAAACCATTACCATACTGCACATGATCAGCAATGCATAGAGGATCATGATAATGTGTAGATAGTTTCGATTTATTATTACCTGCCATAAAGCGATATCTATCGCAATTAGTTTGACCTAAAATGGGGTATACCCACACCTCAGCACCACTACGGTTTTGGTCATAATGGCTCCTCGAGTGATGCCTCAGATTTCCGACAACCAAACATACATGGTTAGTGATTCTTACACATCAGAAAGAGTGGGTACAACCAATACCTACCGCAAAAATGAGTGGGGTAAATACTCAAACTCCAATAGGTATTTTGCTTAGTACAATATTATACTCACTAGAACTTTGTGTAATTCCTGGCACTGTGCCTTTAAGGTGACCAAGTAACCGTGGCTAGGTAACCCCCCCCCCCATCCACCCCCAACCCCAAGTTTGTTCACTCTTCAGTACCAGATTTACCTCTCAACACATTTGACTGACACGGTTGAAAACATTTGCTCTTACAATAAATCTGTGTAACCAGACGTACTTATCAAACTCATATTATGTAAAGGCAGGAAATGAAAATGCTTTCAGTCATGCTCATGTGGTTTGATGCATATGTGGAGCACAACCAGACAAGAATAAACGTAGGAGACAAGAGGTATCAGGAGGTTACCCCCCACCACCACCACCACCACCACCACCACCTCAGTGCTGTAGCAAATTTTCGTTTCAGGCAAAACCGATGGAGATATTCAGGCAAAATGAGCTGGCACAAAAACTATTCCCAAAGTACATGTATACAATTTCCATCATTCTTATCATAATATTAGTTGTAATCCGTGTAAAAATGCAAAGTGATTTGTTTTAAGCCCTCTATATCTGTTTGGTGGTAATGCAAATATGAATAAATGTTTTTATCCAAATTTAAGCATTCGGATAAAAAATAATTACCCCACTCCACCCCCATCCCCGCACCTTACAAATATGGTAACCTATAGAATGGCTGCTTGAACAACTGTATAAGTGTTGAGTCAACAATGATAAAAGTATTATCAGAAATAAAAAGCACAAACATGTTTGAGTTACATAATGAATAAGTGTATATAATAACAATAACAGCTGATGAAATATGTGCTCTATATAAATTTAACAATGGATTTCACAGAGCAGACCAACATTTCATGACTTCTGAGATGAAAAACTTGAAATATTTTTTTTTTTTAAAGTATAGCAGAAGGGGTTACTTTGACCAAAACAATTCAGCCGTGGCTCCCTGACTATAAAAGCTCTCTGTATACACGCCTGAGCTGTGATCTAGAACACCAAGGCTGTCTGACTCATACTTTACCCTATAGTTTGCTACAAATCCTGTACATAATATTTTTTCTTTTTTTTGGTAAACCATTACCATACTGCACATGATCAAGTAAAAAAATAACAATTTCAGATGATCCAAGTCAAGAGTTTAGCAATCCAAGTCAGAGTTTGGCAATCCAAGTCAGAGTTTGGCAATCCAAGTCGGAGTTTGGCGATCCAAGTCGGAGTTTGGCAATCCAAGTCGGAGTTTGGCGATCCAAGTCGGAGTTTGGCGATCCAAGTCAGAGTTTGGCTATCCAAGTCAGAGTTTGGCAATCCAAGTCAGAGTCTGGTGATCCAAGTCAGAGTTTGGCGATACAAGTCAGAGTTTGGCAATCCAAGTCAGAGTTTGTTGAAGTAATTTACATGTTTTGCTTTGAGATTCTGTTATACAAATTACAATGAATTACTTACTAATTAATGATTTCATAGGCATGTTCAACTTGATTATGCCTGCTAGGACCAATATTTTGTACTCACCAATTGGCTATTACTTTTTTTAACAACCAGTCACAAGTTAACAAAAGTTACTCGTATTTTTACAGTGTTTCATTTGCTGGATGGCTGTTTGGTTTTTGTAACGCTGCATGGGGGCACAGAGGAAAAAAGAAAAGAATGGAATATTTGTTTAACAACACATCAACAAATTGTATTAGCTATGGCTATTTGGTGTCTCACAATTAGTTAATATAGAGGTAGAAGACATCCACTGTTGGCACACAGGCTACTCCTACCAAAGAGCAGCAAGGCATGTTTTCTAAAGTTTGTTTCATTTAACGACACCACTAGAGCACATTGATTTACTAATCATCAGCTATTGGATGTCAAACATTTGGTAATTTTGACATAGTCTTAGACCGGAAACCCGCTATATTTTTTCATTACTAGCAAGGGGTCTTGTATATGCACCATATCACAAACAGGATAGCACATACCACAGCCTTCGTGGGCCCACCAACAGGGATTGATCCCACACCAACCCATCTTCATAAATCAAGGCTAATATTCGTTCCTCGTATTCAGCCTTGATACATGTAGTCAAGATTACTGATATCCACTACTAGCACCCTCTATTGGAAGAAAATTTGTAACACCGATTATGTCCCTTACACGACATCGCTGACCAATCACAGCATTGGTAACATGTGACAATCTTGAAAGCAATATAAAAAATTAACCGCCGAAACCTTTTTTTTAACATATCGTGACAAACACGACACGTTTCCACGGACGCTGACGCTGCCATCTTTGTTTACAATAACAAGGGAATCTATCAGGAGCATTGCGATTTGCTGCAATCAGATCTCATCGCATCCAATGAAATTTAAGCATTTTGTGGCACGATTTCTTGACGACATGTATCAAGGCTGAATACGAGGAATGAATATTAGCCTTGATTTATGAAGATGACACCAACCGTGCATCAAGCGAGCGCTTTACCACTTGGCTATATGTCCTGTCCCTAGGATGTTCTTTGTGCACTCTCTCGTACAGACAGGACAGTAGATACCACAGGACTGGACAGCTGAAAACTTGACCAATAGAAACATTAGTCAAAATGCTGTGTTCGCTATTTAAGACGAGTGATCACTCCTCTCACCACTCAACTGGAAAGTTTCAGAAAGCTGCATATTGATCGCCTAGTTTGTAACCAAAAAAATTGTAATAAATTTTATTTTAAAACTTCTTGGGATTGCTCACTTGGCATCATTGAAGAAGAGTGATCTTCAGCTCGCCTTGATTTTATGCTCATGGTGAAATGTGTTTATAATCTTATGTGAATGCTGCATGACAGGAAATGAAAGGAAATGTTTTATTTAACAACGCACGCACTCAGCACATTTTATTTATGGTTATATGGCGTCAGACATATGGTTAAGGACCACAAAGATATTGAGAGAGGACACCCGCTGTCGCCACTTCATAGGCTACTCTTTTTGATTAGCAGCAAGGGATCTTTTATATGCACCATCCCATAGACAGGATAGCACATACCACGGCCGTTGATGTACCAGTTGTGGTGCACTCGCTGGAGCGAGAAATAGCTCAATGGGCCCACCGACAGGGATCGATCCCAGACCAACCGCGCATCAAGCAAATGCTTTACCACTGGGCTACGTCCGGCCCAAATGCTGCATGAATGCAACCATTAATTCGCTCTTTATTTATTTTCATGTTAATACCCCATCAAGGTTCAAACACAGTGTCCTGGGTATAAACCTCAACTACGGTATTGATCTTGGTTGGCTGTCTATAGGGCAGAGATTGATGGCTAGTTTTTAATGACACACAAGGCAGTGTAATAGCTTTAAGCTTATCACACTGATTCACACACAAGAGTTATGAGACCGTTCAGATATTACGTAACACTATTTTGGTAAAAATTAGACACTTTCCATCCCCACATGTTAAGATCCGTAATGTTAGACCAAACAATCCTGTGATGCTTGGAGACGACCCATCATCCCCCATTCACACACACACAAAAAATTGTTTTGTTTAATGATCGACACCACTAGAGTACATTGATTTATTAAACTTCATTTGGTAATGCTGGGCCCAATTTCACAAAACATTGTAAGCCTAGTTTTGCACGTAAACGTAAATCTACGATTAAAGCACAAGTCTTGTTACTATTATAGTTAAAAAAATATAGTTAGAAGAACACATATTTCATTTTCTTTTGTCTTTGAAATACTCCAGCTTCCGTAATGATGTAATTTTCTCTGTGAAATTGATGCCAAACAGGTGTAAACGCACAACCGGTATAACAGTTAGTACTGACATAAACTTACGATGTTTAGTAAAATGGGCCCCTGACATACAGTCCTAGTGAGGAAACCCGCCACATTTTTCCATTAGTAGCAAGGGATATTTTATATGCATCATCCCACAAACAAGCTAGCACATACCACAGCCTTTGGTATACTGGTCGTGGTGCACTGGCTAGAGTGAGAAACAGCCCAATGGGCCCACCGATGGGGATCAATCCCAGACTGACCACACATCAGCAAGCACTTTACCACTGATCTACATCTCGCCCTCCATTTACAAACAAGTCAGGCGGGGGATACAATATAATTTAACATATTGTTTTATGATCTGGGAAAGTGCAACTAAGCATTTCAACTTTATTTACAGTTGTTATTGTGCATACGTCTAGCTATAACTAGCTACATTATACAGTGTCACGATGGCACAGCATTTATGAATTCACACACACACACACACACACACACACACACACACACGCACTCACACACACGCACATGCACACACACATAAAAATTAAGTACTGGTAATAAACAAACACTGTTCAGTACACCCACCCATCCACCCCCACTCACCCACCCTCTGTAACATCATATATTAAGATTAAAGTTGGCGCATGTGGAACAAACTAGAATTGGTTCTATTTTGGGTGGCATATGCCATATACATATGCATATGGTCCAGTCATTGCTGATGCTCTGCTGCTTGCATTTGAATGATAACTGTGGTACACATGTAAGCCACAGCACCAATGACGCCATGACGCATGTTGCATGGTCGCACACTGTGGTTTTTTGCTCACAACCATTTCAACAATAAGCATACTATCTCCAATTTTTGTAGGAGGGGTAGGGGGCAAGCTGATTTATTGTCCAAATTAAACAAATGCCTGAATCTGGATAATAACATTTATTCATTATTCATTTATTTATTAGCATTACTACCAAATAACTATATAGGGTTGCAAACAAATCATTATGCATTTCTATACATGGATTATTTGATGGAAATACATAGTGAAAAGGTTTCAGACCAGCTTTCTTTGACCAAACGTCTCCATTGTTTCTTCCTGAATTTGAAGATTTGCTCCAGGACTGGGGGGGGGGGGTGTGTACAGTTGAACCCCATAACCCGTCCCCACCATTTTGTACACTTATGATTTCACCCACACACTATACTAGGAGCTAAATTAATGCTTAGCTAGCCTGCTTATATGATTCTCATTCTGATGTCACTGTGACACAATGTTTTAACTTGTGTTTCCACTGTCAGTTGGCCGATTCAGTTCAGCAGATAGCTCATGTCAGCCACATATAATAGTGACATTTTTGTCTCACGAAGATGAACCGTTCAAAATTATGTGTCAAATCACCTCATGAAATTACACAACCCATTTCTTTTTGGACTTACGGAACATTTGCAAAATGCAATAGCACCAAAAACAAAACCCTGCCTGCTACCAATCCTGATCGGGGTGCCTGTGCTAGCTCTCTTGCACTTGCCAGCACAGGCATTCCCTACTTCCACCACCCCCAACCCCCACCTCCCCCAACCCCCACCACCCCCAACCCCCACCTCCACCACCCCCAACCTCCCCCAACCCAACTGTTCTGGATAAAGGAACAGGTGTAAGTGAACACCTGTGCCCGTAACAGGTGTGTGTGCTACAACAGTTTGTTCTGCATGTGTATGTTAAACCTTTAGACCAGACCAGACCAGCCTCAAGAAACTAAAAATATCAAACACATACCGATAGACATTTTGTCACAATTTTGCAAGGCTAAAAACTCCTCAAAATTGCCTGTATAAAAGATTTATCAACTGAGCAAAAAGTCTCAAGTAACTTTCTCCTTGGCTTATGACAGCGAGACATAGCTCAGTGGTACAGCGATTGCCTGATGCGTGATCGATCTAGGATCGATACCCGTCGGTGGACCCATTGGGCTATTTCTCGTTCCAGCCAGTGCACCACGACTGGTATATCAAAGGCTGTGATATGTGCTACCCTGTCTGTGGGATGGTGCATATAAAAGATCCCTTGCTGCTAATCGGAAAGAGTAGCCCATGAAGTGGCGACAGCAGGTTTTCTCTCTCAATATCTGTGTGGTCCTTAACCATATGTCTGACGCCATATAATCGTAAATAAAATGTGTTGAGTGCATCGTTAAATAAAACATGTCTTTCTTTATTTCTCATTCCAGCCAATACTCCACAACTGGCGTAACAAAGGCTGTGGTATGTACTATCCTGTTTGTGGGATGGTGCATATAAAAGATCCCTTGCTGCTAATCAAAAAGAGTAGCCCATGAAGTGGTGACAGCAGGTTTTCTCTCTCAATATCAGTGTGGTCCTTAACCATATATCCGATGCTTTATAACCGTAAATAAAATATGCTAAGTACATCTTTAAATAAACCATTTCCTTCCTTCCTTCCTTGGCTTATAGTTCCCTTGTGTGTTATGTTTTACGGTCAATTCATACTTTGATTGCCGACCTCATGCGCAACTGAATTTTTATTTTTATTAGGTAAACTAAAAAACATTGAACGAACATACACTAAAGTTTAATATGAATCGTGTTAAAATCATACTGAATTGACTGAAAAATGAGGATTGAGTTTGAATAGAAGCAGGACTGGGCAAGTCAACTACTCGCTGACAAGAGTCGGCGGTGAAGTATAAATCTAGCTTTAGAATTTCTTTAACAGACCAAATCAATTCCTATTGCCAATAAATAATGACAGCATATTCTCATGACACGTGTATGTTGTTAACTAAAGACTGAACACGAGAATACTTCCTGGTCAATCAATATAACAGAAATAATATTTACCATCTGCTAGATATAACAAGTATGAATGAATGAATGAATGAATGAATGAATGAATGAATGAATGAATGAATGAATGAATGTTTAACAACACCCCAGCACAAAGGAAAATTGGCTACTGGGAAAGAAAGAAAAAAAGAATGTTTTATTTAACGACGCACTCAACACATTTTATTTATGGCGTCAGACATATGGTTAAGGACTACACAGATATTGAGTGAGGAAACCCACTGTCGCCACTTCATGGGCTACTCTTTTCGATTAGCAGCAAAGGATATTTTATATGCACCATTCCACAGACAGGGTAGTACATACCACAGCCTTTGATGTACCACTGACAGGGATCGATCCCACACTGACCGCGCATCGAGCGAGCACTTTACCACTGCGGCTACTGGGTGTCAGACAACTTAGGTACATATGAAAGAAGGAAAGTCAATACAAACACCTTGTCAAAATAGTGTAAAGAGCTCATGTTAATAATGAATGAATGTTTAAAAAGTGTTTGTGTTATTCTATTTTAAATTTTATTCTTGAATAAATGTTTAACAATATCCAGCACAAAGGTAACGTCAAGGAAATAGAGGATACTCTCCGAGTGTCTTGTGATATCATAATTTATCAGCACGAGTTGATAAAAGTATGAAATCCAAGGCTTGCCGAGGATTTTTATACTTTTATCAATGAGTGCTGATAAATTATGATATCACAAGACAAGAAAGGGGGTATTCTTTTTATCATCCATTAATATTATTTTTATTTGCGACAGTTGTAAACAGTGTCAGTAATGTGTCACTATATTTGGCAGAGGTAGACTCGTTAACTAGCAGAATGAATGAATGGATGTTTAATGACACCACAGCACACCAAAAAAAATACAGATTGGCTATTGGGTATCAAACAAAAACCTGTTTCACCCCAGTTAGTGGAATCTAAAGCCGAAACAACTGACCTCGGTGGTATCATGGTTAAGCCATCGGGCATAAGGCTGGAAGGTACAGGGTTAGCATCCCGGTAGCAGCTCTCACCCAGAGTGAGTTTTAATAACAATTCAATGGGTAGGTATAAAATGACTACATTCTCTTCTCTCTTACTATAACCACTAACAACTAACCCCAAACAGCCCAGATAGCTGAGGTGTGTGCATACCTTACAGCATACCTGAACCGTAATTGGATATAAGCACTAAAATAAGCTGAAATGAAATGGAAAATAGGTTGGAAACATCTTAAATGGCAACAAACTCAGGGCAACCTCTTTATAATTATTTACTTCATCTTGATTAGGTTCAAGTTATTTGGCAGAGCCTCAAGAAATTCGCCATTCTATTCTCCACAGGATAAAGCCGATATCACAAGGCAATAAACCAGTTATTGTCTCTGTACAATGCCATGATTATAATATACCATCTGATAAGCCTGGGTAGGTACTATAGCGTATATCTAATTACGTACCTTAATACCTATGAGGTGTGGAAAATGGGAATGAACTAGGAGCAAGTTACTTGGGTATTTTATGTCTACCGTACTTTTTGTTTTGTTTTTTTGTTTTTGTTATCCCAGTACCCCCTTTGCTTTCTCTCCTTTGAATTCCATCTTATTTCTTCCTGATCTGGAAACTCCTCCTATCTTTCAACTTCTTTCGCTGTCCACCTCCACATTCCAGTCCTTGTCTCTCCAACCGCGACAGGTATTTGTCTCTTGTGGCTATCTGTGCCACACACCTGTTCCCTATCAGCTTTTAGCTGCACGGGCTTAGTCTGACCACTTTGGGGAGTGTTTAGTAGTTACTTCTGGCATTGTTAAGAGGTACTTGTAACCACCTACTATGCACCCCTACTACCGGCGGTCGTTAGTTAGTGCCGTGGGTCAGACCAGTTTTATTAGCAGCAGAGGACGAGGATGCCAGGTGGGTGCAGGGATATACACAGAGAATGCACCCGTGGAGGAAGTTGAGACAGGTAGGCGATGGCGTGGACAGTTCAGAAGACAGAGTCGGAATAAAATTGACAGAAAGGGTCGAAACAGATTGAAATCGTGGGAAAGATTGGAAATGATAGGTTGTTTACTAGTACGGTACGGTAGTTTACCGTACTAGTATTTGGGTTAAACGCTGTTAAATGGGGGGAAAAGGAAAGGAATGTTTAATGACACCCCAGCACCTTTCAACCTTTGATTGTTAAGTGTCTAATATATGGACTATAGTAAGACTAACTGTGACAATCAGTCTCGTCGAGCTATACTGTGCCAGGGATTGTAGGACTGATAACTGTCGGTGGATTCTGGTCTTTACCTGCCCAAACCTAGGCTCCACAAATTGTACTTATAAAGGCTATATAATTAAAGTTTGCTTCATTTAATGACTATTGCATGTCAAACATTTGGTAATTTTGACATAGTCTTAGAGAGGAAACCTGCTACATTTTTCCATTAGTAGCAAGGGATCTTTTACATGCACCATCCCACAGACAGGATAGCACATTCCACGTCCTTTGATATACCACTTGATATATATACCAGTTTCATTTTTAACCTCAGGCTAACACCTGCAGCTAAAAATTACATTTGCGGGATTAAATAGACAATAACACTGGCAAATGTAAAAACTCCATATGGTTATCTCATAAGTATCCTTTCCCAGACGGGACAGTTTATATCACAGTCTGTGATAAAATAGTCATGGAACACTGAGGATGAATCCAGTTAAACTCCTGTGACCTCAATTAATTTACATGTAATTTGCAAAGTTATCAAATTCTGAAAGCATGTCATCTGAAAAATATCACATACTTTGATACGCTGGATATGCTGGCTAATACATGATATATACGATATATATATATACAATGACAGCCCCTAAGACCGGACCACTTTAAACCGGAATTCTCTCAAAATGGTCTCGTGATTTTCGCATCTTTTAGCACTAAAGTTTACCTCTCTAAACTAGACACCTCTCACATCTGAACGCAGGACGAATTATTCAGGCCCAAAATGTTAATTTAGTGTAACTTGATCAGACCGTTATTAATCATTATGGTAATACTAATTGCTCCGAATATCAGGTTACCTGACAGAAGGTTATCACCATTACATCGGACTCGTAAACAGCTGTAAACTACAATGCATTTAATTCACTAACTTGTTAATAATTTTTTGTTTTAAATTACCAAATGCACCATTTTATCCACATTTCACTGTCGTTGAGTTTTTTCTTTTCTTTTTTAAATGCGTCATCACTTTCCCTATTTTAAATAACAAATAAAATATAACATGTTTTTGTGTCGATACAAAACCCTGAAACCGGACATTTTATTCGGTCCCATGGGTGTCCAGATTAGAGGGGTTTCACTGTGTGGGTGTGTGTGTATATATATATATATATATATATATATATATATATATATATATATATATATATATATATACATATCCCGCAATCACTGTATTCATTAGCAAGATATGATGACCAGATAAATCTCTATATTTTCGGTCAGTGACCGAAAATATAGGTCACGTGACATAAGCCCGACTCGACTCTAGTATTTCAGACTAGATTTTTAATAAACATACTCTTTAAATCATTTGTTTTAGTACAGTAAATACAAATAACTTTTAGTTTTGTAGTAACAATACAAAACTTGTATATTTATTTATGAATTAGAGTTGACAAATGCTTTTTGAATGTGACAGAATGTAGCCAGCATCTTACAAAGAATGACGTCATGTAACTTGTATGACGTCCTATGACAAAAGCCTTGCTAGGTTGTAAATACACGATTTGCATATACAAAAATTAAATAAATAATGATTTTGTGACTATTCCTGTAGGATTGCAGGATAAAAGAAATAACTGTTTACTGTCTTAAGATATCAGCTTTATCCTGCTCAGGTCGAATGGCGAATGCAGCTCGACAGAGCTTCGCTGCATTCGTCATTCTAACCTTTGTAGGATAAAGCCAGTATCTTAAGACAGTAACCAGTTATTCCCTATATAGTTTAATATTTCTGGAGGATTATAACCTGACCCACTAGAAACTGCATTTATCAGATTTCCTGCACATCAATCTGCAGCTATAAGTACATTTAATGATCATTAAAGGGACAGAACCTAGTTTTTAAACACTAAGGCATATTTTTCACCTAGACCTTAGTTTCAACCCGTAAAAATGGACACTAAGTTTGGTTAATTTACAAACCTGAAACAAATTTGGATACAGCAAAGTGAAACAAGGGTCTGTGTCATTGAAATATCCTTTAAAATAGACTAAAATGCAACTCCATAATCTTAGATGCACATGCGTTTTTAAAAATATGAAAAATGCATTTTGTGGTATTAGAAACACCAGGATGACCAGAAACACTTTGGTTGTACGAAAATGAATAATCTAAACAATAAAATGTAAGTAATGTTTGATTTCAGTGATCAAAAATGGCTCTAATAATGGAATATATGCCTCAGTGTTTAAAAACTAGAGTCTGTTCCTTTAATGATCTCACATGTGGTTGTGGAGTATGGATGTTATAGGTGACAAAGCATTCAACATGTGTGCAGCGAGATGTAGCTTAGTCAGTTGAGCGCTCGCTTGGGGTGCTTGCATCGCAGGATCGAAACACCTCAGTGGATCCATTCAGCTGATTGGATGTTTCTTGTTCCAACCAGTGCACCACACATGGTCAAAGGCTGTACGTGGCATGTGCTTGCCTGTCTATGGACAAAGTGCATATAAAAGATCCCTTGCTGCATTAGGAAAAATGTAGCTGGTTTCCTCTGATGACTAAAAGTCAGAATTACCAAATGTTTGACATCCAATAGCCGATGATTAGTTAATCAATGTGCTTCAGTGATGTTGTTAAACAAAACAAACAAACTCTGTAAGCCTAGTTTTGCACTTAAACATAAATTTATGACCAAACCACAATTCTTATTACTATTCAAGTACTATGAATAGTTAGACGTACACATAATTTATTTCCCATCTTCCATTATAATGATATAATTTTCTGTGTGAAATAGATGTTAAAAACGTGTAAAAGTATGTCCGGTATAACTGCTAGTCGCAGACGTAAACTTACGATATGCTTTGTGAAATTGGCTCCAGGGCTTTAGAATACATCACAAAGTCGAGGCGATAAAAAAGTTTGTTAAAGTTTGTTCTGTTTAACGACACCACTAGAGCACATTGATTTAAAAGGATCTTTTATATGCACTTTCCCACCGACAGGAAAACACATACCACGTCCCTTTTACCAGTTGTAGTGTATGCTGGTTGGAATGAGAGAAAAAACAATCAGTTGAATGAATCCATCGAGGTGGTTTGATCCTGCAACACAAGCACTTCAGGTGAGCGCTCAACCCACTGAGCTAAATCCCACCACTTGCTCAATGTGTGCTAAGAGTCCAAACTTATCAGGGCTTTAGATTTCATCAAAAGAAAGAAAGAAAGAGATGTTTTATTTGGAGAGGAAACCCGCTGTCACCACTACATGGGCTACTCTTCCGATTAGCAGCAAGGGATCTTTTATTTGCACTTCCCACAGGCAGGATAGCACAAACCATGGTCTTTGTTGAACCAGTTATGGATCACTGGTCGGTGCAAGTGGTTTACACCTACCCATTGAGCCTTGCGGAGCACTCACTCAGGGTTTGGAGTCGGTATCTGGATTAAAAATCCCATGCCTCGACTGGGATCCGAACCCAGTACCTACCAGCCTGTAGACCGATGGCCTGCCACAACGCCACCGAGGCCGGTTAGATTTCATCAAAGTCGAGCTGATAAACGTTGTGCCCAAAATAATCACGCCCAAATTACCTACAAACATGCTGACCTCAAAATATTTCACCTCAAAGGAAGGAGGGGGGGGGGGGGGGCACACGCACATATATATACATACAAAAATACCTGTAAAAATATATAAAAACCTGCTACTACAAAGAGGGGGGGGGGGCACATCCCCCTTGTGCCCCGCACCACCCCCGCTTCCTATGCCAGTGAATTATTATATACTAAAAGGCAAAAGTTATTGTGACACACAAAAGACAAAGATAATTGATGATGAGTTTTTACTGCCATGTATAAAATGTTATAACATGGAAAGAGAAATGTCAGAAAGTATGGAAACGAGCAGTAGTCCATGAAAAGGGTGCACCTGCCATATGCAAATGAGCCCATTCACTAGAGAGGGTGGTCCACAGCTAAGTTTACAGAGTCATTCTTAGCGAGTGTGTCCACCTTGAGCATTAATACAGACCTGGCACCATTGTCTCATTGAGGCCACTAAATGCTGGAGAAAGTTCCTGGGAATGCCATTCCAGATCTGAGGAAGGATCAGGGTTAGAGGTTGTCATGAGTGGTCGGCCACTACGGGGACAGTCCCTGACCTGGTTGTTTTGTTGATATCGTTGCCATAAGTGCCATATGGTGTTTCTGTGGACGTTGAATTGACGTGCAATGTCACGTTGCGAGGACCCAGATTTAAGCATCCCTATGATTAGCCATCTGTAATTTTCACGGAGGCGTAGCATGACGGAATTGCATCAAACAGTTCACTAATGATGTTTTTCTGACTTCTGGACTTCTGAAGGCTGCACAGAGTGGCAATGATTTGCGACTGAATGTCTGGCCTTGTATGGTGAACACTGGACAGGATTTCTCCCGAATATTCCATGTTTCTTGCACAAAGCATACAATCGCTGCAACAACTAGCTGCTTGGTTGCATTTCTTCTAGCTGTTTCATGCACATTTTCTCTGGTTTACATCCATAAATCCATTCACAAATTTATTATTCCAAACAATCCATGTCACAATAACTTTTGCCTTTTAGTATATTAAAATAACTTGAAATGCATTTCTGAATACTGACAACTGTTAATGACAGTATACTGAACTAGACCGACCTTCCTGCACTCAGGACAAAAGTCCCGGTTGTGTCCAAATTAGTGAAGTCTAAAGCCCTGCTTATTTTTGTCAAAATGTGCCAGTTTTACTCAAGATTTTTTCTATGGAACACAAATCACATGTCTGGAGCTTATGAGGTGTGAGATTTATCGCTCACATGATATTTTCAAATGTGAAATCCTGAATTATGGGGGTTTTTAAATGCACTTTTCCTTTGGAATAGTGGTAAAATAATTAAATACCGACCTTGGTAGTATCGTGGTTAATTTTAAGCCATCGAACATAACGCTGGTTGGTACAGGGTTCGCAGCCCGGTACCAGCTCTCACCCAGAGCAAGTTTTAACGACTAAATGGGTAGGTGTAAAACCACTACACCCTTTCGTCTCTCACTAACCACTAACCCCCAACACACTGTCCTGGACAGACAGCCCAGATAATTGAGGTGTCTGCTCAGGACAGCGTGCTTAAACATTAATTGAATAAAAGCACAAAAATATGTTGAAATGAAATAAATAATTAAATTACAACCTCTGCTATCTGTTGGCCACATGCTGTTGGAACACAAAAAAAGGCAAGAACAATGAAATTTGCCAACCATGTACTTGTGTAATTATAACAATCATAACATGACTGACTTTATTTTTGCATTTACCTTCATGGTCAGTTTAGTACATACACGCTAAACTTTATAAAAAAGTAAGTCCGTTGAAACCAGATTGGGCATGAAAATTTATATACACATTTTTTACTTGGTTAACAGTAAATAAAAATGAGACAATTGTTTTAAAAACATTATATAATATAAATTAACTCATCCATAAAGATAGTAATACATCCCCCATGAGACCAAGTAAAATGTCCGGGGGTGGGGGGGGGGGGGGGGGGTAAAACATTTTTTTTAATTAGTGAAATAATACACCAGTCACATCCTCAAATTCGGGCAAACACGATAAAGATATTGGGGGAAAATGTGCTAACTTGTGGCCTTTATGCCATGTATTCTACTTACAACATCAGTTGAAATCTATGTAAAAATGCAGAGTGAGTGTAGACAATGTAGACAAAAAGTTCCACTAGGTTCATATTCAACCCCACCCCCAGTCCAGATCAAGCTATGCCCCTGGGTAATACCCATCCCCCTAAAGAATTATTATGTAATTGTTTAATGGCCCTTGGTCTATCATTATTATTTGTCTACAACTTGTCTAGAATATAAAAAAGGAAAACTTCTGGCTCCCCACATAAAAAAATTCACCCCATTGATTTTGTTTAATGCACAGGCCCGTAGGAAGCAGGGGGCAGGGGGGAAAGGGCCCCCCCCCCCCCCTCCACTTGGTTTTTTTTATCACATTCATGTTTGCCATTGTAACCAAAATCTGATAAAGAGTTTGTACACGATCCGTCAATACTCCCCCCCCCCCCATTCCCAAAGTCGTTCCTATGTTCCTGATACATGTTTAAAATTATGACTGATTAAGAAGGTGACATACCCTCAGAGGTAGATCCATATTAATTTGTGTTTGCCAAAGTAAAAAAAAAAAAACAAGCTTTGAAAGAAAGAAATGTTTTATTTAACAGCACACTCAACACATTGTATTTACGGTTATATGGCGTCAGACATATAGTTAAGGACCACACAAATATTGAGAGAGGAAACCCGCTGTCGCTTTTTCATGGGCTACTCTTTTCGATTAGCAGCAAGGGATCTTTTATATGCACCATCCCACAGACAAGATAATACATACTACAACCTTTGATATACCAGTCATGGTGCACTGGCTAGAATGCGAAATAGCTCAATGGGCCCACCGACGGGGATCAATCCCAGACCGACCGTGCAGCAAGTGAGTGCTGTACCACTGGACTACGTCTCGCCCTCCCCCAAGCTTTGAAGTTTCTGGGGGAATTCCTCCCCATGAAAACTGTTTAATTTATAATACAGATGCTCAGAAATTTAATAATATTGTGTTGCTAATGTTCTGCTACTGAACATTTTTTAAAAAGTTTGTTTTGTTTATCGACACTATTAGAGCACATGTATTGATTAATTAATCATCGGCTATTGGATGTCAAACATTTGGTAATTTTGACATATAGTCTTAAATAGGAAACCTGCTACATTTTTCAATTAGTAGCAAAGGATCTTTTATATGCACCATCCCACAGACAGGATAGCACATACCACGGCCTTTGATATACCAGTCGTGGTGCATTAGCTGGGCTGAACATTTGTGTGATAATTTAAGTGCGTGTGCAGGGTGAGGGTTTTCGGGTTTGACACACTCCAGCAGCTGCTAATTTGGCACTGGGTCTTGCAGAAGTAAACTGGTACCAGAGGACTATGTGTTCTAAAAATTACTTAATGTGAAAATTAATTCTTAATTTATGGTGGGGTGGGGAAATCTTATCTAAAAAGGGAGTTGGAACCCTCTCAACCAACTCAGTCAATGTAACCCACTTTTTTCCCACTTTTTTTTCTGTTTACTTTATTCTTTCTCTTTTTTAATAATATTTATTTTTGTTCATATTTAAATTGCAAAAAATATATTATTGTCGTAATATGCATGTATTATGGAGAAGGCCTAGTAAGTTGTATAACTTGTGCCTAACCCATTTGTTCTTTAAAAAGCAATAAAATATGTTTCAATCAAACCCGCTACTGACCATTGCATCTCCCGTAGGATTGACCCCGTATTTAATTGCTGACAGCTTCACACACACACACACACACACACACACACGCACGCACGCACGCACACACTCCACAAACACCACGCACGCGCACACACCACATACACACACATAAAAACTCATAAACACAGTTTTGAACCAATATACTATATATAGGCCTCCTCTCACCACAACGGTCTTGAAATAAACTTGAGACTACCACGTAAAACAGTTAAGCGTTAATGTTGGTAAATAAAAATGAATGCACATCTGCCTTACCGATGTTCTTAGAGACTTCTTTGGGTATGTTATAAGTTGGTCGTTTGGTGAATCAACAAAACAGATTTGTTTTTTTCCTAAAAACAAGCAACGAAGATAGAACCATCCACCTTGAACCACATTGTCGTCTTTGGTCACGTGTTTCTGAGGTCATCCAATGACATTAGTGAAACTACGCACACCTTCTGCGATGTAGGTTACCTTACACGTGGTAACAAAATTAAAAGTAGCAGTTACTTTACAATACGGTACTAGTATTAATTAATCTTGAACATTAATGGTTACAACGCTAATAGATTTTTTTTTTTTTTTAAATCAATTAATGATTTTATGTACGTTATATTATTTAAATAATTATAATCAAATCAATATATTACGTAATTATGGGGTAGCCCGGATTTAATACTGGCACCCACTTAGGGTTGATGTGATGGGGAACCACTGTCTGGTACACGTGTTAGGCAATCTGATTAAAATTATCTCCACTGGTTAATAATTATTACCTGTGCCAGTATAGCTACGTGATTTCAAGATTGACGTGTTATGGCGCCTCGGGCAAATTTAAAAGGTGTGCGGGGGGGGGGGGGGGGTGAATGAGTTAGGTTAGTAGTAAAGGATCTTTTATATGCACCACCACCACCCTACATTTTACGACAGTTATAATTTTATGATACTTGTATATTAATTTTTACGATCCCCCTCTAAACCTCCCCCAAAGTTCCCTTGGCATTCCGCCTCGTGTCAATGGAGCCCCCTAAATGGATTTTCTGGATCCGCCACTGATTATCTTTATCCAGCATACCATAAAAATTATGGTGAAAAGCTATTATTTCTGTTACTTCAGCCACATAGTACGATGACCAAGAGGTCAAATGAGCGCATAATTTTGCTTTATCCGTTGGCGGGATTTAGCTCAGTCGGTTGAGTGCTCGCTTGAAGGGCTTGCGTCGCAGGATCGAACCACCTCGGTGGATCCATTCAGCTGATTGGGGTTTTTTCTCGTTCCAACCAGTGTACCACACATGGTCAAAGGCTGTGGTATGTGTTTTCCTGTCTGTGGGAAAGTGCATATAAAAGATCCCTTGCTTCGTTAGGAAAAATGTAGCGGGTTTCCTCTGATGACTACGAGTCACAATTACCAAATGTTTGACATCCAATAGCCGATGATTCATTAATCAATGTGCTCCAGTGGTGTAGTTAAACAAAAACAAACTTCTTTTTTTTCGCTTTATCCGTCGTCATATTATGTCAATAGAATCGGTGGTTGCAGGATAAACGTACGTCTGTGTCTCTCAAGGAGGGGCGGGACGTAGCCCAGTGGTACAGCGTTCGCTCGATGCGCGGTCGGTGTGGGGTCGATCCCCGTCGGTGGGCCCATTGGGCTACTTCTCGTTCCAGCCAGTGCACCACGACTGGTATATCAAAGGCCGTGGTATGTACTATCCTGTCTGTGGGATGGTGCATATAAAAGATCCCTTGCTGCTTATCGCAAAGAGCAGCCCATAAAATGTGTTGAGTGTGTCGTTAAATAAAACATTTCCTTCCTTCCTTCCATCCTTCAAGGTATCTAGCTCAGTCACTGGAACGCTCGTCTGAAGTACTTTTGTCGAATGGTCGAATCCCCTCAGTATATGCATTCTGTTGTGTTTCCCGTTCTAGCCAGTACACAACGACTGGTATATCAAAGACCGTAGTATGTGCTGTCCTGTATGTGGGGAAGTGCATATAAAAGATCCCTTGCTTCTACAGTTTTCCATTAACAGCAAGGGGTATTTTATATTATCTTTCCAACACAGGATAGTACAGTCATGGTTGCACTGTACAAAAATATAAAGTTCCATGTCAAAGCTGGAGGTGGATCGTGAATTAATTTACGGAGTATTAAAAACAGCTGCGACTTTGATGTGACTTTGATTCTTTGTGCAATTTATAAATAAATAAATAAATAAATAAATAAATACACAAGTAGTATACACAAGAGGTTAAAACCAGTGCAGGCTACCCCACCCACAAATGGTTGTGCGATTTTCAACAAAAATATGATGCAATAATAGTTGATGATGTACATACACGTATAAATTAAAACTACCAACTACAAACATATTGTAATTTAGCACATAGAATTACATAGATAAAGATTACAGAAAGTATGGTGAACGCTATGCAATGTGCCTACACCTAGCAATCTCCTGAACTGACACAGTGTGGGGTATCTTTTAACATCACTTTTGAACATTTGCAGAGCACACGGCATCCCTTCACAGTAAATTAGTTCATAACACAACCAGGGCCGGATTTAGACCGGGGGGGGGGGGGGAGGGATCCGGGGAACTTCAGGTTCGTGGGCCCCTCAACATAGATTTTTTTTTTTTTAAATGAACTAATTTTATAATTATTACTTTTTTTTTTATAAAGATAGTCCTTAGTCTGGGGGCCCCTCTGGCAGGGGGCCCGGAGCAGTTGCCCTCTTTGTCCCCTTATAAATCCGGCACTGAACACAGCTGGTGTTTCTGAGATGGTGGTTTACAGATGCTGCCACACATGCAAGACGTTGGTCCACCCCCAGTCAAAAGGAATTGGCAACTGTGGATCGGAAGACAGACACTTATAATTGCAAATAAAGTCACTGTCACAGCGTGTAAGACGTGGAACACTGGAGGAGTCGCAGATTTCCTTGGGCCAAGTGCAGCAACTATTTGCTATGAACTTGAAATTTTCAGCAGTACCAAACACCATCCACAGTTCATAAATCTTTATGCTGTTCGTTGTCGTTATTGCCACCATTAGATCAGTATCAACTGTATGTACAAATGTATACCATAAGCAAAAACAAAGAGGTGTTGACTTCCCCATATTGGCATTACATCAGCCCTGCCAAGTTAGTTGATATAAAAGAGCAAAGCACATTGTGTCCACCAGCTACATTCACTTATTTGTAAAAAGGTGGCTTGGTGTGAAAAGTAGCTGAACAATTCTATATTGGTATTGTTCATGCATAACAAATGTTTCTAGTTTCTTGGCATTGCTGCAGTTGGAAGAACTCGTCTATACACACCATTGCCTCTTATTTGTCTGCATGATAGACATTCCAAACAAAGACTCCGAATTCAGTGTCTGAACCACGGTGGCACCGTCCACAGGGCATTAGGAAAGAAAAGTGCATAGTCAACCAGGAATATTTACCCCGAGGTCATTGAAGCATTTGAAGAGCTAGTGCACATGACAAATACTACTAAATAAATGACAAGATAAAGCGTGGCGGCTACTAGATTTTTTTTTTAAAGTTGTTTTGTCGTATCATTGATTCTTCACTTGTTCTGAAACATTTAAGAACAATAATGCACTTATCATTTCCATTGACTTGTTACTATAGTATCATTTATGACATGTGTTTATCTGCCGATCCACATAATATATGCCCATTCCTTCTGACTGAGAGTGAACCAACGTCTTGAATGAGTGGCGGCTGCTCTAAACCACCATCCCAAAAGCATCAAAAAGATGTTACCAACTGATAAATGGTGGTTGTAAGAAGGAAGTCCGTGGGCACTGCAAACGTGTTAACATGCTCTCCTCTTTGCATCTGTTTAGGGCACTGCTGCTTGTGTAGCTTTTCCAACACATTCGTTATTCTTTATCCATGTAAAACTGGATTATATTGTGTTTGTTGTTGTTGGTAGTATTATACATATACATGTAGCTACATCAACTATTCTTGCATCACATTAATGTTAGTTTAATAAGTCCAGCAGAAGTAATTTATCTGTCTTACCAGTCGGAAGTCTACAGAAATTACTTGTATGCTTGATTAATCTGGATATTGGCAACCATTTTGAATTATATTTACTTTCTTTGAAGTTATTAATGACGATATTTATATTATATTTTATTCATATCATACTAACACTGGTTTACAACAGACTGAACTAATTCATCTGCTGGCTGACAATGGTTACTACAATTCTTAACATAATGTTCTATGTATAAAATTAATGTTATGCATGGTATTAGCAGCCATTTGACATTTGGTTTGTACTGTCTTTTAAGTTATTAATACTTTTTACAATCTATATTATTCATAGCATATATACATAAGTTTCCAACCTTAAACTGGACTAGCCATCTAATGGAAGAGAATGATTACTACAATACTTTAAACAGTTATTTTTATGACAGTAGTTGTATTTTGTCGGTCATCTTGGAAGTTGTTAACGTGGACATTTCGTGTCTACATTTGTTAAGCATTAGTATTATACGCACACCATCAACTATTCTAAAAACATATGCTAGTTTAAGAACTACAACTGAAGTAATTTATCAGTCAGAAGACTATGGGAATTATTTTCATGCTTGTAACACAGAGTAATTTATCTTGTTTTCTTAAAATGAATAACAAAAGTCACAAGTTGGTATGTAGGTTGTTATTTTCAACTCCAACATGTAATAAGTTATGGTCATGATACAAAACTTTCTCTCGGATCTTCCAGTAGAGTTTGTGCTTTGTTAAATAATTTCAAGGCATGTGAACAGAATCTGTTCTTCCCGAGTCAATATTTCATGGGTAAATTATCCTTATTTATAACACACATACTAAACACGTATCCATGTAATATGTAGTTGTCATGGTGTAGTCGTTTAGACGCCTGCAATACCCGTGGCAACAATTAAACTGCATCGCATCAGATTGTTCGTTACATATTTAATTAGGGCTTGACACTAATTGGTTTGATTGACAAGTCACTAAGTGGATACCACGGCAGACGTCAGATTACCAATTAACAAATTCTAATTAACGCACTTGTAAAAATAAAGATGTAATCCGTATTGTTATAAAGTTGAAGTTTAGCACTGTGACACACTTGGTTACACCAGGATGTTAGCAGCCATTTAGAATTATTTTTTTATTGTCTTTTTAAAAAAATTAATAATGATATTAATAGTCCTGTATTATTAAAATCACATTAACATAGATTTACAATCTAAAACTATAATAATCCATCTGCTAGCCGGAAATAGTTACTATAATGAGGAACAAAAGGTTCTATGTATGACAAAAATCTGGCCAGTTTGAGTTTTGTCGGCCATCTTGGAAGTTGTTAAAACTGTATTAAATCGTTTGATAGAGGACTATATAGCACCTACAAACAAACAAAAAAGTTGAATGTGTAGAATGCAATACAACGGCATCACCTGGCATCCATGTTCAGCGCTAGAATTAAAGGGACATTCCTGAGAGTGCTGCAATTTTTAAGATGTTATCAACTAACAGAGACTTTTTAACGATTGTAATTACATATCAAATACATTTTTCTGCGCACAATATTAGCGGCTGTATATTAAACGTGTTTCTGATCGTTCTACTCTTTGTACTAGGTTAAATTTCATTTTATTTCCTAAAATATATTTTTTCATACGTACGAAATTATTTGAAGACAAAATCCAATTTGGCCTTCTTACAAATATTAAGACGACCAGAAACACACTGAATATACAGACACTGATATTCTAAACAAGAAAATGTATTTAATATGTAAGTTTAATCGTAGAAATATTTTATTTTTCGGAGACATCTTACAATGCAGCAAATTCAGGAATGTCCCTTTAAGATGCATACTGCTATTTTACTTTATGCCTTAGTCGCATTATTATTTAGTGTAAGTGTCGGGTACTCGGGTCCGGGTCGAGTTTGACTATTTTGGACTTGTGGAGGCTCTATAGGTTACCATATTTGGTGGGTGAAAGGAGGGGGGGGGGGAGGAGAGATTATTGAATCTGGATAAAAATATTTATTCATATTTGCATTACTAGCAAACAGATATATAAGGTTCAAACAAATCACTTTGCATTTTTAGATGGATTACTACTAATAGTAATATGAGAAGAATGCTGGAATTACATGTACTAAGTGAAACGTTTCCGTTCCAGCTCATAGCACAGAATTTTCCATGGAAGTTTTCGGGATATTTGTAAGCGTAATATATATATATTACTTTATTTAAAAACAAAACAAAAAAAACAACAATATATATATATATATATATTCATATATATATATATATATATATATATATATATATATATATATATATATATATATATATATATATATATATATATATATATATATTTTTTTTTTTTAAATACATGTCCGTTAATGCCACAGAAAATGATAATATCACGACAATCTCCTAAATGCAGCGGGGGAAAAAAAAGGATAACTTTTTTTCGCAATAGAAATTTACTTGCAGACCAATCAATCTTTCATTTAGAATATCTAAGCTGTTTAAAAAATATTAAAATAAAAAGTATAGCAGAGGGGTTCAAATTGATCCTTATTTTGAGCACTTTTCAAGTCTGGCTCCGTGACTACTATGCGTTGGTGTTCATCTGTGCTAAATAACTGTTCATTTGGGGGTAAAAGAAAAGTTTGATATGGAATGACAATTCGTATTAAAATGGGTATTAATTAATGTAGATTTACATTGATATAAATTGATGTTACTACGATGTCCATTAATTCGTAAAGACAGCTTACCCCCTGTTTGTCCTACATATTGCTTACCACATTTTTTGGCAAGTGATATGATAAATAACATTTGAAGAATATCATGTCATAGTATATTTTACGGGATTTTATTTTTATTATTATTATTTTTAAATACATTTTATTGCTCCAGAAACCGTTCGGCAATGTCAGTATTGGGGGACCTGAAATCATTACTTGCAGTACGAGTATCATGCATATATGTATAACACATTAATACATGCATATAACACTTACATATACGTATAAATCTATATGTATAAAAAGAACAAAAAATCAAACCAATATACACATACTGGTACTCTACATTACAGGTTTCACATGGGCAGATCAACAGTAAAAGAGGCAATCTGATTAAACTTAGCTCTACTGGTCTACATGTAATAGTGGAGCTAATTTTAATTAGATTGTAAAAGAGGGTGATAGAGTCAAGAGAAAATAGTAAACAGAAATGTGTCCTAAGTAGAACTATTAACCATTAATTTCGAAGAAAATTTGCAAAGGTCTCCAAACGTTTTTAAATTCATTGAACAGAAAGTTTTTATACAAAATATATTTTTCAATTTGCAGTTTATCTTTTATTATATTTTGGAGTCCCTGAATATACTTACTCCGGCCTTTTGAATTTTTATTGTATAAATATACCGTAGTATTTTACATTAATAATTAGCCAATTAATAAATCTATATTTTTTATTTGGAAGTCCAAACAAAATTATATTTTTGTCCTATGAGATATATTCACCTTTTGACTTGTTACCAACGTCCAACAGCTTTCCAGACTTCAGCAACATGTGTACAATTAATTATAACACAAATGTTCCAATGTTTCTGGTTGGAGATAACAAAAATTACAAATATCAGAATCTATGTATTTTACTTTATGTAAAGAAGCAAAACTATTTGTTTGTATAGTTCTGTGTAAGATGTTATACTGGAACCACAATAAAGAACTGAAAATGGTAAGCTGTAATAATATTCCCATATTTGTGGAGAAAACGTGTACTCAAATTCACAGTCATTGAAATATATTTAGATAAATAGTTTATTATATATCAGGACATTTATGTTGTTTTACTAGTCAGGCTGATCAAAGTGAAATGCCTTGCCGTATATTGCTGCGTTTGTTTACAGGAGTTGACTGGAGCTGACGTCACTTCCCTTCCAAGTTAGAGTACCAAAAGCAACGAAAAAAGAAACAAAATGACTTCCCCCAGTTAGCAAGAATAATCCTTGTTTTTCATTACTTCTAAAAGTACGCATTTTTCATTTCTTAAACTGTCAGTATGTGTTGGTGGCCCGGGTATGCGTCTTTCGAAAACATAAGGCACATATTTGACATTACTGTCCCTTTAAATCTATAAATGTTGTAACTATTTTTTCACATTGGGGCGAGTTGACCAGCATTCGTTTAATCTGAGATATTACTCCCGATTAGAAGTGAGCTGCATATGAATTGTATAATTAGTAAACGTTAAAGGGACAGACCCTAGTTTTTAAACACCAAGGCATATTTTTCACCTGGACTCTAGTTTCAACCCGTAGAAATGGACACTACGTTTGGTTAATTTACAAACCTGAAACAAATTTGGATACAACAGAGTGAAACAAGAATCTGTGTCGTTGAAATACCCTTAAAAATAGACTAAAACGCGACTCCATAATCATTACTTCTCAGACGCACGTGCGTTTTTTTGTGGTATTAGAAACACCCGGATGACCAGAAACACTTCGGTTGTACGGAAATGCAATCTAATTAAAATTAGCTCCACAATTACATGTGGATCTAATACCAGCCAGTTGGAGCTCATAACCACCAATCAAAACCTTACTTGCAGAATCCTGCCAGTGATTTAAAAATAATTTGAAAACATTCCGAATTATCCTGAGGGTATACGACATGTTTCGTGTGAATTACGAATGTCTTAAAACATGTTTTATTTTATAAAATAAATTATTTGTAATGTAAAACTGAAGACTGATTTAGTTTAGGTTTTTTTTATAAATAAATAAAAATAATTTTTAATGTAAAATTGAAGACTGATAACCCACCCGTACGGGTATTGGTATGGTTCGCTGTACTGCGGTCACTAAAATAGACTCGCCCGATATTTTTAGAATTTGTATGCTCCCAAATAACGTTATAAAAGGCGAAGTGTGATTGGTCAATATTTAAATTATTATTTACAGACGAAATGTTACCTGGACACTGGGGACTACGTAGTATTGTTAGTTTTAAATCACTGGCAGAATTCTGCAAGTAAGGTTTTGATTGGTGGACATGAGCTCCAACTGGCTGGTGTTAGATCCACATGTAATAGTGGATCTAATTTTAATTAGATTGACGGAAATGAATAATCTAAACAATAAAATATAAGTAATGTTTGATTTCAGTGATCATAAACGGCTCTAATAGTGGAATATATGCTGTAGTGTTTAAAAACTAGGGTCTGTCCCTTTAACATTATCGCCAACAGAATCTATTTGATACAAATGTCACGAATATAAAACGTAACTCTTGTACTTATGCAAATAGAGTTATTGCCCTTTGCGGCTTATTCTCTGGTTTGTAGTTTTGTAAACGATTTTGTAAGATATTCCGTTTGTAACAAGACGTACTCATTTTATTTAGAGGCAAGTACCATAAAAAGACAAGAGGCGATAGGGACTTTTTTTTTTTCTCTTTTAAAAAAAAAATATATCCTCCAAGCGGCATGAGTTCGACCCGTACCCACCTTCAGCAGTGTTTAATTATTAGCCTAATGGTTACTACCAGGTTAGGGTAGTTTTAGGTACTAAGGTAGGGTTAGTCTTTGGAGCCTTGATATAGAACTCTTTCCGACACCCCACTGTCATTCCTATCACCTCATAAGAAAAGGTGTAAACAATCATGTTTTTAAAGGGACTGTCCCGAATTTGCAGCCATTGCCAGAGCCTGAGTACAGTCTACTCTTGACTGTAAGACTTGGAGAGCTAGACGGACATTTGGACGGTTATATGACACTCATTACATTTGGAGACCAAGCTATGTTATCTTTTCGCAATCTCTGTCCACCAAAGAGTAGTCAGAGATTACCGTTTTAATACCACAACGATTCTGTGTTTGACGTCGAATATCTTTACATCGATCAATTTGAGTTCCTTGATTAAACAAATTCCACATATTAATCACTAATACACACACTACAGAAAGAAACCCGACAGCACCCACATTCAGCTAAGCTTCGGGAAATTCTGACAGCAGTTTACTAAGGTTGCTAACCTATATTGTGACGTAGTGTCACATGATTGCCCACTTGGTGATTCCATCTTTCAGGGGCTGTCTCATACCAAAATATGACAAGTGCCCAACAATCACCCAACAACGTTTGTTTTGTTTAACGACACCACTAGAGCACATTGATTTATTAATCAACAGCTGTTGGATGTCAAATATCTGGTAACTTTATCAGTCTTAGAGAGGAAACCCACTACATTTTTCCATTAGTAGCAAAGGATCTTTTATATGCACCATCCCACTAACAGGATAGCACATACCACAGCCTTTGACCAGTTGTGGTGCACTGGTTGGAATGAGAAAAACTATAGGAAGAAACCCAACAGCACCCTCTTTCAATAATGTTCTGGTTAAATATATGGTTGCTGGTATGTGTTTTCCTGTAGTGTGTGTATTAGTGATTACTACATATGAAAAATTTGTCCTTAACATCAGACAGTTGTCCTTTCATTTCAGCTTACTTTCGTGCTTATATCCAATTACGGTTCAAGCATGCTGTCCTGGGCACACATTTCATCTATATAGGCTGTCTGTCCAGGACAGTGGGTTAGTGGTTAGTGAGAGAAAAGAATGTGTATAGTGGTCTTACACTTACCCATTGAGTCGTTAAAACTCGCTCTGGGTGGGAGCCAGTAATGGGCCTATTACGGAGTACCATGCATCAATGAGTAGATCTATGCTAAATGTGAAAACAAGGACTACTTGGTCCAATTCAAAGATGTAACAGTTGTGTTTCCCACACAAGTTGAGCATAAGATGGTTGATACCTCCCACACAGATGATGTTGATGTACATAGCATTGACTGATAGTGGTCTCTCACTTAAGTTATTTGTCTTGATACTGTAGTTAATTGCTATCAATTATGGCCCGGGAAGTAGATAAAGTTGTATAAATGGTCCTAAAATGAATTCTACATAGTGGGACAACTAGGTATTTACTAATTACAGATATCTACTTCCCGGTACTATAGTTAATTGCCCCATTACATGTTTGTCGGTGTGTGCTGTCAAAAGGTAAACGACGAGCTGATACTGTATCATGATATAAATTAATACTACAAATTCATATGGCTGGTTACATTGTGGGTATTAATACCCGGTAATAAATAAAATTTACAATAATAATTAAAAAAAAAAAAATAATAATAATAATTACTCCATGAGCTGAGACGCAAAATTTGACCAGTTGGTACCATCCTTGGGCACCAAACGTAACTATGCTTTTTTGACAGATGTATGTATCTCGATCTCAAAATAATTGTAATCATACAAATTGAAATGTACAAGGAATTTATTTTGAACCATTCACAGCTTATTACGGCATGACAACATCATTTTAATCCAAGACTGCCACCACTGTAGCAGCTAGAACACAAAAATAACAATTTATCGCATTTTACATCAACCAGGACAAGATTTTTGTGTTAGTGATTTAAGTTTATTGGTCATGGAAATAATTTATAACGACCTTACTAACTGAGATAGTGTATCATCTTTTAGATCCAATGTGACAATAAAAATGGCCGCCAAGAGTAAGAAATGGCAGTATCTTTCATTCGATAATTATCCACAAACAATAATTTTTGCTTCAAATACAGGGCTTCTTATGGGAAGAGAAATGCATGAATCTAAGATTCCAAAATGGCTGCAAAAACAAAGAAATGACAACTTTATATGTTTAGCATCACCTAAACCAGTCACTTTGAAACCAACGGCTACATTTTAACAGTAAACCAATACTTTTTCTAAAAGTAATTTTGTCGTGATATACATGTTAAGTATTCAGCCTCTTCACTTTCATCCTCCTTGTAACATTGAGTAAGGTTGCTTCTTTATGCAGCGGTTGTTCAAACATTTGTTCCATGACAGCTACAAATCATATTATGGCAAATGAGCTGTTAAGCACCCACATTTCGCATTAAAATTCTAGAGCTGGGGCGAGACGTAGACCAGTGATAAAGCGTTCACTTGATGCATGGTCGGTTTGGGATTGATCCCCGTCAGTGGGCCCATTGGGCTATTTCTCTCCAGCCAGTGCATCGTGCTGGTACATCAAAGGCTGTGGTATGTGCTATCCTGTCTATGGGATGGTGCATATAAAAGATCCCTTGCTGCTAATCGAAAAGAGTAGATCAGGAAGCGGCGACAGCGGATTTCCCCCTCAATATCTGTGTGGTCCTTAACCATATGTCCGACGCCATATAACCGTAAATAAAATGTGTTGAGTGCGTCGTTAAAAAAACAACAACTAACAAACAAAAACAACCGTAGCTACTAATCATTTGCGAGTACGCTTCTTCATTTTGTTGTTAAAGAAGACACAGCTCAAGCAGTAATGAAGAACATGCAAATCAATTAGACCCTTCTGCTTCCCGGGACATTTATTATTCGGCTTACCGGTACTACCCAAAATAGGATTTTCTACTTCCCGGGCCAACACCTTGCTATCATTTCATCAGTGAAGTCATTAAATGATTATTACCTTTTTCGTATTACATTCTAAGATGGCGTAGTAACATTGGTTAAGTGATAAAACATCAGACTGTAGAGCGTTTTATTTCAAAAGCTCATAGGTCAGTTTTGAAGAAGAAAAAAATTGTTAATAAGTATCAGAATTCAGTAAAGGAAAATTGTGTCACAAAATGAACACTAAACAGGCAACAGTCCTGTATTTTGAGATAGATCTGAATAAAAGTGTTAAAATCCTAAATTGTACCATCTTCAGCATACGGACCATGAGGACTGTCTATGCAGTGTTTCTTTGCAGATGTGATGAAATGGTTGGTTCTGTGAGGTGTCTCTATTTAAGTACCGGTATGTGTGCAAGGGGTTCAACAATTATTGATCAAAATCCTAATCTATGAATTGGGGGATGTAGTAAAAACATTAACATTTAACCTCAAAACCAAAATACATGAAATTAACCAATTGAACTTTTTAATCTACCATACATTAATAGGAATAGGAAACTCCCACTTTTATTATTTTCTCTAATGTTGATATAGTTCTTGTTCTAAAAGATTAACCTGATTTTAAGTACTGATATTTTTTTTTCCCCAGCCATTTGGTGCCAGCATCATGACGTCAGGTTCGTACCGATGGGAGTCTATGAAATCCATGCCAACCAAGCGGGTGTTTGCCTCACCTGCTGTCTACAATGGACAGGTGTATGTGTTAGGTGGGTGTGATGACAAGGGAATCCCGTTGAGCAACTTTGAGATGTATGATCCTTCCACACGCAAGTGGACCAAGCTGGACGATATGCCTACGAAACGAGCTGCCCCTGGTGTGGCCGTTGTTGACAATAAGATTGTGGCTTTCGGCGGCGTAGCGGAGGACCAGATGCCACTTGACGTGGTTGAAATGTACGACAATGACACAAAGAAATGGACAAGTCTGAGCAGTTTGAAAGAAAAACTACTCGGTGTATCTGTTGTTGTTAAAGGTGAGTTTTGTACGAAATGGTTCAAGCTGCTGATTACCAAGATGCCAAATCTGAATTAACATTGAATTTGTTAAATATATTTCATAAAATAGATTCATAAAAAAAGCTCATATGAGAATAGTTACAGGCTGCAAATTTAGCACAATGTCGTGCTGCTTAAGAGAATTCCAGATTTTAAGGATGAGTAAGATTATGAGATGGAATCTCCAAATATCTGTATTACATCCTTGTACGATTCTGGTGGTGTATCCAAAAACAAAAAAATCCTTGTAGATAATGGATGAATGAAAATGACGTCACTTGAGCACAAAATAGACAATGACTCAGTGCTAGCTCTGGGCGAGTTAAACAAAATTGCAGAAATTGTCAGTTATTTTCTAAAAAAAATTCAATTATTACATGAAATTATTTCACCAAACTAAAATAAAATTCGCCAACTGCTTTCAAAATTCGCAATTGGCAAATTTGGCTAGTGCCAGAGCTAGTTCTGTGACTATTGGGTATCAAGCAATATATGATTATATAATGACACCCAGGCACAAAATACACATTGACTATTGGGTATCAAGCAACAGTATTTATATGAATATGATTATTTTCAGTAAAACAAAAATTATACAAATATGTAAAACACGGTGTAGTGTGTTGTGGGGAACAAAATTTCAAGGCAAGTATATTTTTAAAGTACATGTATGTACCATACAGAAATCAAAATGTTTTAAAAACTAAAATTAATACAAGATGGAATTTAAAAGATTCCACCAAAGTGAGGAGGCGTAATGGTCATTGCCCCAATTTCACAGTCGGGGTGAGTGCTCACATGAGATGCTTGCATCACAGGATCGAACCACATTGGTGGATCCATTCAACTGATTGGTATTTTCTCATTCCAATGAGTGCACCACAATTGGTTAAAGGCTGTGGTATGTGCTTTCCTCTTTGTGGAAAAGTGCATATAAAAGATCCTATGCTGCATTGGGAAGAATGTAGCGGGTTTCCTCTGATGACTATATGTCAGAATTACCAAATGTTTGACATGCAATAGCCAGTGATTAATTAGTCGGTATGCTCTAGTGTTGTTGTTAAACAAAAGAAACTTTAACCTTTAACTTTGCACCAATTTCTTACTCACTAATAAAGATTAACAGTGCTTATTGGCCAAGACAGGTAGCTCCAATAGCCAAGGTATGACAAAGGACATTGTGTTTAAATGTTAAACTGGATACATATGTGTTGCACAAAAATATATTACATTGAATGAAAACTGCTTTTGCTTGAATATTCCTCATTATTGCATTTTATTTTATTTACTTTGTACATGTTTTTGTTTAAAATAATTCTTTCAGATAAGAAGATCTTGGTGATTGGTGGGATGGCTGTTGATACAAATTCCCGAGATAATTTTTGTTCGTTTGATGTTAGTAAAAACCAGTGGAAAGAATTACCTACTATGCCAACAGCAAGATATGCATCATCATCATTTCTCATTGGTGACAAGCTGTATGTGATTGGTAAGCACATCATCATTTCTTATTGGTGACAAGCTGTATGTGATTGGTAAGCACATCATCATTTCTTATTGGTGACAAGCTATATGTGATTGGTAAGCACATCATCATTTCTTATTGGTGACAAGCTATATGTGATTGGTAAGCACATCATCATTTCTTATTGGTGACAAGCTATATGTGATTGGTAAGCACAGTATCATTTTGTATTGGTTTCAAGTCTAGGTTTACATGTCAGTCATCATTTCCATTATAACCTGTATGTGATTGGTAATTAAATCTTGGTTTCTTATTAGTGACTAGCTGTATGGTAAGCAAATCATCATTTTTTTTTTATTGCTTACCAGCTGAAAAATTGGTTCAAGTTAATAATAATCATTCGAAGCACACGTGTAATAACAAGTATAATGACGTAATTTGGGGAAGCAACGTCATAACATAACGTTGCTTCGTCAGTCCTAGCTCAGACTGTGCATTTGAAATATGACGTCATTTCGTCATCTCCTTCTATTGTCCGAACCAAATTGTTAACAACTACGAAAAGTTACTCTCTTACCTTTAATTGCCGTTAGATTTCCTCCAAAGTTTGTCCAGACAGAATTCTTGAAAAAACCATTACAATGACAGAGATTCCACATACCAGATGATAACTATGTCACCTATATTGACTTCGCTGAGAGCGCATAGGGCAAAAAGCATGTAATTTTGTGCCAGCTGCCATTTTAACTTTTTATGGAATATTCTTCAAGAGGGGTGAAAGGATAGGACTTAATCTAACAACGTCATAACATGTTCTGATATAAAAGAAAACGTGATGACGTCATTATTTTTTTTTTTATTATTATTATATATATATTTTTTTAATGATACCACTAGAGGATCATTGATTTCATATTAATTGTGTCACATACTTTGGAGGCTTTCACCCCTCTTGAAGAGTATTCCATAAACAAGCAACATGGCAGACGGCAGAAAACTGCATGTATTTTTTCCTATGTAATCTCAGCAAAGACGATATCGGCGACATCGTTGCAGTCTCATGTGTGGAATCTGTATATTTGTAGTGTTTTTTGTGCGATTTATGTCTGGACAAACTTTGGAGGAAATCTAACGGCAATTAAAGGTACATGTAGGAGAGTAATTTTTTGTAGTTGTTAACAATTTGGTTCGGACAATAGTTGTGGCTGAAACATTTTGAGTTGGGTCTTGTTATTCATAAAAAAAAAACAATAATAATATGGATAATAAAGAAATTATTACACTCGTGTGTGAGTGGTTCTGATTTTACGAAACTTGTGTCAGGATTCATGTATTATCCTTGCTTCGTTCGGGCAATACAAAAATCCTGACACGAGTTTCGTAAAATCAGTACAACAAACAAGCTCGTATAATAATCTCTATTTAATTATGGTATGGAGTTTTAAGTTTTTGTCAAATTCATTTCTGAAATTTTCAGCTTTTATTTTTAAATGATTGTCACATTTTTGCATGCTATTTATGGTTGTTATGCAAATATTCATTTTTCTTATTAATGACAAATTAAAATCTTAACTATCTGCTTCACATTTCACTAGTTTTTGTGTCTTTCTGTAGAGAAAGTGTGCGGAAGAGTGTATAGATCTGCATTTGTATACACATATAGGTATATTTTGCTAGAATATTTTTGTGTGTACCTATGTGTAGTGTGCACAATGAAAAAAAGAACCACGGTTTCAGCATACTTCTGTTATTTTATTTTTAAAATATAGGTGGTCGGCAAGGCAAGATACCTACTGCAGCTTTTGAAGTATACAACATAAGTACAGAGAAATGGGAATGCTTGCCTGATATACCCAGTAAGAGAGTGTTTTCAATGTACGAGGCCACTGATAAACACATCTTCAGTATTGGAGGACTTCAACAGCCAGCAAACAAAGGATTTTCAGATGCTTGTGAAGTGTTTGATCTTGATAAGAGTACGGTTGATTCACTTATTTCCTTCTTGACTTACATGCAGTTGGCTTATCACGAGCTAGGTGTAAACGATTGATAGTTGTTTTTACATAATCAGGTTTCATTGTTATAAAACTTCAAAGTTTTGACTCAAGACTTTGATCAAGTCTCACTGATACACTCAGAGTGTATACTGAACAAACAAAAAAAAGCCAGCAGATATTTAGTTTTGTTTATTCAAAATTAGTAAGTCTGAATCCCGTTAGTTTGTATGTCTATTAAATTGAACAATCAATGTCTTGTGGTAATTTTAGGCCCATTTGATGTCTTTTTACCAAAATACATGGATCATGAAAAAAGAAAGATGCATTAAAATATTTGTGTTTCTTTTGTTCAGTGTAGTTAAAGTCTGCAGACTTTGCTATTTAATTTTTAGGTGTGAATTTTAGGGTCTTAGAGTTCTAAAGTGGTGTCAGAAATAGAATAAAACTGACTTTTTGTTGATTATGTCTTTCATATTAAACTGACAAGTAAATATTTTGTAAATATCTATTTAATTATACATTTACTTGTTTGGGTTCTCATTGATGTACAAGGTGGTGTTTACTCTTGAAATTAAAATAAAGATGTCAGTAAACAGGTGATTTGTGTACTTTATTGGAACAGACTAGAACACATTTTGATCTACATGTGTCAATTTCATTTACCCTTAAACAAACTTTTAATTTAAAACTGCAAGTTAAATGAGTATTTTGAATTGCAGCAGAAATTATTAATTATGATAGCATATTTAGTGAATTTAAATTCAATATAAGTACATTAGAAATTTACACAATCTTGCAACCATTTAAAGGTGCTATATCATAGTTATATGTGAGCATTTGTTTGTGATAAAGATTCTCAAATAAAAATGTATTTTCTACTAGTAGATAAAATTATTTTGTTAAAATCATTTATGGGCATATAGTTGAAGGTGTAGTCTTTAAAGTTTAACGCAAAATTAAAAAAAATTATTTTTTATTTGCAATAGCTGTCATTATGTAACTTGGAGATAGCACCTTTTATACATAGCACCTTTAATACCGGTATAATAGATCATACGCTCAGAATGGTTCTTGCTTTTTTTGTTGTTCAAAAGTTACTTAGAAATGTCTACAAATATTTTGTTTTGGAGAGGGATAGGGGTAAACCGTCATCAGAGACAGTCCCTCACATATTACAAAAGCAATAAAATTGACATGTCATCAAAATGTGTTATAGTCTGTTCCAATAAAGTGCACAAATTACCTGTTTTACAGACATCTCTTTTTTTTAATTTCAAGAGTAAACACCGCCTTGTACATCAATGAGAGCCCAAACAAGTAAATGCTAAATTAGGTAGAGTATAATTAAATAGATATTTATAAAATATTTACTTGTCAGTTTAATATGAAAGACATAATCGATGAAAATCAGTTTTATTCTATTTCCGACACTACTTTACTCAGAGTCTCTAATAATGTCACGTGCAATCAATTTGTATGCATTGTCAAAATGTTAAAGTCTCAAAACGTTATTAAAGATTGTTTTGTTTGTTTGATACAACTGACTGATCTTGTTACAGGTTTCATTGACTCGTGGGTTTTGGAAAAAATTACTATTGATGTATCAAAGACCATAATATGTCTATGAAAAAGTGCATATATAATATTATAACTAATATTGTTGGACCAAAACAATTTTACTTTTAGGGTTGTTATAGTAGTAAGTTTTTCTACGTCTGTATTCTATATGTCATAGTTAGTGCATTTGACATCTAATAACGGAAAACGTGTATGTTTTTTATGGTCATTTGTTACATCTACCGGCCTCGGTGGCGTCGTGGTTAGGTCATCGGTCTACAGGCTGGTAGGTACTGGGTTTGGATCCCAGTCGAGGCATGGGATTTTTAATCAACATACCGACTCCAAACCCTGAGTGAGTGCTCCGCAAGGCTCAATGGGTAAGTATAAACTACTTGACTGACCAGTGATCCATAACTGGTGCAACAAAGGCCATGGTTTGTGCTATCCTGCCTGTGGGAAGGGCAAATAAAAGATCCCTTGCTGCCTGTCATAAAAGAATAGTCTATGTAGTGACAGCGGGTTTCCTCTAAAAAACAGTGTCAGAATGACCATTGTTTGACATCCAATAGCCTATGATAAGATAAAAAATCGATGTGCTCTAGTGACATCGTTAAATAAAACAAACTTTTTGTTACATCTGTACTGCTTATAACTGAACCTGTTCTGTTGTCTTTTTCCAGAAGTGTGGAAAGTGGGCCAGTCCATGCCAACAAAAAGGGGAGATTTTGCCATTGGAATTGTTGGAGGAAAAGTTATATGTGCAGGAGGATTAGGTAGGTAATATAGACCTATAGGGTGTATACTACCAAATCAAATCCCATAGACGACAATAGTAACATATACGGCTAAAACTCCTACCTGCAACGTATCAACCGACATAAACGCCACGGATATAAATACTACCACCCCTTACACTTAAAGTGAATCAGAAAAAAATGGGGGTCAAGCTGCTCGTTTCTGAGATAACGGGTAGCGTCTATGACTACCCTAGTTTCGCACAAAATTTGAGTACTTTTTTTTACAGGTACCCCATACATGTTTCAAGCACAAGGCTACTTGACACATTGGTACTAGATGAAATAAAATTGCACATTTATTTTACCCAGATGAAACTATTATTTTTTACAACCAACACACTCACATTTATAACCAATCACAGGACTTGTGGTGTTCACTTCTCTATCAAAAGTTCGGTGCACCTCGAACTTTGACCCAGCCGGAAGTTATTTGGTATAGTACTACTTATACTGATAACATACATTTTTCAAAAAGTGTCCAGCTATGTGTCTTTATGACAACCAGGATCTGGTGTATTCTGACATAAACTGACAACCTCACTGAAAGTGTTGTTTCTACAGTGCAACCTAATATAATGTACACCTCAAAAAGCATATATATTGCATATAGTTTTGTACAAATGCAATATGTCATATTAAACAACAAAATGTTTTAAAATAAAACTCCTGAAGATATTTACTTTCAGTTGGGTGTGTGTACTCAGGTATATATGTAGAGACAACAAAGATAGTCAGAGTACCTCTACCCCTTTAAAGAATGCCATTAAAACACATGCACTTGATTGACCCCTAGATTATGAAGACCTTAACAGGCACATCAAAGAAATATCAGTATTAAAAAAAATACACTGTCTGAGGAAGGAAACACAAACATGACTGTACCTGTATGAAGTAATGACTTAATGTCCTGAACATTAGTGTTGGGAGGAAATCCTGTATGCTGGGTGTGGGTGTCTTCAAGTTACCAGGTGTGGGAATTTCAAATCCATCGGCCATGCTGATTTTCATAATGAACCATCAAAACCATTGGCAGCCACCAATATTCCTGACTATATTTTATTTATAGCCTACTGTAGTTGGAGGTTTTAATAGTTGTGATATCTGGAATAATCATGCAGCTTTAACACGTTTATTTTTGATTAATTACTGAAAAAAAACTATTTTTAAATGACAAAATTACCCGAACATCTATTTTCTTGCATTATTTTCTAATCCGGATGAATACAATATGTACATTAGATGTATTCCTACAATCTGTAATCCAGCATTTTATTTAGCTAGTAACATTAGGTAATACAGCTTTAACAATAAAATAAATTATCAACTTAATCCAAGGCAGATAATCAAATCTGAAAAAATTGGTTCTGAATCTAGTATAAACTCAAAATGCTTTTCATGAGAGCTAACTAAGTGATTATTAAGAAACAAAAATGATCTGGAGATCTAAGTATATGTTTAACAACCTTATTGTTATGTACAAATAAGAACAGAAGGCACAATAGTGACAACAAATTTAATTATGTTTTTGGTAAAGTTTTTCTTCAAATTTACTTAAAATTTTGCATAAAACTACAAATTTGTCTAAAATATAACTTAGCACACCCTATAAATATGTCAAAATGACAATAAAAATCAACTTCTTTACAAATTTGAGTTTTCAGAATTTCATACATAAAAAATTAACAATGTTAATGGAAACTAAAGACATTAACCCACTATTGGCACATGCTATTTTTAATATAAAAATAAATTGCTATTAAAATCTTAGTTCAGGTTGCCTATATATAATACCATATTTAAGAGCAGTTGTATATGGCAAGTCAAATACCATGTAAAAAGAAATTATTGAAATCTTTACAGTATGAATTATAGGCCAAAACCAACTTTTCTTCAGTGCTAACTTTGATTCAAACTCCATTCAGAGCCATGTACAGAGATTATTGTCAAGGTCAAGGTCATTGTGAACTTGCATGATCGAGTGATGGCTAATTAATCAACCAGTATAGTTTAATTAAATAAAATGACAAAATCATAATATTTTTTATTATGCACTGAATATGTGCTATAGGGTGTATACTACCAAATCAAATCCCATAGACGACAATAGTAACATATACGGCTAAAACTCCTACCTGCAACGTATCAACCGACATAAACACCACGGATATAAATACTACCACCCCTTACACTTAAAGTGAATCAGAAAAAAATGGGGGTCAAGCTGCTCGTTTCTGAGATAACGGGTAGCGTCTATGACTACCCTAGTTTCGCACAAAATTTGAGTACTTTTTTTTACAGGTACCCCATACATGTTTCAAGCACAAGGCTACTTGACACATTGGTACTAGATGAAATAAAATTGCACATTTATTTTACCCAGATGAAACTATTATTTTTTACAACCAACACACTCACATTTATAACCAATCACAGGACTTGTGGTGTTCACTTCTCTATCAAAAGTTCGGTGCACCTCGAACTTTGACCCAGCCGGAAGTTATTTGGTATAGTACTACCTATAGCCAAGCTGATGCAATAAATACATACATGGATACATACATGAAGACTTTGTTTTAAAAAATGTGTGTTTTTGAACTCTGTTAGGTTCATGTAGTGTTGGGTATCGGTTGCAATTTCGTCATTGTAGATCCCCTGGGTTATTCATTGGACACCCAACCTTTCAGTCTAAGTCTCACAGTTAACATTTGTTGGACATCCGACCTTTCATATAACACCCAGTAGCAAGAACAAATCTAGGATTGAAAAATACAAGTAACTTTAACTCACTTCCCAAAAGTTTAATAAAAATGGGTGGAGTGAACCAGAGATTGTTTAAGACATTATTTTATTTTATAAACTGCAATCAGTTCACATTCTGCAATGAAAGGGAAACTTAGTTGGATTATCGGCATATTTCAAAATGTTTTACCATGTTCTGCATTCATACTAGTATAGAAAAGATTTGAATATTTCAATTAAAAATGTGATAAGTTTTAAGTAACCAGTAGTTGATGTGTTGTTGTTATATTAAAATGAAAGTAATATCAGTTGTTTTTGGCATTAGTAAAATTAAGCTAGGTGGTAACTGAATATTGCTGGATTTATCAACTACAAACAGCGTGACATATGTTGATGTCAATTCTTGTACTAGAGTGAAACAATGGACGTGCTAAATACATGTATACTATTTGGAAATGTACAAGTCCATTTTTTAATCGGATTAGGTCCCAGATATTATGGCAACTTCAACTTATTACCACTTCTAACACCTCAGTGACTTAGCCACTTTTTGGCAAAAAAACCCACACCATTTTGCTGGTTATATTCGGGTTTAAATAGGGATGTCATTAAATATTTGTTCACTCACTCACTCACTCACTTACTCATTCTCATAATTTAATTGCCATACATGTCAGACCTGTCAACCCTCCCGGATTCCGCGGGAGTCTCCCGGTATTTGATCATATCTCCTTTCACCTGTGCGGGAGGACAATTTCTCCTTTTAAATGACATTTTTGTAAGCATAAAAAAAATCGATCCTCATTTGTCAAAATAACATAAGGGAAGTAACTCTGCCTTTTTTTCTCATTCGGAAAATGTCGACTACTTTCGGTTTCTGAAAATGTAACAAACCAAATTGTCCCGACTGTTTAACCTTTGCCGAAGTGAGAATTGTGGGATAGCCTATTTATATTGTTCAAAAAGCACATGGAGTTTATAAAATGACGTGTTATTATAATGTTTGTTGTCATTGTAATGACTACGAAGGTGTTACCGCTAATTCAGCAGGCTGTGTATTGACATTCAGTGTTGCCTTATATAAAACTATCCAATTTAGTTCTAATAACACCTCTGAATTGTAAAATGTCTTCCCACTGGATTACATAATGCAACTATGACGAATCTGAACTGCCAGACTCCCGAGTTGACAGCGATACACACGATCGTGATGATGCATGTTAAAATCACATGTCACAGCAAGACAACGAAAAGACCAATTAACTGTATAAACATACTTGTGTCAGTTAATTTTGTATGTTTGTGCAGTAAAATGTTGGTTATAAGGGTACACTTCAAGAAATTATTTTTGTACAATTAAAAAATGTTGTGTTTGACATTGACATAAAGTTACTCACGGAAAAGGGTATAATTCTGGTATATTTCACACGAGTGACGATGTCCGTAATGAGGTTTTACAATGTTTATTGCATCATTATAATGTTTTTAAATAAGTACCACGCCACCGTTCCTCATTATAGTAAAAATTTAATATTAATTAATACAATTTATATAAACTTGTCTTTGGTAGCCTACCACAAATGATAATGTAACGCAACCTGTAAGGCTTAAGTGTAATACCGTAAATGTACTAATTATTTTTTTTATTTCTTGTTCATGTTCTTGACATTTTGGGATAACATATTTTTTTTTTTTTTTAATGCCAAGATCTAAGGTTAACAAGTATATATGACATTATATAGTATTCATATAACTTATTGTAATACTGTTTTTTTAAAAATCATGCGATTTTGGGTTAAATTGTGTGAATTTAAAAAATCTCCTGCTTTTTCAACACACACCTCCTGCTTTCTCTTGACTAAAGGTTGATAGGTCTGATACATGTATGTCAGATCCCCAACCTTTCAGACTAAATTTTACAGTTAGCATACATGTATGTATGTTGAACAACCAACCTTTCAGTGATATTGTTTTAAAACTGTTCACAAAGTTACAGGGGAGGACGTAGCCCAGTGGTAAAACGCTCTCTCGATGCCCGATCGGTCTGGGATCGATCCCTGTCGGTGGGCCCATTCGGTTATTTCTTGTTCCAGCCAGTGCTCCACTAATGGTATATCAAAGGCTGTGGTATGTACTATCCTGTCTGTGTGGGATGGTGCATATAAAAGATCCCTTGCTGCTAATCAAAAAGAGTAGCCCTAGAATTTGCGACAGCGGGTTTCCTCTTTCTCAATATCTGTGTGGTCCTTAACCATATGTCTGACACCATATAACCATAAATAAAATGTGTTGAGTGCATCATTAAATAAAACATTTCTTTCTTTTTTTCTTTCTTTCACAAAGTTACATGATCAAATTTAAGCCGATATTTTTCTGTTTGCAGGAAATCAGGGTAAACCTCTGAACACGGTGGAGTGCTACGACCAGGAGAATGACACGTGGACTCAGATCTGTGACCTACCCACGCTGCACTGCTCGTGTGCATACAAAACAATAGACGGATGTCTTCACGTGATCGGAGGACTGTCCAAGCAGGGACCCAGCGGAAACATGGAGGCCATTAGCTTCAGATGAATTACCTAGTCCTCTAATTAAATCAAAATACTTCTTCAGGTACCACACTGGTGATGATCTCACGGTCTGCTGCATTTGCAATTTCAACAACAAACTTGGTACAGAATTTAATAGTGAAGCAGTTTAGCTTCGTGTTAAAGATACTGAGTTTAGTTATTCGCCAATGTAAAACGTGTTTGGCTGTTAACAGATTTTTTTAAAAACATTTAATTTACACATTGCTTACAGTGTTGTGTTTAACTTATTAATTTTGGCAAATTCGATGTGTTTATGATCATTCTGGTGTTTGCAGTAGATGAAAAATGCATTTTATGCAAAACAGGAAGACCGGTCTGAAAAGTAATTGATGTGTGAACAGTTGGGTGAGGTATGATTTCAGTTACAGCCATGTTTTACAGTATCTGTTATTTCCTCAGAAACATTTCAACACATGGCATCAGAAAAATGTTTCAACCCAGGATATATTAATTATTATGTAGCCTACTGATTTGTTACAGTCTAGTGTTTTTGCTGTGTCCCTGTTTCAGCATCAAGGTTTTCAAAAGACTTAAGGCTGGTTGGTACTGGGTTCTCATCCCATCATCGGCTCCCACCCAGAATGAGCTTTATTTGCTCAATAGGGAGGTGTACTGTTATGACACCAACTTCTCTCTCACTAACAATTAACCGTAAACCCACTGTCCTGAATAGACAGCCCAGATAGTTGAGGTGAGTGCCCAGGACACTGTTCTTTGACTTTACTTGAATATAAGCTCAAAATTCAAGTTAAAATCAATTACCATATGTTGCATCAGTTAAGAAGTTGTTTGTAACTCAATAACTTAAAACTTGGAATTACATGTAATGGGGCGGGGATGGGGGAAGGATCTAGCTCAGTTGGTAGAGCACTCGCCTTAGGCACGTGGGTCGTAGGCTTGAACCTCCTTGACAGACCCATTGGGGGCCTTTCTTGTGTCAACCAGAATCAAATGACAGGTTTATCAAAGACAGTGGTATGTGCTGTCCTGTCTGTGGGAAGTGCATATAGAAGATCCCTTGCCAGTTATCTCCAGGAAAAGCGAGTTATCACTCCTGCTCCCCTCCACACTCGCATAGAAAGTTTAGGCGAGCTGCAAATTGATCACCTTGGAACTTGATATGATTGTTCACCTATAGTCCGTCCCATCATTTTATTAAAATGTTTTTTGTAAATAAATTCATTTTAGTTTGACATAAGAAGAAAAGTTAAAGTGTTTTGGAAATAACAAAGAAATACAATGTGTGTGTGCAATTTACAAATCAGTCTGCTCAGAAATAAATATCTTGTAGTAAATTACATAGTATGAAAAAAATTTGATCCCTGTGGGACGGACTATAGCATCATTTCAGGGTAGTGATCTTCAGTTCGTCTTGATATTGCTCATGGTGAAGACTGCATGCTGCTAATGGAAAAATCATAATGTAAAATCTCTAAACAACCAAATATTTTATATCCAGAAGTAAATGATTCATTACTCATTGTACTCATTGCATTCATTAAACAAAACAGACTTTTACATGTGTCGAACTGATGGGTTACAACCTGTTTTACTGTTTGTTTAAAATTTTCATAACATATGGTTTCCACATCCAGTAATGTTACAGTCAGTAATGTTACAGCTTAAAATCCTATGTAATCTGCTGGTGAATTTACAATGTATGTTGCTTATTTAAAGAATTGTGATGATTTGTTTGTTCATGTGTAGCTTGTAAGTATTTTTTTTACACCAAAAAATTATACACATCTGTGTTTTATTTGAAGCAAGACGTTATCAATTAGAACAAAGACATTTTTGTGATCTAACAACTTTCAGAAGATATTTTTATCTAAACCTACTCATAACTGACCAATTGTTTTGATGACACCTAGCTTAGACAGCTTTACAGGCACTAAACTAGTTGGCGAAGTAAAAAGTCGAGATTTAAGTATTGTTTTCTGATGGCGATGACATTATATTTTTGCATTTAGACCTGTTTCTCACAAACTGTATTGTATAAGTCCTAGATCAATTAAATTTGGATATTGTTGCACCTATAGATGTTCCTGTCAAGCATTTGATTATTGGCCCAATTCATTGTAGAAATGCTAGAAAATACTAGTTATTACACGAGGACTTTTATGTTAATGTAACAGAGACACTTTTATCAGTTATTTAGTACTATTTTAAAAGAAAACATTCAACTGTTTTTCTTAAATTTATTAATCAAAGAAATGACAACAAAATATTACGGTTTTGGACTAAGTGACATACTTATAATTAAGAACCTTTTCGATTGAATGTGGAACATGACCAAACATTACAAAGTATACAGATATAAATGTTAAGTTTGTCTATTTTTCTGCAGTTTTACCTCTTTCTTCTGGGAAAGAGAAAGTCACTTCTGATGTTTCAATCCTAGATTAGTGCCTGGTTGATTGTGTGTGATAATATATTGCAGTGTGATGAGGTATTAAATTTCAACTTTACATTATTAGGTAACATGTTTTTGTATTATAAATTTACTTAAATAATTACTATTTGTAATGTTATGAATATTAAAATCTGTTTATGCTAACTTAATATAAATATTAAAATCTGTTATACTATTTTAAACATTAAAATCTATTTGTTCTAATATAAATATTCAAATCTGTTTTGACTATACTATAAATTATAATTATAACAAATTTGTTTGTACTGTTATGAATGTTAAACTTTCTTTGTACTATTGTTATATTATACTTTTACACGAACAGTGTTATATACATGTACACATTATATACAAGGCTGTTCAGTCGAGCAATACTGAAATTTCATTTGTGTGTATTTAGTTAGTGTTTGATGAAGCGTTTTTGGAGGGGTTGTGTCAAGATCATTTAAAAATTCCAGTCAAAGTTTTTTTGTGTAAAAATTCTTTTGAAGTACAGAAAGAAAAGAAAAAAGTGAGTATATATATATATATATATATATATATATATATATATATAATATGTTATAGCTAATTCCATTTTGATAGGAGCACATAATTGGCCTTTCTTTTTGGATGATACAGCAACTGTTACAATTATTATAGTTTATTAAGCTAGGTTTTGACAATAATACATGTAAAAGCAATGTCATATTTGCATATTTAATGTTCATACACATAATCTCTGGGACTAGTTGTATTGAACTCAAATGTTGTTTCGGTCCCCATAACAAATGTTTTTAGAGATCCACATACCAGTAACTACCACTCCTTTCGAACGCTCGGACAGGGACTCCAGTAGCTCAAACAAATGCTGCTGTACATTGCCGGTTTTCCTAGGGGGCCAGATAGTTTCTCCTTCAGGTGTTCATCTGAAGGCCAGATGACTTTCCTCTGGTTCTGGTAGTGGGGGACAATGTAACGTCAACTAAATTTAAAGTATTTACTTACTTACTGTTTACCACAACTGGTCCAAATATACTTTTTGTTTCACTTCAATGAATTTGAAAGGTGAGATGACAGATGTTATTTTTTCAAGAACAGCAATCACATCAACAGTTGTATTTAACTGTATGTTACTATGTTACGTTTTGGATTTTAACTTCTAATAAATTATTAGTTCTATTTACTTTTATTTAAAACATTTTTTAAATGCTAATCTGGTTTACGGTAGATGTTTAATTCTGTGAAATTCTTGTTTAAAAAGGACATCACCAGTCCAACTCGTGCTTTGCTTATCTGTGATACTGTACATGTTAAATGTTACCTATTGCAATTTCTTCATATATTCTTCTACTGTAAATTATAATTATTAACTATTTTTTAAAGTTGTTTGCTGTTTGCTGTAACCTGACTTTTGAAACTTGCTATGACTTTTCTTTTTATTTACATAATTTAAAAAATGTATTTTCTAAACCACTGGTAAAATACTGGGTCAGGTTACAGCAAACTCATATTTTTTTCAAGATGGCCGACATATGATTCGTAATTTGTATTTTCTATTTAATGTAATGTTTTCTTAAGGACACTGTTATTATGTAGTTTTAAATATTTGTTTTAATTATTATAGCCATTTGTACCATTAAATAATTAATTACTTGAGATGTTTTGCTTAAAGTATTAATTTTGATGTTTTTCTGGCCCCTCTGAGTAACACTAATGCTTCTTAGACTGGTGTTTATGCTACATGTTAGACGGCATGTCCACTATGGGAACCATTCAAAATAGTTTGTAAATGTTTAGCCAGAAACGGCTGGCTGAACGTAGGCTTGATGTCTGTAGTAGATCCAAATGCCTTTTTATGCAGTACAGAAACGGCTTGTACTTCAAGAACTGTCGAGAGTCAGTTGCCTAACTGACACAAAGATTTTGTCTTGTGAGATTGTATTTTTCACTGTGATGTATTTCAATCATCTGCCATTACCATTAATTGCACTGTCAATCAATTTCAATTACTTAAACTCTCAACCATCTGCCCTTAATTACACTATCAACAATCTGTCATTAAATACTTGGTTAAACTATTTGCCATTAATTACAGTCGGTCATCTGTCATTAAACTATCAACAATCTACCATTAAATACATGTATACTGTCAAAGCATCTGCCATTAATTGCACTATAAACCATCTGCCATTACTTACATGTCAACCATCTACCATTAATTACCCAGTCAACCATCTGCCATTATTTACACTGTCAACCATTTGCCATTAATTACACTATTAAACCATCTGCCATTAATTGCACTATAAACCATCTGCCATTACTTACATGTCAACCGTCTACCATTAATTACCCAGTCAACCATCTGCCATTACTTACATGTCAACCATCTACCATTAATTACTCAGTCAACCATCTGCCATTAAGTACACTATCAACCATTTGCCAATAATTTCATTAAAACTATTTGTCATTACTTACACTATAGGTTGTGCTGTATGTTTATTGATAAATTTGTTAAACATTCATACACCTGTAAAAAAAAAAAAAAAAAAAAAAACTTTTCAAGTGGCTGTTTAATACCATGTATCTTCTTTTTAAAGCATTGTTTCAAACACATCCATGCAGCAGAAGCAAGCTGAATATGTTTTCAAATGAGTTGTAAGACAATTGGTATCCAATGGACACAAGTGTAGTGCTCTGTGTTTGCATATCTTCAGAAATCAGGGGTTGGGGAGGAGTCTTTTTTTTTTTATTAATAAGGAAAGTAAATACTTTTTTCAACTAAACAAGGTTATTTACAAAATGTGTGCATTTACGTTACAAATTCAGTTAAATTGTGCATAGTCAACCATTTCACTGTGCATTTCATTACAAATTCAGTTAATTTGTGCAGTCGACCACTGTGCATTTCAGACATGTACCCAAAGAGTGCATCTGTAAACAAAAGGTGAAAATAATACAGTCAACAATTACAAAATACATGCACATACTCGCAACCACATGTGAATGCATACATACCGGTATACAGGTCCACGCCAACACACATTCATAACACTGGTGCACATGCATCTCACAGACACCGTTGCACATGGACATACACACAAAACGTTTTAAAGTGTGCAAAAAAAACTTATTTTAAATGTATCATCTACAATTATAACTTCATGGGGGACATCCTCTCACCCCACCCCTTCCCTAAGTCTTGAGTAGCTTGTCATTTGTGATCATCAAATTCAAGTATTAATTTTGATTACCAACCTACCTCCCCAAAGTTTTCAAGGTCAGTTTCACTCCCAACAGCCATGGCTAATGATTCCACTACAATAATGATTTATCAAGAATACAAGGTCAGTATTAATCTTCAAAATATGATTTAAAAAAAACAAAGGAATTGGAGAGGTTTTTAAAAAAACAATTGTCTGTGGCACATAAGCACAGCACTTTACAATGGCTGCATTACCATTTTTTTTTTCATGCCCCCTCGCCCCCCCCCCCCCCCCCCCCGTTTATATCAGTGCTTTATTGTGGCTGCATTATGCAATTTTTTTTATTCTACCCCCTTTTTTATCCCCCTTTAAATCGGCACTTTACCATCGCTGTATTGCCATTTCTTTTTTCATGCCCCCTTTCCCCCTTTACATTGGTACTTTATCATGGCTGCATTATGCATTAACATTTCTTTTTTTATGCTACCCCCTTTTTTATCCCCCTTTAAATCGGCACTTTACCATCGCTGTATTGCCATTTCTTTTTTCAAGGCCCCTCTCCCCCTACCCCCCCCCCCCCTTTTCCCATTTAAATTGGTTTTATTTTTTTTATTTATTAAACCAGGATGATGTGAGTTTGGATTACTGTTGTTAAACATGACAATGCAAAGTTTCTGCTCAGTGTGCCATATAATGCACTGTATCATATATTGATTTTTTATGTGTTCATACTAACATGCTGATTTTGCATTTAATTAAATTGCGTTTATTAAACTTCCTATATTTATCTTTAAAAAAAAGCTACTTGTGTCATTTGTCACATGATATTGACTTTTGATTTTTATTTCTTGCCTTGTATTACATTTTGCTTGCATCAAGTATAAACTTGAATCTGTTAATAGATTTTGTCCATATTTTGTACAATCACATGTTTTTTTCTGCAAAGTAATGACTGGTTTTCAACCTGCTGTTTTCTACACCCCATACTATTTTTTACTTTTTAATTTGCCTGCACACTTTGGTCATTGGTTAAAAGCTGTTTGGCTATAAAGTCAAATTCCTAACTGTAATTTATTTGTTTTAAATGTATGCATTTAAAGCTGCAGTTTTGAATATTTATTTGTATTATTTAACCCTTTGGAATACCTCATTCATGTTCATTTTCATACTGTTGTACACCATCCTTCAATATGCTTTGCCTTTATTCACTATTCTAGTTCACATATAAAAATGTATTATTCTTTTCTTCAAGATTCTGAAGTAGAATGCTATTTCACCAGTTAATCATTAAATTTCTGTTACAATCATTACAACATAATGTCATCCCATTGGTCCAGACGGGAGTTTGTTCATTTTTCGATGAACATAAAAATTACGTCGACAGGTAACGTCATATCTGATGATGTCATTTTATATGGGCAAGTTGTCTTATTAAGCGTTATTGTTTATGGATAAAAAGTAAAGTATGACATTTTAGTGTTATTATTAGCCTGTATGATTCAAATTTAATTATAAGTATTGTCTGTTATTTCTTTTACGTTCATTTGGGTATGAAAAAAAAAAGTCATCCGCAAACTTTTTTTTTTTTCATACCCCGATGAACGTAAAAGAAATAACAGACAATCCTTAAATGATAACTGTTGATAGTGGAAATGCTTAAGATTATTAAAACTTTAGGGATGTTTGTTTTTAGCTTATAATATAGTAACTGTTAAAATATGATAAGACGAGATTGTCAGTTCATTAAAACTGTTGTCTTGTTTATATCTTGAATTAGTAACTGATGTAATTATAATTTGAGGAAGCAAGAATGAATAAATCTCAACAGGAATCCAAATTATAGTTCCCTCGGCTTATGAAAGTGTGTGCATTTAGCAGACTTTTACTGCAATTAATTTTCTTGTTTTTTAATTAGCTTAAATTTAAAGTATATCGGTAGCCTATTCACCTGCTTACAGTTAACTTTTTAACAAAATTGTTGACTACGGTATATAGTTTAAATTAATTTTTTGTATACTTTGTTTTACAACAAATAAATTGTGGTATTCCTAAGATTGTTTTCATGTAAGAACCACAATGTGTCTTGCAAAACACTTGCACTAAACATTCCAAAGTTTATTGAAAAACAAGGATGCATAGTAATGCCATAGTTATTCATATATAACATCATTCTTTGTCATTTTCAGCATGTCACAACAATGCTGCACAAAATTAATGTATGTCACTATTCAAGGGAGTTAACTCAGTGGTCCTTTTTTTCCTTTTAGTCTAAAAGCAATTTACTGCAGGATTTTTATTTATTATCCATGGCTATTTCAGTTTCATAAAAATTATTTAAAATCCTATTGCATATTAAAATTGGTTGTAGTCTAAAAGTGAAAGAAAGGACCATGAATTAACTCCCTGGAATAGTGATGTAATTCATGTGATGTTATTTTTCCCCGTCAGCTGTGAGCTGTGTAGTGTGAGCTGTGTAGTGTACATACTAAAAATGGTCTAGAATGACGTCACATATGAATAATGATAAGTCGTCCTTGTTTTGGTTTTTTGGGGTGGTTTTTTTGTCAGCCTGTGAAGCGGTCGGATCGATCCTTCTCAGTAGACCCATTTACAGTTTGGGCTATTTTCTGTTCCAACCAGTGGTCCACAACTGGTTCATCAAAGGCCGTGGTATGTACTGTCCTGTCTGTGGGAAAGTGCATAAAAAAAGACTCCTTGCTGCTTTTTGTAAAGAGTGGCCTATGTGGCGGCAGTGGCTTTTCTCTAAAGAAATATGTCAGACTGACCATATGTTTGACGTCCAATAGCAGATAATAAGATAAAAATCAATGTGTTCTAGAGGCATCGTTAAATAAAACAAACTTTACTTTACCTTGTTTTTGTATTGTTTGGAATGTTATAAGATGCTTTGTGATGCTTATGTCAAAGCAAAACAAGGAATAATATTTTTTACTCATTTTGGGAATGTTAAGTATAGTTAAAAATAATATAGCTCATAGTTAATTTTATTATGAAGTTCACCTTTATGTTATCCCAAAAAGTACTTAATTTGACCAGGTATTTATTCATCACATCACACTTTGTTACCAATACTTTTGTTTATAATTGAACTATGTCTACATAGACATCAATCAGAAAAAGTAACTTCATAAATATTTAGCTAATTCTAATTGTTTGAAATGGTTACAAAATGGCTTATGGTAGTGAGTCTTAACTTAAGATGAAGAGGAATGTACACAGAGTGTATATTTCAAGTTAGCGTAATCCACTCTCACATGTGCAATTTTCACTTAAATAGATGAACATACAGAAAGGATAATCTTAATGTTATACATGCTTTCTGTACCATTTTAGATGAGGGTCAACTTTTCATTATGCATACACCTCTATTTTGCATACAGCTCAACTTTGTATATAGTCAGTTTGTCTACAACAATAGAAGTTGATACCTTTAATATTGAAACAGTCCTTGCTACTGTTACAGTCTGGACCTGAATCGTTGTCATGATAATGTGTATTGAATGAGTAAGTCAACGTATGGTCAGTGGATGGATTGATGAATTAATTAGTAAATTAACATATAATGATACCACAGCACAAAGAAAAATATTGGCTATTGGGTGTCGGATAACATGTATGATGTAGAGAATATTACATTGGATATAATTTGTGTTACAATGAGCAAAAACCATATCCTTGAAAACCAGGGCCCCGTGTGTATAAAACCTTTTAGTCCTTTAGTCCAGACTCGATCTTTAATGACGTCACACATACAGTTTGTATGTCATTGTTATGACATTAGTGTCTCAGACTCTATTAGTCTCGAGTCTAGACTGTAAATGTTTTATAAGCACCAGTTCAGGTGTGTGATCGGTTTAGGCAAAATAGCTTTTAGGCAAAACGAGAGGTAACTTGCGGAGATAACATTCATTTTTGTTATTGTAACTTAGAATGATTATTCTGTTGTTTGAAACACGAAATGTACCCTGTACAGTTTGATCTAAGTTGTGATTTTTATGCTTCCATCTCCTCACTCTTGCTTATATTTGTTATATTCAAATTTGTTATGGATCAAATGTTGCATCTTTTTGCTTTTTTTAAAACTATTTTATGCTAGTTTACAATATAATACCATAACACACATTTTATTGTATTGAAACAAATAAATCTTGAAAGAAGCAATATATTTGACTTTTTATTACTCGTGTGCGAGATGTAAAAGAGTTTATTCAGTTGATGATGGGTAGCTGAATGGTAAAGTGCTCAGCTGATGCACTAATGATCCCCATCGGTGATTCCATTTTTCATTCCAGCTGGTGCTCGTCAGTTAGTGTTAAAGAGGCTGTAGTGTACATAATCCTGATTGTGAGATGGTGCATATAAAAGATCCCTTGCTGCTAATTATTTAAAAGCATAACCCATGAGTGGTGGCAGTGAGTTTCCTGTCATTATCTGTGTGGCCCATAGCAATATGCCATATAGCCATATATAAACATTCATTAATAATTACCTTTATTTCCACTTCCATGTCTCAGGTACCTGTTTGATGGTTTGTTATGATGGTGAATAGGATAGTTGATCATTGCTTCCCCAACCTGAAGGTCACTGTTCTGTTCCAGCTAGTATCCCATGAGTGGTATGTGCTATCCTGTTTGTGGTATAGGGTATACAGAAAAATAAACCTTGCTGTTAATTGATTATCAGTGTAACTTTGTGACAGTAGCCGCCACACATTAAAGTATTTGTTGAGGTGATAAAACAAATTCCTCTTTAAACCATTGTCTTCTTCTTGTTTATAAATATATAGGGCTCATCCACATTTTATTTGTGCATGATTGTAGTGTGGATAAAAAAGAAAAAAAGAAAAGAAAACGTCTTAAATTCCAGTGAGAGCATTTACACTATGCTATCATAGAACACTGCTCAGTATGTATGGATTTTCAAAATGTTTTTGGCCAGCCTCACTGAAATAACCAACCACATGAGCCAGTTAAATATGAAAACACAATATGCTTCAAAACAATACAAATTCTTTAACAAGAGTACCAGTAAGGTACATGAGACGCCCATCAGGAGTTCGTTGGAAAACAATAGATATTAATGAATATGTTATGGGTATGATTCCATTCTAATTATGTGAATATAGACAAATTAGACCTAGTAAGTGTATGTCACACACCACCACCATCCCAAGTTGTTCCTACATATGAGGTTTGATGGTCCTGTATGCAAGATATGGTCCGGACAGAGATTTACTGTTATGTGCAGTAGACCATGAAAAGTAGGTCACAGTGACCTAGTAATAGTACGCGACACACCACCATCCCAAGTTGTTCCTACATGTGAGGTTTGATGGTCCTGTATGCATCTCTATGCAAGATATGGTCAGGACAAAGATTTACTGTTATGTGCAGTAGACTATGAAAAGTAGGTCACAGTGACCTAGTAATAGTACGCGACACACCGCCATCCCAAGTTGTTCCTACATGTGAGGTTTGATGGTCCATGCAAGATATAGTCTGGACAAGAAAAAGTTAACAGACCGATAGATGGATAACACAATACCATAATACGACCCATCATAGACGGGCATATAAAAATGGAAGATGATTTTTAAAAGAAGAGTTAAAAGAATTCCTGTTAACTGGAATACCAAGCATTCTGAGAATACTGCTAAAACAATACATGTCCCCTATACTGGTCCCAACAAATTTGTTCATATCTCCTATAAGTTCAATGGTCATAACTGTCAAAAATGGGTAAATTGCCATGAATGTCAAACACGATCTGTGACAGTACATGATAAAGCTACATTTTAGCTCAATATCTCAAGGCATTGTGAAAAACTAAATGTTTTGAAAACTATATGTGGGACAGACAGACAAGAACAGTGACGAAACCTTAAACCAATGCTACTTTCCCACTTAAACCAATACCCTTTTTCTTTGAACCAGTACCCTTTTTCCTGTTTAAATGGGTACAGGCTAAAACGGAACCGTGCCAAAATGGAACCATTTTCTTTGGTGAAAACGGAACCATTTTTGTTGGCGAAAACGGAACCTATCATGGCTAAAACGGCACCATATATAAATATATATAACTTATCTTATTTTTAATTTCAGGATTAAGGTTAGGGTTCAGAGCGATGAATAGGGGTTGGGGGTGAATTCGGAAGTCTTTCCATTTTGATGACGTAGACTGGCCACACCGTTTATGTAATGTTACTACTAATATTACGTATTAATAGATTATAATGTGATGTAAATACGTAAATACATAAATGTCTGAATTTCTTTTTACATTGGTACACTTCACTCTTTGTACATACTTTGATGCCTAATATACCGACTTTGGTAGCGCTGTGGTTAAGTCATCGGTCTCCAGACTGGTAGGTACTGGGTTCGGATTCCAGTCGAGACGTGATTTTTAATTCAGGTAAAGACTCCAAATCTGAATGAGTGCTCAGTCGAGACATGGGTAGGTTTAAATCACTTGCTCCGACCAGTGATCCATAACTGGTTCAACAAAGGCCATGGTTTGTGCTATTCTCCCTGTGGGAATCGCAAATGAAAGATCTCTTGCTGCCTATCATAAAAGAGTTGCATATGTGGCAACAGCGGGTTTTCTCTAAAAACTGTGTCAGAATGACCATATGTAAGGGAACCAGGCTATCATACAATTAAACTCAAATTGCAACACAGAAATATCATTTGTTTTCTTGAATTTACAAACAGATTACTCAACAGGCATAGCCCATACATGAGCTCTCCTAAGCTCATATATAATGATTGCAAAAGTTGAGATAGATAATGATTTGGTACCGGCCTCGGTGGCGCAGTGGTTAAGCCATCGGATTACAGGCTGGTAGGTACAGGGTTCGCAGCCCGGTACCGGCTCCAACCCAGAGCGAGTTCTTAAGGGCTCATTGGGTAGGTGTAAGGCCACTACACCCTCTTCTCTCTCACTAACAACTAACCCACTGTCCTGGAAAGGCAGCCCAGATAGCTGAGGTGTGTGCCCAGGACAGCGTGCTTGAACCTTAATTGGATATAAGCACGAAAATAAGTTGAAATCAAATCAATGATTTGGTTGTTCCATATCTGTAATAGGAAGCTATGATTCTGTGTGTCTAATACTTCCATGTCCAATCATCTGCATCCCCAACTAACACTGTTGGTCAAATAGATTAGTTTTTGTAGTAGTAAGCATCAAGACGGATCTGTATGGTGGGGTTAATTATAACAACAATAACAACAATACAGGAACAATACAACAACAAGGAAAAGTGTTGTCTTTATTGAATATGTAAAAATTAAGAAATGTATACGCAGCTCACGTTTTCTTCCAACTTCCGGTGGTCTCTTTGTTTTGACTTATTTTATTGAGAAAAATAAAAGTTCACAAGAGCTCTCCTCAGCAAGATTGGCGTCTGGCTCTTGTCAGAGGTGGCTCCCAATGGGAGCGTACTTGAACAGTTATCTGATGGAAGCACGTAAATAAATTTACCTGACCTGAAGATTGTTTGTGCAACTATCAGAAGTGACACAAAAACATTTTTTTTTTTTTTAATAAATAACTTTTCATTTGAGTTAAGTTGTTTTGTTGGGTTTTTTTGTTTTATTTACTATTCTTCAAATAACATTCAATTATGGTGCCGTTTTAGCCATCGTAGGTTCCGTTTTAGCCATAAATTTCGGTTCTCTTTTAGCCAACGCAGGTTCCATTTTGTCCAATTTGGTTCCGTTTTCGCTTGGTGCCGTTTTGGCACGATTCCGTTTTAGCTATAACCTGTTTAAATCAGTACCCTTTTTCCTGTTTCAACCATACCGTACCCTTTTCCCTGTTTAAGCCAGTACCCATTTCCAGTTTAAACCTGTATTCTTTTACTGTTTGAACCAATGTTTTTTTCCCATTTGGCTATTCCTGTTAAACCAATTTCCCATTTTTATTAGAATGAATGCTTTACAACAGCCTGGGCCCATATTTTCGAAGTTATCTTAGAGCTACGATATCATAAAACCGTCATAGCCTATGGTGAGTGTCGTAGTTATGTCATAGTTTACAACCGTTTTATATCATAGCACTAAAATAGCTTTGAAAATCTGAAGCCTGGTTATCAAACATTGAGGTGTGTGTCACTTTTATCATTGCAGCTCATTTACGTGTAATTACTTTCCAAATATATTCCACTTCAACATTCATAAAAGGAAGGAAATGTTTATTTAACGATGCACTCAACACATTTTATTTACGGTTATATGGTGTCAGACATGTGGTTAAGGACCACCCAGATATTGAGAGAGGAAACCCACTGTTGCCACTGCATGGGCTTTTCGATTAGCAGCAAGGGATCTTTTATATGCACCATCCCACAGACAGGAGAGTCATACCACGGCCTTTGTTACACCAGTTGTGGAGTACTGGCCTAATGGGTCCACCGACGGGGATTGATCCTAGACCGACTGCGCATCAAGCGAACACTTTACCACTGGGCTACGCCCCGCCCCCACATTCATAAAATGATTAGAGATAAGACATACAAGCATTTATCAAAACAGCTTTATTTGCATAACAGCATAACAAAGAATAAATTAATCCAGTAAAACATTTGAATCATGCCTGCCACTATACATTGTATACAATAAACTCGCTGAAATCCATCAATATACCACCAACAAAACCAGACTAAAACAACCCATTCATATATATATATACACATATCAAAATGCTAATACAATACATATTTGTACAATAAACAATGAATTAAAAATGTATGTATTTCATGATGGACAAAGTTTTAAAAGCTTTATCATATGCCATAACGGATAAAATGGAGTTAACTCGGCAGTTTTAAGTGGAATTTTTTTGGTTTTATAAACTTGGTAACAAGCAGCAGTCGGAACACTATTTCATTGACCTCTTACAAGGGTTATTTGGTATTACTTTAACAATACATTCTTGAAATTGTAAGTGTTATATTTCACTATTTTTACATTAAATTTATAAATAACAACAAATTAATTAATCTCACATAATTATATTCTTTGCATAATTAATGTAAGAATATCAAAACTGTAATGTGTTGCACTAGGTGAAACGAGGTTTCTTCAACAATCCTTGGCAAAAACAAAAGACGATGAATACGTAGAAAATCTTTTATCATGTATACATCAAAATATATGTATTAGCCAATTCGTGGAGATGCAATTCTAATTGAAACTGATGCCTCACATCAATCTGTTTCAATAATAATTACATATAAATAGTAGAAAATGAAATTATTAGGATGTTATTGTTTTTTATGGGCATGTAATCAAGATATAATTTTTATATTTAATAAGAATTCTGCGGAATTAAAAAATAAATAAAGTTTGTTTTGTTTCATGACACCACTAGAGCACATTGATTTGTTAATCATCTGCTATTGGATATCAAACATTTGAGAATTCTGACTCATAGTCATCAGAGGAAACCTGCTACACTTTTTCTAATGCAGTAAGGGATCTGTTATATGTACTTTCCCACCAATAGGAAAACAGAAGGAATAATGAAGCAATCCACCATGGCATTACAGCAGCCTTCTTGAATAATGAATTTTACAATTAGTCAATAATAACAATTTTAAATCATTGCATATCTATCTTATTTCAAATGGCAGTTGTAAGCTATTGACAGATCAACCAACAGGACACAAACACACAATAACTTGACAAAGGTTTATTGAACTAAAATCTAATTTAGTGTTTTAAACCAAAAATTATGCCACAAAGCAATTATATAATTGCAGTGTTCTCGCTGGGTGAAAAATAAAGGAGGGTGGCCGCACCACACCCCACCCTTCAATTTTTTTTTAAAAACTAGAAAAAAAACATATAGCAAAGAAGAAAAAAAAAAGGGAAAGCTTGGTTACCATATATTGTTGTGTGTTGGTCGACTTTATAGAAAGACATACTCCTTATTTTGCCCCTCAGTATTTGGTACAAAAAAGTTGATACGCAATACAAGCCGACTCATCTTTTATGTACTGTTAATTAAACCGGAGATGTTGTCTGTCTGACATTTTGCTGAACCGATCAAAGTTTTAATATTATTATTTTAATAAAGATTTCAAGATATATGAAACACAATAAAGATTTTTGTAAAGTGATCCCCTAATGTGGGATAAAAAAATTCTGTTCATTTTATTTCCATCTTCATTGAATAAATCGAACACTTTGATATCGCCAGTTGATAAACAGTAGTTTTGTTTTTGTAATGGTGATGGATATATTATTTGGCACCCAAGATCAATTATTTTAAAGATAAACACTACCACTTCCTTTGTTTTTATAGGGTGTATTCTACCAAATCAAATCCCACGGATATAAATACTACCACCCCTTACCCTTAAAGTGAATCAGAAAAAATTGGGGGTCAAGCTGCTCATTTCTGAGATAACAGGTAGCGTCTATGACTACCCTAGTTCTGCATAAAATTTGAGTCCTTTTTTTTTTACAGGTACCCCATACATGTTTCAAGCACACGGCTACTTGACACAGTGGTACTAGATGAAATAAAATTGCAGACATTTTTTGCACAGATGAAATTTTTTGTTTTTTTACAACCAACACACTCACATTTATCACCAATCACATGACTTGTGGCGTTCATATTTCTATCAAAAGTTGGGTGCACCTCGGACTTTGACCCAGCCGAAGTTATTTGGTCTATAAGCGGTGATTCCCCCAAATATCAAACTATTTTATAATACAATATTTTATACAGAATTGCTGAACAAATGATAGAAAGTAAAAATCATCAGTTACAATCAATTAAATCTGCAAATGAGGACAAAATATCAGACAATCGTGAGTGGACACAAAAAGACAGAATGACCATTCTGATCACGGGACAACTGTAGCGCCAAATAAGTAGTTTTTCAGTCGGAGATTAACAAATAGAAAAGAAAAAAAAATGTTTTCATTACTCAAATAAAATATAGCTTTTATTGTGGGTATCAAACATACAAATGGATACAGGTATGGGACAAAATAGAGGCTGTTAAAAATATTGTTAAATTACGTTATTATGGTAACTGTCGTAAGCTACTGAAGTTTTTCGACAAGTTGCCTTTTCGTACACACCGCGGCTCTGTTTCCTTTGATGTTCAGTGTGTAGACTGATAAATTATTTGTGGGAGGGGGGGATGTGAAAAAATGTCTGCATTTGGAAATAGCGGAGATGGGTGCTGTAAAATATAGTAGGGTGCGGGAAAATTAAAGAGGGGCCAAAAAAGTAAACAAGAGCGGCAGAACATGAAAGGAGGGCATCAAAATTAAATGGAGCACCGAGAACACTGAATTATACAGCACATTATAAATCTGGTATATTTAAGAATTAAAATACATCTGCAAAATTCATGCAATACATATACATACATCTTGGTATATAAAAAACAATTTTTAAATAAAATAATGGTTTCAATATTTTAGTTTTATATTATGTCAATACTTGTCTATATAAACCTACGAAAAATGCTTTAATACCACATGTTTTATGAATGCCTATACACATTAACATCAGGACTTAAAAGTAACATGATTGTATAATTTACAGTAATTAAATATTGAGTGACATAGTGTGTCAAATGCATGGTTTTGTATTCTGTTAAGAGTTCATAAACTTATTAGTCTGGGTAAACCAAGCTTGGCATTTATAGCTCATTAAGTGTGACAATGCATCTCATTTAGTAGCTATTGAGAAAGAGATCAACATAATTACTGTAAACAAACCCGAAGATGAAATTTGAAATGGTGAAACTGAAACATGTCTAGTTTTATTTTATGCGAGAAGTTCATTTAAAGTATGCTGTAAAGTTTACATCTATAAATTACCAGTACAGACAGGAACAAATAAAACACAGTTCACTATATTGTACAAATGAAAACCTGTAATTAGCATCCACCTGTTGTAAGTGGACACTTTTGACCATTTAAAACATGTTTGAGCCGATTCATAATTTCAAGACCATGATTGTAAACATCTTTTTTTATCTGAAATCTCTTTAGATATTATGATAAGCAATAATTTTATACTGATAGGTTTAAATTTTAAGTTGTTCAAATTTAGGGCCAATTCCAAACTTAATCAAATTGTTGGAGTAGGGGTGATGGAAGACTTAAAAAAACAAGGAGGTCTGGTGAGATCCATGATATACCTGTCATAAGTAGGTAATCCGATATGAATTAATAAGGAAGATATGGCTCGGACAAGGATTACCTTTAATGTGCAGTAATGTGTGAAAAGTAGGTCGCTGTGACATAGTTATGGTATGCAACACACGATCATCCCAAGTAGTATTTGCATGTACAGTTTTATGATCCTTATATGAACTGATAAGCAAAATATGACCCAGTCAAGGATTTCTTTTAATGTGCATTATTGTGTGAAAAGCAGGTCACAATGACCTTGATAAGAGATATGGCCTGAACAAGGATTTCCTTTAATGTGCTATAATGCATGAAAAGTAGGTCACAGTGACCTAGTTATGGTATGCGACACACCGCAATCCCAAGTTGTAATTGCATGCAAGGTTTAATGATCCTATATGAATTGATAAGGAAGATAATGTGCAGAAATGTGTGAACAGTAGGCCGGGGTGACCTAGTTATGGTATGCAACACACCACCATCCTAAGTTGCACTTGCATGCATAATTTGATGATCTTATAAGAATTGATTGATAAGAAAGATATGCTCTGGACAAGGATTTCATTTAATGTGCTGTAATACATGAAAAGTAGGTCACAGTGACCTAGTTATGGTATGCAACACACCAAAATTTCACACTGTACTTGCATGCAAGATTTAATGATCCTATACAAATTGATAAGAAAGATATGCTCCGAAAACAGATGGACAATGCCATACCTTAATACAACCCAAATAATAATAATAAACTGAACAAAATATACATTGTACTATATTTCCACTATGACAGTGGCCATATTTCAGTTCAATCATTGTTCACAAATGGACCAATGTGATCATGTTTGAATCTGACATTGCAAAAAAAACTACTTTTTTTGTTAAAGCAAAGACAGAATAATTTTTAGGCCTTAAAATTTTAAATTGATAATAAAATAACACAATTTATTTACCACAACAACAGCATAGATACATTATCAACAATGGAGGCCCTAGTATTTTAAAGATGTAAAAACACTAAACAATACATGTACAAATACCTCTATGAATCACAGTAACATGATAAATTACATTACGACTGCATATCATACAAATGCCCCATAATTACAGTGGCTGTAGCTGCAGCATTTTATCCAGGGTGAAAATAACCCACACTATTTTAATCCTGGTTAAATCTCGTCTCCATGGCAATACCATCTAATAGGTACAGAATTGTATCCTGAGTTAAAATACCCTGCTTTCTTTTAATCCTAAGATTAAATTAAATGTCTATCTATCAGTGCATGACACAGTGACTAAGTTCTGCTCAAGCTTTATGTGTAACATAAAAACATTTAGCAGACGTCATTTTGTCGGTGCCTTTACACAGCAAAGGATGAGCCGGCACTCAACCCATATAAAGTTTTAAAAATATTTATAAGATACAAAAAGTAAATTGTACAAACACACACACAAAATCAGAAACATTTGTATGGTCTTGAAAGGCAGGAGGTTATTGTGCGCTTTTCATCAAAGAAAAAGATCAGAAACAGATTGCTTATGATAAAACTAAAATCTGCAATTTCACAAACACATATACTTTTTTTCATCCCTGGATACTGCCCCAAGTTTAGCCAGTAAATGTTTCGCTAACGTTTGCTAACTACTTGACTGGTTCCCGATGTGGCCATTTAGTTTACTGTGAAGTGCATAAATCAGTCTAGCGGACATTTTTCTGCTATATCTGACTGAACTCGACCCTGGTTAACTTTTTGTCTAAACAACAACTCCTATTTAACACAGGTTATCTGTGTAGGTTTCAGACATCAGATACATTATCAAGGATGACGATAATTGGTCACACAAAAGTAAACTTTGTAATGAAATCATGTGATGAAAATAAAATTTAAAATATACGTGTATATCTGAATATTGCATTCATACCAGCCCTGATTCTTGGACTTAAATAGCTGCAAAAGACCTGGAAGAAGGTTGGTTGTATTGAAAAAGCTTTCTTTATATTCACTTTGACACTGTTACTGATGATTGGGAACTGTTTCCAATGTTGCTTGTCATCAAAACACTGTTACTGATGATTGAGGATGGCTTCCAATGTTGCTTGTTATCAAAACATTGTTACTGGTGATTGGGAACCGTTTCCAATGTTGCTTGTCATCAAAACACTGTTACTGATGACAGGGAACTGTTTCCAATGTTGCTTGTCATCAAAACACTGTTACTGATGACTGGGAACCGTTTCCAATGTTGCTTGTCATCAAAACACTGTTACTGATGACTGGGAACTGTTTCCAATGTTGCTTGTCATCAAAACACTGCTACTGATGATTGGGAACTGTTTCCATCATTGCTTGTTATCAAAACACTGCTACTGATGACTGGGAACTGTTTCCAATGTTGCTTGTCATCAAAACACTGTTAGTGATGATTGGGAACTGTTTCCAATGTTTACTGTCCTCAAGACATTATTACTGGTGTATTGGGAACTGTTTCCAATGTTTATTGTCATAGCACTGTTACTGATCATTTGAAACCATTGCCAATGTTTATCATTATAATGGCACTATTACTGATGTTTGGGAACTGTTTCCAGTGTTTATCATCATGACACTGTTACTGATGTTTGAAAACTGTTTCCAGTGTTTATCATCATGGCACTGTTACTCATGATTGGGAACTGTTTCCAAAGCTTCGTCCATGGACCGCATCCTATCAACATTCTGAAGATATTAAATAATGAGGATATATATTAAAAACTGACAGATAACACACAAATACATGAAGTTACATATGCACACACATACAATCTAATTAAAATTAGCTCCACTATTACATGTGGATCTAACAGCAGCCAGTTGGAGCTTATGTCCACCAATCAAAAACTTACTTGCAGAATCATGTCAGTGATTTGAAAATAATTTGAAAACATTCCGAATTATTCTGAGGATATACGACATGTTTCATGTGAATTACGAATGCCGTATTTAGACCAGTAGAACTAATTTTAATCAAATTGCTAACAACACTGCGTAGTCTCCAATGTCCAAGTAACATTTCGTCTGTAAATAATCATTTAAATATTGACCAATCACACTTCGCCTTTTACATGTATAACGTTATTTGGGAGCATACAAATTCAAAAAATATTGAGCGAGTCTATTTTAGTGGCCGCAGTACAACGAACCATACCAATACGTACGGGATGGGTTATCAGTCTTCAATTTTACATTACAAATTATTTATTTATTAAAAAAACTAAAAACTAAATCAGTCTTCAGTTTTACATTACAAATTATTTATTTTATAAAATAAAACATGTTTTTAGGCATTCGTAATTCACACGAAACATGTCGTATACCCTCAGGATAATTCGGAATGTTTTCAAATTATTTTTAAATCACTGGCATGATTCTGCAAGTAAGGTTTTGTTTGGTGGACATGAGCTCCAACTGGCTGCTGTTAGATCCACATGTAATAGTGGAGCTAATTTTAATTAGATTGACACACATACAGACCTCAATATAAATTGTGAACAATAGGTATGGTCTCGTATAGGTTATGTCTTGGTGTTGTCTCGTAACCGATACTTTGTTTGGGCTCCCATTATTGTAGTGGGGAGAGGGGCAGGCTGGCTTTTGCTCAAATTAAACAAAAATGTCAGAATCTGGATAACTACATTTATTCATATTAGCATGCAAACGAATCAATACACATTTTTACATGGATTACAACTAATTTTAAGGGTAGAATGATGGAAATGCATGGTAAAAAGGTCTCAGATTAGCACATTTTGACCTAATATGTCTATCATTTTTTACCAAATTTTAGGTTTTGTTCCAGCACCAGGGAGGCAGTTATCCCCCTGCCCCCATTTTGTGTGCTTATGTTCGCAATCAAGTGTTTGTTCTCAAAGCATGGTTTTCCTTATTTTTTTCAGGTGACAGCACTTACTGTAACAAGTATTAATAATACCCAAATAAAAAATAACATGTCTGTAATTACATTTTTATCATATTTCTTATGGTACTAAAATTCTGACACCATTTTATTTGTATGAAATCTCACAGAATTTTATTTCATGGGAATTAAATATCCAATTTCTCTCAAATTTACTGTCAGAAATATTTTGATGTTAAGAACAATCCATTTAGAATGATCCATTTGTCCATCGTTTAGTACGATCCATTCTGATTGGCAACCTACAGTTGTAATTTCGAAAAAAAACAAAGTAGTAAACGAATAGGATACAACTGAGAAATACCATGTAACCTACTTAATGAGGGCTTACACACTCACACAAACCCAATTATATAGTTAATGCTAGCTTACTTGTTCGCGTCCTACTTTGGCATATCAATAGATTGTTTTAATTTTTCACAGAAATTGCATTACTGGTATGTTAATTTTCACCCACTGAAAACTAGGGTCTGTCCCTTTAATAAACTTTATGACAAAACACACCTTTGGTTTTTCTCGATGAGTGTTGACAGCCTCTGCTTTGAGATGGAAGAACTCAACTCTACAACCATAGGCAACCGGAGTCAGTTTTATCACTGTGTGCAGAGGCACCTTCAGATATGGGAGATCTACTGAAAAGAGAAACAGTCAAATACGTCAAGTAGAATTTAAAGTCCACAGACAGGACAGCACATACTTTTGAGCACTGGTCGGGATGGGGGAAAAAATTAATCAGACAAAGGACCTTTGAGGGGATTCGATCTTTCATTCTAAGTACCTCAGGCAATCTAGATCCTGCCTCCATAATGTAGGCAATGCAGAATTAATTACATACACTTACAAATTTGAACATAAGACTGTAACATCCTCAATAAGAGATGAACATTAACTAAAACATTTCTTTTAGAACACTGATTTCACCTGTGTTTGCTTACAGTAATCAGGGCCTGTGCTTATAAAACATTTAGAGTCCAGACTCAATCTCTAATGATGTCACATGCATACAATTTGCATGGCGTTGTCGTGACGTTCACGTCTCAGACTCAGAGTCTCGAGTCTAGACTAAAAATTTTATAAGCACCAGGCTTGGTGAACACAATATATCCAAGAGTCTGACAATTATGAAGTTACATTGTGTATGTCTACTCATACATATCATTTACTGGTACAGTATAGCATAAAAGTAAAAGATAAAAACAAACAATTCTAGTTCGATCAACTGGTAAAAAATGGAGCTTACTCCAAGGATCGATTGACTTTTTTATATTTTTGCGAGTAAAAAAACCTACATCTTCAAAAGGAATCGTGCCAAAAACATATTAGACTGGTCCACTAAACTGAGTTGGTATCACTAATATAATGTAGTCACACCCATGGATATTCATCTCAATGCATGATTTAAAAAAAAAAAAAAAACTGAATTAAATTATTAATTAATTTAAATTCATAAATGTTCTTTGTAATGTAAATTTCAGGGTTTATGTAGGCTACCAATGAAAAACGTTATGGTCAAGGCCTGCTCCTGTGTTGCATGCTACAGATTACATGCTTGAACCTCAGGTTAATAAGACCAAGGGGAGGGTTTTTTTATGTGGGTGGGAGGGGGGGGGGGGGGTCTTTAAAAAAACCAATTGTGGGTTCTGGGGCTTTTTTTTTTCCTTAAAAAAATAAATTAAAAAAAAGTTTACTGTTCCAGAAATCTTATGGTTAGGATAATGTCTGATTGAGTCCACTACCTTACATAACAAAACAAAAAAAGAGAATAAATAAATAATTTATCAGAATGTAACACTGATCATGCTGAAATAAAATGATGCAACGATAGACAGACAGACAGACAGACAGACAGGCAGACAGACAAATTCTTCTTACAGTGCCACAATAATCTAATTTTCCAAATTTGCCAAAATATTTGACATTAAAGCAGACAAATTTAAATAATAAACAAATGTACATTGGATATACAATATGTATTGTTACAAATGTTAACCAGTGAACTTAAAAAGCATGCTTTTCTAATAATGGCACAAACACATCATCAGGTATAATAAAAGGTCTGCATGCATGTGTACAACATTTACACTGTGTAAAGCAAACTGCACCCTACAGAATCATGCTCATAATGGTACATAATACATGTTTAACATAATACCAATTTATATATCTATGATACTATACTTAGCATAAAATAATGATGGGGTGGGGTTAGTAAACATTTTTATATATCAGGGCACAATAAATAATACAGTCCTCTTCTTCCATGCAATCATCCATCCATCCATCCATCCATTCTTCCATGCAATCATCCATCCATCCACCCATCCCGTGAGTTGTTGGAAAAATAGTAGTGAACTGGTACACCTCGATCATCATTATACCACATCACATAAAAACTACTACACTGATGAACAGGTACAGTCTGATCACTGTTTCATTTTATACTTTCATACTGTTTCACTCTAAAGGTAATTTTCCCATTATGTGACAGGTCAAGTGTCAATGGACTAGCTCAAAGGTCAGTGAAATAGGTCAAGGGTCCTGTGAGGTTATGTCATATGACACAAATGTAGCAGACTAGTCTTGCTCAGGTCGATCTTGCAATTACATAGGTCAGTCACTGACCTACTTTTTTGCCTAAAAAACCCCTAAATCATCTGTCACAAGAGTTCAACATGTTGAACTTTTGCAATGCACCAACGTTTGTGCATCCCAAACTATACATTTTATTTTTAACCAACCAGCGTTCACTCATATGTTCCATTTAAAAATAAACTTTATTAATTTCTCAAATAATTTTGTTGTTTTGCCTACCTATGATCAAAAATGTGTGTAGTCATCAGAACAATATATTGTTCGTTAGTTACTTTTATAGAACTATTATTAACCTAGAATAAAAAAAATTAAAATTAAATAATAAAAAATTAAATGTAAGTATTACCCTTAACAACTAACAAAATATGTCTGTATTATTATTTATATGGGAGAAATATGTTATAAACAAAAATAATGGATAATTATATTGTATGACAGTTGTAAACAATCATTAAAACAATTTCTTTAGGAAGTTAATATTTGAAATACATTTATATGATTAATACTTTTTTTTTAAAGTTTTTTTTTTTGGGGGGGGGGGGGTGTGTGGGGAATTTAGGCATGTGGATAACAACCCCCCCCCTCCTCTTCCCTAATGTATGGTAGCTAAGGCCCTGGAAAGGAATGTATTAAAAAATTATAAAATTAATATGTACTGATAAAATTGGACATGCCATTTTCAGTTTTCATTCAGCAACTAAACTCTATGTTCCTATTTGCCATTTGCCACAGATAAAAGAAAGAAAGAAATGTTTTATTTAACGATGCACTCAACACATTTTATTTACGGTTATATGGTGTCAGACATATGGTTAAGGACCACACAGATTTTGAGAGGAAACCTGCTGTCACCACTACATGGGCTACTCTTTCCGATTAGCAGCAAGGGATCTTTTATATGCACCATTTCACAGACAGGATAGTACATACCACGGCCTTTGTTACACCAGTTGTGGAGCACTGGCTGGAATGAGAAATAGCTCAATGGGCCCACCGACAGGAATCGATCCTAGATCAAGCGCTGTACCAATGGGCTATGGTCCACCCCTAAAATATCAGTTTCAGTCAGTAAATGTAAACCAATCTAAAAACCGGTTTCATTATCTTAAAAGTCAGACAGTCAATAAAATATCAGTTTCAGTCAGTAAATGTAAACCAATCTAAAAACCGGTTTCATTATCTTAAAAGTCAGACAGTCAATAAAATATCAGTTTCAGTCAGTAAATGTAAACCAATTTAAAAACCGGTTTCATTATCTTAAAAGTCAGACAGTCAATAAAATATCAGTTTCAGTCAGTAAATGTAAACCAATCTAAAAACCGGTTTCATTATCTTAAAAGTCAGACAGTCAATAAAATATCTAAAAACTGGTTTCATTATCTTGAAAGTCAGACAGTCAATAAAATATCAGTTTCATTCAGGAAATTAAAAAAATTCTGCAAATTGGTTTCATTATCATGAAAGCTTGCCAATCAATAAAAAAATTATTTCAGTAAAATAAAAAATTGACAAACTAGTATCATTATCTTGAAAGTTTATCAATCAATAAAATATCTGTTTCATCCATTAATTTTTTTTTTTTTTTTAATAAACTGGTTTCATTATCCTAAAAATTGATCAGCCAACAAAATATGTTTTCTGTATTGGGCATTCTCTTTTTTTATTGCTGTGGGTTTTTTTTTTTTCATATTTGTTTATTCTTTTAATGATTAATGCTAGCAATTATTGTAGTTTACTCCATAGACTGAAAATATTTTTGATTGTAGTATGCAAAAGAATTGGCAAAGTTTGTGGAAGATGAACATATTGAGAATTTGAAAGTTTGGACATCAGAAATGAATCGTACTATAGAAACGGCTAAATATATTGATGCTCCAAAAGAGTTCTGGAAGGCTTTGAACGAGATTGATGCCGTAAGTATCATATGACTTGTCATAATTTATTAACACCCCTCCCCTTCCAATATTATATAGACTTTAAATTGTAGTTTGGCAAATGTGAATTAAAGTTGAATTTGAAAAATATATTTCATTATTAAATCATCAAAAAGCTTAATTGAAAATCAAATGGAAACAGAACCTTAATTTTGCTACATCTTGTTTGGCTCACTGAAATGTGAATTTGTCTACAGATTTTGTAATGAAATTTCTAAATATTTTGTGATCAAATTTCTCAAAAGTTTGTGAACCAAAAAATATATGGATCCAGCTTACACATTGATCACTAAAAAATAACACAAAATAATTTCACTTGAGTTTTAAAATAAATCATGTGCAGATAGAATGTTGGCAGATTTAGCAAGATATAGCAAATGTTAACACAAGCATTTTGTGTCTGTAACACATCCAGATTAAACCAAAGCTGTTAAAGATTAATTCTTGCATTTGTAGGGTATCTGTGAAGGTATGACGTATGAAGCAATTCAAGAAAAATATCCTGAAGAATTTGCCCGACGTGATCAAGACAAATTCCACTACAGATAACCCAGTGGAGAGGTAGAGTCAGTTTCAGAAAATTATTCCTTGTCAACTAGTGGTATGATGTAGCTCAGTGGTAGAGCACTCGCCTGAGGTGAGATAGGTCACAGGAACAGTTACCCTCAGTCACTGTGAACCATACTTATAGGATATTAAACGAGCTTCCATTTCGTATCATGTTTATGTCCTGAGTGAGATAATTTTCAGTTGTCACGAGCTTTAGCAATGAAAATTATTTCACGAGTGACATAAACATGATACGAAATGGTAGCAAGTTTAATATCCTATTTATTACCCATAATCGATCTTAATTTATATCACTCATCTGGTTTCATTGACGTTTCTGTAAGGTTGTAGTGCGCTAATTGATTACATCATCATGTGACGTCAAAAGTGTTACGTCCCACTTGGCATTCTAGTAGGATGTATCACTTTGATATGTACCAAGATATTTGTAACCATATGGGTAATAAAGGTTTTTATTCCATCCCATGCAGTACCTAATGACTGGTATCTCAAAGAGAGAATTTTTTGAATTGTGATATGGGTACCATAATATATTATTTACAGTTATGTCAACCGATTTTAAAGATAAAGTTTGTTTTGTTTAATAACACCACTAGATCATATTAATTAATCATTGGCTATTAGCTGTCAAACATTTGGTAATCGTCAGAGGAAACCCGCTACATTTTTCCTAATGCAGCAAGGGATCTTTTATATGCACTTTCCCGCAGACAGGAAAACACATACCACGGCCTTTGATCAGTTGTGGTGCGCTAGTTGGAATGAGAGAAAAAAAATCCAATCAGTTGAGTGGATCCACTGAGGTGGTTCGATCCTGAGACGCAAGAACCTTAAGTGAGCACTCGACTGACTGAGCTAAATCCCACCCCGATTTTAAAGAAGGCATATAACAAAACAAAAATCAATTAAGTTGAAGTGTAATGTTTAAAGGATGAATTAAATGGATAATCTTTTATTTGCCCTTCCCACAGGCAGGATAGCACAAACCATGGCCTTTGTTGAACCAGTTATGGGTCGGTGCAAGTGGTTTACACCTACCCATTGAGCCTTGCAGAGCACTCACTCAGGGTTTGGAGTCGGTATCTGGATTAAAAATCCCATGCCTTGACTGGGATCTGAACCCAGTACCTACCAGCCTGTAGACCGATGGCCTAACCACTATGCCACCGAGGCCGGTTTGCCACAGATGAAGTAAGCATGCTTGAGATTTTCCGTGTGCAAATTTTACATACTGCATGATCGTCATGTGATTTTCCCCATTTGTGACCAGAGTTGAAAGAAATTTCTGATCCTGACCATCAGGGTCTGATCTGAGTAACCGTAAGGTCGACCTGACCTAGGCTTTATTCAACCCAAACATTAACATAAAGGTAACTACACAGCTGCCACTAATAAATTATAAAATGAAAGGTGACAAAATGCATAATAGCCATCAAGAGCTACAGTGTTCAACAACAAAATATAAAATATATTTGTACTTCAATTATTACGTGTACATGTAAAATTAGCCACACTGCTTGCTAAAGGGACTGTCCTCAATTTGCTTTCACTGTAACATGTTTACGACTAACACATCCTTCTTGATGAATAAAATTACATATTAACAATATTTTCTTGTTTAGAATATCAGTACAAGGTGTTTGTAGCAGGCCAAACCACATTTTACCATCCAATAACTTTGTACCTACGAACAAATATATATCAAGAAGAAAGTCAACAATGACTTCTGCAAACATTAGTACACAATCACAAACTCATTAGGAGGGTTTTAGATCTCACTAACTTGGGCACAACTGGCTTTTTGTTGTGCCACCCTAAGTTCTTGTTAGAAGGAAGGAAATGTTTTATGTAATGACATACTTAACACATTTTATTTACAGTTATATGGCATCAAACATATGGTTAAGGACCACATAGATATGAGAGCTTTATGGGATACTCTTTTCGATTAGCAACAAGGGACCTTTTATATGCACCATCCCACAGACAGGATAGTACATACCACGGCCTTTGTTAAACCAGTTGTGGAGCATTGGCTGGATTAAGAAATAGCTCAGTGGAAAGTCTTGTTAGTGCAGTAATGTTAATAATAGCTCATAATGAGTTGTACACATTCAAACATGCATTTCCAGTTATTTTAATCTAATTACAGCTGAACATTCCATTGATTTTCAGGTGAAATGTATGAGGTTAGCATGTTTGTACTTAATTTTCAAGCTTACCGGTACTTAATTTGGGCTTGCTTATTTTGGGCATACTTATTTTGGGCTCCGCAAGTCTCAATGGGTAGGTGTAAACCACTTGCACCGACCAGTGATCCATAACTGGTTCAACAAAGGCCATGGTTTGTGCTATCCTGTCTGTGGGAAGCACAAATAAAAGATCCCTTGCTGCTAATCGGAAAGAGTAGCCCATGTAGTGGCGACAGCGGGTTTCCTCTCAAAATCTGTGTGGTCCTTAACCATATGTCTGACGCCATATATGTGTTGAATGCATCATTAAATAAAACATTTCTTTCTTTCTTATTTTGGGCACACCCGTTATCATCTAAATTTTGGTGCAATCAAAAATCCTAATGAGATATATAGACACTAGTATTCTAAAAAAATATATATATATAATATGTAATTTCAGTTGCCAAAAAGGCTTTGTTAGATGGAAGCATATTACAATGACGGAAAACTCAGGACAGTTTCTTCAACCAACAAGATTCTATTATTGAAAGTATTAACTTGTTAAAAAGATTTTGATTAATGGCTGACCATAAAATTATTAATTAGCACATATAAACATTCTTAAACCTGTGATCATTCACCTTTTCTCTTTTCTCTCTTCTGCTACACTACAATAATAATAATACAGAAAAACATAAGTACAGAGTACAACAACACATGTAGTATATCAAACGTTTAATATTACGGTTACAATACGAGATCAGGAGTGACAGTTAGGTCATCCTTAAAAGCAAACATGGTTTATGTGGCAGTTCAGTAGGTACAGAATTAATGCAGTTTAAATTACGTTATAAATATATCAATTACCAGTAATCCATGTACTAATCTTGTTCTTTTTTTAGATTATATTTTTTATTTTAAAGTCATAGTTGAAATAAAATAGCATAGCCATGAGTGCTCGCATGTCATATGTTGTACAATAAAAACATAAATTAATCCATGCTAAAAAAAAAATGTTTTTTTTTTTAAAGTAGGTAAGTAGTTCCAACACCAGACCCCTTTAACCAAGGGTGTTCAGGTCCTGGTTGGAGTTTTTAGATGTTTAATTAGTACCGATCAATGGTCCATTCATGCACACTTCGTAATATTGTCAGAGTTCATATATTTATAGAGACAGGGTGGGAAATTATACAATGAATGACATTAAAAGGTATGAGTAGAAAGATTATCATTCTAGGGATCGACTTGTATAAGTTTTGTAGTGAAAATGTCCTTTTTTGGTTTCATTTTTAGTGAGTGGTTGTCTGTGTTTGATCGATCTTTGTTTCCCACCTTGCATCTATATATAGATATAGATATAGATATAGATATAGATAGATAGATATAGATAGATAGATAGATAGATAGATAGATATAGATAGATAGATATATAGATAGATATCTATATAGATATCTATATATAGATATCTATATAGATATAGATATAGATAGATATATATATATATATATATATAGATATATATATATATATATATATATATATATATATATATATATGAACACAGACAATATATAGCATATAGCGCTCATGAGTGTTCCATTGACTGGTACTAATTAAACACCTAGAAACTCCAGTCAGGACCCAACAGCCTGAGCCTTTAATGTACCAGTACAACATTCAAGATGAACCTAGTTCTTAAAAAAATAAAAATATAATAATAATAATAATTTTTTTAAAAAGAGATGTACATTTACAGATACTGCTGTAAACCAAGCTTCATTGATCTAGAACTTAAATGGAGCAAAATGCAAAAATCTAATGTTGGAGCTAAAAGGCACGAGCTGATGTTGCCATCTCAAAACGTTAGTAGGGGCTCATTTTCATAATGTTTCAGCAAACAATGTTCGAAGATTTTAAAAGATGACCCAAATACATGCAGGCAATGCCAGAGTTGAAAAATATTACACACTAAAAATCAAGGTTTCTTTCAATTTCAATAGCAATAAATAGAATGTTTTCTAGTGGTCACTCAACTATTGACAAAACCTTTTGGTTTTAAAAACATTTTAGAATTCATTAAGTTATTGTGTTTTACAATAGGTACACTCTTATCAATAACCAACAGGGTAGATATTTTTCGTTTAGGTTAGCATGCAAAGTGTTCAAAATGTTTATGTTAAACAATATTAAAATGCCTACTGTCGAACCAAAATGTTAACAACTACAAAAAATTGCTCTCCTACCTAGGAATCTAGGAAAAACCATTGCAATGACACAGATTCCACATACTAGATGATAACTATGTCACCAATATCGACTTTGCTGAGATTGCATTGGGCAAAAAGCATGTAATTTTGTGTGGCTGCCATTTTGACTTTTTATGGAATATTCTCCAAGAGGGGTGAAATGATATGACTTAATCTAGCAATGTCATAACATGTTATGATATAAAAGCAAATGTGATGACATCATATTAATTTTTAAAATTATTTTTTGTTTGTTTAATATACCACTAAATATCATTTATTTTATATTAATTATGTCACATACTTTGGAGGCTTTCACCCCTCTTGAAGAGTATTCCATAAAAAAGCAAAATGGCAGACGGCAGAAAACTGCATGTATTTTGCCCTATGCTATCTCAGCAAAGTCGATATTGGAGACATCGTTACAGTCTCTATGTGGAATCTCTGTCACTGTAATGTTTTTTTTCACAACTTATGTGTGGACAAAATTTTGGGGAAATGTAACGGTAATTAAAGGTAGGAGAGTAATTTTTGGTAGTTGTTAACATTTTGGTTCGGACAGTAACTCTGTGAAACAAATGTTTCATTCTTTAATCAAATATTAAAATTTCTCATTCTTAAATCTTAAAATGTTTACATTGAAAATCGATAGTAGGTATATGTTGCACAAAGCAATGAATTTTTCAAACAAATATTATCGTATACATGTATAATACTGTTCAAATCTGGCACAATATTATTATAAAGGTTAACCTCAAGGGCCAATCCAGCTTTCTCCTACTGTTTATAAATATTCATAAAGCCTGGCAAATTTAGCCATATCCAAAGTGCTGTTGAACGGTCATATCTGGGCAGATAGATTAAACAATTTAAAAAAAAAAAATCATGAACAGACAAAATGTAATAACAATTTATTGATAATTATCATATTTACATACTAGAATACTCTCACAGGCCAAGGCTGGAGTGATTGAATTAGTTCTGTGTGCTTAATCGAAGTAACCATGTCTGCTACAGACTATTCTAAAACAATGTTAGTAATATTCAAAATGAATATTCATATAAGGCTGCATGGGTGGGGCTGGATTGTTTCTTGTGGTATTGCAACACAATCTACCAGTAAATAATAGACAGTGACTGATGAGTACAACATTGAACTGCCCATACACAATTTAAAATAAATTATGTCAATATTAATAATCAAAATGAATATTCATGTACATTTAGTAGAAATGGTGACACTAGTGGGAGTGGCTTCATTGGTGAAAATGGCTACATGTATATTAGTAGGCGTGGCTACATAAATGGCTGGATTGCTCCTTGTGAGTTGAGAACAAAATCTATCTACAGACTGAAGCACAGTGACTGAAGAGCACACACTAATTTTTACTCCACCTCATCAATGGAATGAATTCACAGTCGCAACCTCGGCCTGTCATATGCATTCTTACAACCTTCTCGAATGGAACAGGCACATGTGGAATTTCCTCTAAAAATTTGGTGGAGAAGGAAGGAAAATGAAATATTTTTATTTATCATAATGCATTGAATATATTATTATTTTTAAAAAAGAAAAAGAATTTAGCAATGTATTGATTTTTATTCATGAAATCACAGTTAAAAACACCAAACGATTATAACAAAAAATACCTAACATATGGAAATGGAATTTGTTTATAAAGGTCAAATGATAAAATGTTTAGTTAAGTATTAATTAAAATAAAATGAGAAAGTAAATGAAGCTATTTCATTTCTTCTTATTTTTTATAATACATTTTTTAAAAGCATATTGTAGAAAAAGTATTTCTTTCTGGGCATTTCTGTCAAACAATTTAATACATAATATTTCCTTATTAAGCTGAAAACGCACTGCAATATAAAACAATAATAAATTTCAATTAACCCCAGGCTTTTATAAAAACAAATTTGTTAAAATATGTAATTTTCAAATGTATATTCTTTACAATTAATAATTATATGAACCTTCAGTTTTAGGTGAAAATATTGTTAGACCTACAAAACAAAGTAAATATATTAATTTGTCAGACTCATCGAAATATGATAATCAATTACCAACACAAATACCTGAATGAGGTTCAGCCATGAAGACATCAAATAATATGACACAAATATAATATTATGTACATGTACAATGACAGAAAATAACCAAAAATCAACATGCACTTTCATAAATACGGTGCAAGCCCTTAAAATATATAGCCAGAAAATCAAGAAAGCATAGTATCCAGAATACCTGAATAGATGAATTTATTTCACATTATTTTAATTAATATTCTAAATTACTTATTATACTTAGCAACCCTAACACAATAAGGTTTCAATGCACAACTGATATTATGTGACTAGAAAGTAGTTTATTTAGATTACTTGTTCTAAATAAACTACATTTAAATTAGTTCACTCTTCAGTCAACGTGGCGCAAGATAGAAAAGTTTTAAAAGACACAGACACGCAGAATAATTTAAAATACATTTTGAAAAAAACCCCAAACCTACCTTTGTAGTGTTTTAACATTGTCAAGTTAAAGGTTAGAAGAAATGCACCGTCATTCTTCTTGGTAATGTTCTTATCTTTCTATTATTTATCCTATAACTTACCCATGATATCCATTTCATAAACCCATGTGATAATTTAGTGTATTAATCTGGTTAATAATGGTATGCACATTTAAAGGTATATGCATATTTTCAAGGTATCTCAGTAATAATGTGTTGCTGTGAATGGGTCATTTGTTTACAAGCCACCAAGACCTGTACACCAGTTAAAATGTGCGACATCCAAGTAATTTGTGCTAATCGTGATGACGTAATATTAACCATGGAGGCGACTTTAGTACTGTAATTTACTAAATATCATATGAAAATGTTATTTTAGAAGTGTTATAGGATAAATAGAATTCACTACTTGTGTTTTTTAATATGGAAAATATCAACCTCGTCTAGTTAATCGGTATTTGTCTCAGCAGATCCTCGACAAATACCAATTAACATGTACTCAAATAATATTTTCCATATTAAAAAACACTTGTGACGAATCCTCTACATACCTTTTCAATACCTATGATTGCTTGGAGGAAATATTCCATTGTATAAAAGAGTTTTAGTGATGATGACCTTTGTAATCATTATCATCTCACCCAGTGAAAAAACCCACCTTGTTAAAACATATATATCACTTTAAAATTACTTGTAGTTAACCAATAATACTTATTTTCGTGCTTATATCCAATTAAGGTTCAAGCACGTTGTCCTAGGCACACACCTCAGCTGTCTAGGCTGTCCAGGACAGTCTGTTAATGGTTAGTGGTTAGTGAGAGAGAAGAGGGTGTAGTGACCTTACACCTACCTATTGAGTCGTTAAAAAATTGTTACCCAAAAGCATGTAATTTTAATTTCATTAAAACAAACATAATATACAAATAATAATTATGATATGTAACAAATTTCTTTTTCTTACTATATCTGTTTATCAAAAATAAGTGGGCAGATTGGAATATTTTGAGGGTTTTGGCTTTCTTATATCAACCAGAATGTTAAAGTTAAATTTTAATAATCATTTTATTTTAAAAAATTAAATAAAAAATACACAGAAGACAAAGTATTAGTGTTATTTTGCAAATGTTGCGAATATCAAATTCACTGGAAATGCATGCAACAAAATAGCAAAAGAAAGTTTGCAAATAATTTTTGTGAAACGACCCATTTTCACAAATACTGGTAGAAATTCACAAGTGATCATAGACAATTGCAGTGCTAGCCCTGAATCCTAAATGAGCAGATTATTCTAACCTTCACTCGATGTATTAACATATATACATGTGAGTGATCTATCTGAGATTTTACACTTCATTTCACTTTCGGAGTGAGATGTAGCTCAGTGGTAGGGCACTTGTGTAAGGTGTGACGGGTACTCGGGATTGAACAAATGTAAGTGCTATCCCATCTACAGGAGAGTGCATATAAATGATTCCTTGTTGCTAAGTGGTAGTAACGAAATACGACTTGAACACGTTTGTCCACTCAAGACGTTTTTATTCCCAATTGCTGCTCAGTGCACAACGCATGTGCAGTACAAATTGCTGAGGTGGACCAATCAAAAACTAATTAATAACTAATTACATGTGTATAATAAACTACATGTAAAGGGGCTGATTATAAAAACAGTAGAAATTAAAGCTACACTCTCTCTCTCTCTCTCTGTCTTTCTCTGGCTCTCCGTCTCTGACCCTCTCTCTCTCTGTGTCTCTGTGTGTGTGTCTCTTTCTGGTTCTGTCTCTCTCTGCTTTTTTCTCTCACTTTCTCTCTCTCTCTCTCTCTCTCTCTCTCCTCTCTCTCTCTCTCTCTCTCTCTCCTCCTCCCTCCCTCTCCCTCTCCCTCCCTTCCTTCCCTCAGTGTCTAAATAATTACGTTAGATACCAAATAGCAACAGTTTAAAATGAGCCAAGGTGTTGCTAGACCATGCAAAATTAACCTCGGGTCCACCCACATTTGAAATTGCACATATTTTAGAAGTGTTATAGGATAAATAGAATTCGCTACTTGTGTTTTTTAATATGGAAAATATCAACCTCGTCTAGTTAATCGGTATTTGTCTCAGCAGATCCTCGACAAATACCAATTAACATGTACTCACATAACATTTTCCATATTAAAAAACACTTGTGACGATCCTCTACATACCTTTTCAATACCTATGATTGCTTGGAGGAAATATTCCATTGTATAAAAGAGTTTTAGTGATGATGACCTTTGTAATCATTATCATCTCACCCAGTGAAAAAACCCACCTTGTGTAAAACATATAGCACTTTATAAATACTTGTAGAACCAATAATACTTATTTTCGTGCTTATATCCAATTAAGGCTTCAGCACGTTGTCCTAGGCACACACCTCAGCTGTCTAGGCTGGCCCAGGACAGTCTGTTAATGGTTAGCCAGGGTTAGTGAGAGAGAAGAGGGTGTAGTGACCTTACACCTACCTATTGAGTATCAAAAAATTGTTACCCAAAAGCATGTAATTTTAATTTCATTAAAACAAACATAATATACAAATAATAATTATGATATGTAACAAATTTCTTTTTCTTACTATATCATTTTATCAAAAATAAATGGGCAGATTGGAATATTTTGAGGGTTTTGGCTTTCTTATATCAACCAGAATGTTAAAAGTTAGTTTTTAATAATCATTTATTTAAAAAATTAAATAAAAAATACACAGAAGACAAAGTATTAGTGTTATTTTGCAAATGTTGCGAATATCAAATTCACTGGAAATGCATGCAACAAAATAGCAAAAGAAAGTTTGCAAATAATTTTTGTGAAACGACCCATTTTCACAAATACTGGTAGAAATTCACAAGTGATCACAGACAATTGCAGTGCTAGCCCTGAATCCTAAATGAGCAGATTATTCTAACCTTCACTCGATGTATTAACATATATACATGTGAGTGATCTATCTGAGATTTTACACTTCATTTCACTTTCGGAGTGAGATGTAGCTCAGTGGTAGGGCACTTGTGTAAGGTGTGACGGGTACTCGGGATTGAACAAATGTAAGTGCTATCCTGTCTACAGGAGAGTGCATATAAATGATCCCTTGTTGCTAAGTGGTAGTAACGAAATACGACTTGAACACGTTTGTCCACTCAAGACGTTTTTATTCCCAATTGCTGCTCAGTGCACAACGCATGTGCAGTACAAATTGCTGAGGTGGACCAATCAAAAACTAATAACTAATTACATGTGTATAATAAACTACATGTAAAGGGGCTGATTATAAAAACAGTATAAATTAAAGCTACACTCTCTCTCTCTGTCTTTCTCTGGCTCTCTGTCTCTGTCCCTCTCTCTCTCTCTCTGTGTCTCTGTGTGTGTGTCTCTTTCTGGTTCTGTCTTTCTCTGCTTTTTTCTCTCACTTTCTCTCTTTAGCTCTCTCTCTCTCTTTAGCTCTCTCTCTCTCTCTCTCTCTTTAGCTCTCTCTCTCTCTCTCTCTCTTTAGCTCGCTCTCTCTCTCTCTCTCTCTCTCTCTCTCTCTCTCTCTCTCTCTCTCTCTCTCTCTCTCTCTCTCTCTCTCTCTCTCTCTCTCTCTCTCTCTCTCCCCCTCCCTCCCTCTCCCTCTCCCTCCCTTCCTTCCCTCAGTGTCTAAATAATTACGTTAGATACCAAATAGCAACAGCTTAAAATGAGCCAAGGTGTTGCTAGACCATGCAAAATTAACCTCGGGTCCACCCACATTTGAAATTGCACATATTTTAGAAGTGTTATAGGATAAATAGAATTCGCTACTTGTGTTTTTTAATATGGAAAATATCAACCTCGTCTAGTTAATCGGTATTTGTCTCAGCAGATCCTCGACAAATACCAATTAGCATGTACTCACATAACATTTTCCATATTAAAAAACACTTGTGACGAATCCTCTACATACCTTTTCAATACCTATGATTGCTTGGAGGAAATATTCCATTGTATAAAAGAGTTTTAGTGATGATGACCTTTGTAATCATTATCATCTCACCCAGTGAAAAAAACCACCTTGTTAAAACATATATATCACTTTATAAATACTTGTAGTTAACCAATAATACTTATTTTCGTGCTTATATCCAATTAAGGTTCAAGCACGTTGTCCTGGGCACACACCTCAGCTGTCTAGGCTGTCCAGGACAGTCTGTTAATGGTTAGTGGTTAGTGAGAGAGAAGAGGGTGTAGTGACCTTACACCTACCTATTGAGTCGTTAAAAAATTGTTACCCAAAAGCATGTAATTTTAATTTCATTAAAACAAACATAATATACAAATAATAATTATGATATGTAACAAATTTCTTTTTTTCTTACTATATCTGTTTATCAAAAATAAATGGGCAGATTGGAATATTTTGAGGGTTTTGGCTTTCTTATATCAACCAGAATGTTAAAGTTAAATTTTAATAATCATTTTATTTTAAAAAATTAAATAAAAAATACACAGAAGACAAAATATTAGTGTTATTTTGCAAATGTTGCGAATATCAAATTCACTGGAAATGCATGCAACAAAATAGCAAAAGAAAGTTTGCAAATAATTTTTGTGAAACGACACATTTTCACAAATACTGGTAGAAATTCACAAGTGATCACAGACAATTGCAGTGCTAGCCCTGAATCCTAAATGAGCAGATTATTCTAACCTTCACTCGATGTATTAACATATACTCTTCAAAAAAAGAAACGCAAAAGGGTACAAATGGGTTATAACTCCGATTTTATGTTTCCTACCGGTTCATGCTTTGTGAATATAAGGTCATTGCATGTCCCAAACACATTCCCACGGTTACATTCGATAAAACGCAGCTACTGTACAATAAAGTTCCAAAATGTGAATATTCGCAAAAACGCAGCCACGTGCAAACCATGTCACCACTGCACGTGCGTTGTCTGCACGTGCAACATGAACACCGACAGTATAAAAGTGCAGGGTGTTCGATTGCCTGGCCTCTGTATCTGGCCGACAGTTGACAATCCAGGACATGCCACGTCTCAGTGAACCGCAGAGAAACAATGCCATCGGCCGAGTAGACGCAGGCGAATCCAGAACGGCCGTTGCCAGGGCATTCCATGTGTCCCCAAGCGCCATCTCCAGACTGTGGGACCGTTACCAGCAATATGGATCAACACGTGACCTCCCTAGATCCGGTCGACCACGGGTCACTACCCCCGGGCAGGACCGCTACATCCGGGTACGCCACCTTCGGGAACGATTGACTACTGCCACCTCCACAGCCGCAGCAATACCAGGTTTGCGCAGGATATCCGACCAGACCGTAAGGAACCGCCTACGTGAGGTAGGAATTCGTGCCAGACGTCCAGTTCGAGGTGTCATCTTAACACCACAACACCGTCGACTCCGACTGCAGTGGTGCCAGATTCATCGACAATGGCCTCAACTGCGATGGAGACAGGTGTGGTTCAGTGACGAGTCCCGATTTCTGCTCCGACGTCATGATGGAAGATGTCGCGTGTATAGGCGTCGTGGTGAACGTTATGCGGCAAACTGCGTGCAGGAAGTGGACAGATTCGGCGGGGGTAGTGTCATGGTGTGGGCAGCCATCTCACACACTGGCAGAACTGACCTAGTCCACGTGCAGGGCAACCTGAATGCACAGGGCTACATTGACCAGATCCTCCGGCCACACATCGTTCCAGTTATGGCCAACGCCAACGCAGTGTTCCAACATGACAACGCCAGGCCTCACACAGCACGTCTCACAACGGCTTTCCTACAGAACAACAACATTAATGTCCTTCCTTGGCCATCGATATCACCGGATTTGAACCCAATTGAGAATCTATGGGACGAGTTGGACCGACGCCTCCAACAGCGACAACCACAGCCCCAGACCCTGCCCGAGCTGGCAGCAGCCTTGCAGGCCGAGTGGGCCACCATCCCCCGGGACGTCATCCGTACTCTGGTTGCTTCAATGGGCAGGCGGTGCCAGGCAGTTGTCAACATACGCGGATACCACACCCGGTATTGACTCCAGATGACCTTGACCTTGGTGGTGTGTCCTATCACTTACTCACAATAGACTAGAGTGAATTGTGAACAATCCTGCAACATTTGGTAATTATCGGACTCACCATTCAATAATTAAATCAATTCTCCAAATGTTACGACAATGTGGTTTTGCGTTTCTTCTTTTGAAGAGTATATATACATGTGAGTGATCTATCCGAGATTTTACACTTCATTTCACTTTCGGAGTGAGATGTAGCTCAGTGGTAGGGCACTTGTGTAAGGTGTGACGGGTACTCGGGATTGAACAAATGTAAGTGCTATCCTGTCTACAGGAGAGTGCATATAAATGATCCCTTGTTGCTAAGTGGTAGTAACGAAATACGACTTGAACACGTTTGTCCACTCAAGACGTTTTTATTCCCAATTGCTGCTTAGTGCACAACGCATGTGCAGTACAAATTGCTGAGGTGGACCAATCAAAAACTAATAACTAATTACATGTGTATAATAAACTACATGTAAAGGGGCTGATTATAAAAACAGTATAAATTAAAGCTACACTCTCTCTCTCTGTCTTTCTCTGGCTCTCTGTCTCTGTCCCTCTCTCTCTCTCTCTGTGTCTCTGTGTGTGTGTCTCTTTCTGGTTCTGTCTTTCTCTGCTTTTTTCTCTCACTTTCTCTCTTTAGCTCTCTCTCTCTCTTTAGCTCTCTCTCTCTCTCTCTTTAGCTCTCTCTTTAGCTCTCTCTCTCTCTCTCTCTCTCTCTCTCTCTCTCCCCCTCCCTCCCTCTCCCTCCCTTCCTTCCCTCAGTGTCTAAATAATTACGTTAGATACCAAATAGCAACAGCTTAAAATGAGCCAAGGTGTTGCTAGACCATGCAAAATTAACCTCGGGTCCACCCACATTTGAAATTGCACATATTTTAGAAGTGTTATAGGATAAATAGAATTCGCTACTTGTGTTTTTTAATATGGAAAATATCAACCTCGTCTAGTTAATCGGTATTTGTCTCAGCAGATCCTCGACAAATACCAATTAGCATGTACTCACATAACATTTTCCATATTAAAAAACACTTGTGACGAATCCTCTACATACCTTTTCAATACCTATGATTGCTTGGAGGAAATATTCCATTGTATAAAAGAGTTTTAGTGATGATGACCTTTGTAATCATTATCATCTCACCCAGTGAAAAAACCCACCTTGTTAAAACATATATATCACTTTAAAATTACTTGTAGTTAACCAATAATACTTATTTTCGTGCTTATATCCAATTAAGGTTCAAGCACGTTGTCCTAGGCACACACCTCAGCTGTCTAGGCTGTCCAGGACAGTCTGTTAATGGTTAGTGGTTAGTGAGAGAGAAGAGGGTGTAGTGACCTTACACCTACCTGTTGAGTCGTTAAAAAATTGTTACCCAAAAGCATGTAATTTTAATTTCATTAAAACAAACATAATATACAAATAATAATTATAATATGTAACAAATTTCTTTTTCTTACTATATCTGTTTATCAAAAATAAATGGGCAGATTGGAATATTTTGAGGGTTTTGGCTTTCTTATATCAATCAGAATGTTAAAGTTAAATTTTAATAATCATTTTATTTTAAAAAATTAAATAAAAAATACACAGAAGACAAAATATTAGTGTTATTTTGCAAATGTTGCGAATATCAAATTCACTGGAAATGCATGCAACAAAATAGCAAAAGAAAGTTTGCAAATAATTTTTGTGAAACGACACATTTTCACAAATACTGGTAGAAATTCACAAGTGATCATAGACAATTGCAGTGCTAGCCCTGAATCCTAAATGAGCAGATTATTCTAACCTTCACTCGATGTATTAACATATATACATGTGAGTGATCTATCTGAGATTTTACACTTCATTTCACTTTCGGAGTGAGATGTAGCTCAGTGGTAGGGCACTTGTGTAAGGTGTGACGGGTACTCGGGATTGAACAAATGTAAGTGCTATCCCGTCTACAGGAGAGTGCATATAAATGATCCCTTGTTGCTAAGTGGTAGTAACGAAATACGACTTGAACACGTTTGTCCACTCAAGACGTTTTTATTCCCAATTGCTGCTCAGTGCACAATGCAAGTGCAGTACAAATTGCTGAGGTGGACCAATCAAAAACTAATTAATAACTAATTACATGTGTATAATAAACTACATGTAAAGGGGCTGATTATAAAAACAGTATAAATTAAAGCTACACTCTCTCTCTGTCTTTCTCTGGCTCTCCGTCTCTGTCCCTCTCTCTCTCTGTGTCTCTGTGTGTGTGTCTCTTTCTGTTTTTGTCTCTCTCTGCTTTTCTCTCTCCTTCTCTCTCTCTCTATCTCACTTTCTTTCTCTCTCTCTCTCTCCCTCCCTCCCTTCTTTCCCTTCTTTCCCTCAGTGTCTAAATAATCACGTTAGATACCAAATACCGTATATCGCTGTGTATTAGCCGACTTTTTGATACAAAAATTATCAAGTCAAAGGCTGGGGTCGGCTTATCTAAGGAGTCAACATTTTATAATAAATGTAAAGTTAGAATAGTGACGTCACGGCTCGACTCGATCTATTGTCATTATTGTGCTCTGCATTTCCGCTTTCATAAAGGTTTAATATTGCATTTTAACACAAGCTATTACAAATAAAAGATATTAAAATTGTATATATATGTTCATCTTTAATAAATGTTGGTGTTTAAAAGTTATTTAGTAATATTTATCTGTTTAAACAACAATAAATGGTGACCGATCAAAACAATTTCGGAAAACTTTGCAGGTCACGTGTCATTACAAAACTGCTTACTAAACCGGTGAACACGTTAATTGTTCCAGCTTCATTTGTTTTGTTTGTCGGCTTGGGATTAATCAACACGGGTGGTTGGGTATGGCAGGGTATAGCCGACTAGTAATGAAAAGACCGATTAGCACAATCAACAATGCAAACAGTCACTGTGTTTTTAACGTGTGGCTGCAATCAAGAATGTAAGAGAATAAAACAAATGACTGAAAGGTAAGTGCTTAATACTAACTGCAATAACAACAGTAATAAATTTGAAAGTCGTTTCATGTTAAAGGGTCGCATGCTATCAAAATATAATCAAAAGATTAAAAATGAGTTCACATAAAAAAAAGCATTAAAACCCCAGCCGTCAAATAAATATTTACTATGACCAACAAATTGCATACGAGTACAACATGAGTTCCAAGAGAAAACGATGTGCATACGATGCTAGCTTCAAATTACATGTAATTGAGTTTGCTGAAAATTCGAATAATTGTGCAGCAGCAAGACAGTTTGATGTTAATGAGCAACAAGTTCGTAATTGGAGAAAGGAGAAAACCGTTCTTGCCTATATGCCAAAAACAAAGAAGGCCAGACGACATTCGGTGTCCCCAAACTTAGCACTAGAGGAACTGTTGGAGCCCTGGGTTTCGGAGCAACGTCAGACTGGCCACATCGTGACACGAGTTATGATTCGTCAACGCGCGTTATACCTTTGCAAGATGAGGAAAGATTTGGGAATAGAATCAACATTCAAGGCGACTGCAAACTGGTGTTCAGGTTTTATGGAAAGGAACAATCTTGTTCTAGGCCAGCGTACCCACATCGCACAAAAACTACCTGATGAAGTAGATAAGAAAATCCTGTCATTTCAACAGTTTGTTTTGAAGGAAAGAAAACGATTCGAGTTTGCAGTTGCACAGATTGGCAATATGGACGAAACACCGATGAATTTCGACATGCCAGGAAACCGAACGATCGACACGAAGGGCACACACTCGGTACAAGTGAAAACCTGTGGAGCAGAGAAACAACACTTCACGGTAGTACTGGCCTGTATGGCGGATGGGACAAAATTAAAGCCCATGGTGATCTTCAAGAGAAAGACATTTCCAAAGGATAAATTTCCTAAAGGCGTTATTATTGCGGTACAAGAAAAAGGGTGGATGAACGAGTCACTGGTGTTAAAGTGGTTAGATGACGTGTGGATGGCCCAGTCCGGAGGTGCACGAGGCTGTCAGTCATTCCTGGTGTGGGATATGTTCCGTGCACACCTGTGTGAAGCCGTGAAAAAGAAATTGAAGGAGTTGAAAGTGAGGCAATGTGTCATTCCTGGAGGCTGTACATCCTTGTTACAGCCATTTGACGTTAGCCTGAACAAGCCATTCAAAGCAAACGTGAGGAAGGAGTGGAATGACTGGATGGTTAACGGTGAGCAGAGTTACACCAAAAACGGAAGCAGACGGCGAGCACCTTTACCAGTTGTGGTTCAGTGGGTAAAAGATGCATGGGAAAAGATCCCTAGCGACATGATCGTCAGGAGCTTTCTAAAGACAGGAATCGCCAACAGCATGGACGGCACCGAAGACGACAGTTTATTCAACGACATGTGCGCAGACACCACCGTACGATCACTCCCAGAAGCAGAAGTGATCGAGAATGTTCGAGAAAATCAGCTGAATGATTTTTACGACGACACTGCAGACCAGGCTGTGTGGGACATTATCGAGGCCGATGATTCTGACGAGTTCAGCGGATTCACTGCTGACGATCTTCCCGAGTGAATGAACAGTGAATAAACCATGTGGATTGTGCTACTTTGTAACATTAAATGAATTAGAAATGGACATAAAGTTTTAAAATGTAACCTATAAATGTTTACTGACATAAAGTATGTAAAAAAAAAATCCCTGGTTGTTGTTATTACTACTACTATTATTATTATTTCTGTTTAGGTATATTTCGCTATCTTGGTACTTATATTTTACGAGAAATAAATTAACCGGACACCGTTTCTATAAATAGAAATCGGCTACTGCTTCCGGATAAGTTTGCTGTGACAAATGATGTTTGAAAGCAGATGTACTTTGTCATTTTGTAGACCACATAGACATCTGACTTGGTTAGTTTTATATAGGGGGATCGGCTTATATACAAGGTCTATAATTTTAAAGCCGATTTGGAGGGTGAAACTAGGGGGTCGGCTAATGCATGGAGTCGGCTAATACACAGCGATATACGGTAGCAACAGTTTAAAATGAGCCAAGGTGTTGCTAGACCATGCAAAATTAACCTCGGGTCCACCCACATTTGAAATTGCACATAATATCCATGCGTGACAAACACCACACAGTCAGTTTTAGCACAAACAAAAATATTACACACATAGTTATATATAGTTATATACATGGTTCCTAATAACATTAATATACATGGGCTTTTTGGGGGGCCCAGGTGACCTTTGTGTCTGAAACCATGATTATGTTAAGATTTTTGCCAGCTACCTTTTTATTGGTCAAATAAATGTCAAGTCACCTGGACATGGGATGACTATGGCTTTGATCAGATTCGCTAACAAAGTGGGGTTGACTGTAAAATTGATATTAGTTCAGTTATATGTTATATTCTTTCCTTAGCCTACATGTACATGTACTTACACAGACCAGTAAGCAATAAACATGCAAACAGAATGGTGTAAGCATAAAAATATACAGTTTAGGATCATTAAATATCTATTATACGGACTTAGCTATGTCATTATGCAAATACAAAAAGTCATTATTCTATACTTTGTATATTAAGCTTTTTTTTAAAATATCTATTTAAAAATAGATAATTAATACATATTTATGTACTAAAAAAAAGAAAGAAAGAAATGTCCTCCCCAGATCCATCTACTTAAAAAATGTAAAGATTTAATTAACTAACAACAAAAGATCATACTCGTAATAGTATAAATAGCCCAAGAGGTAATCAAGACACAAATCAGCATACCTATGCAAAAGGGGTGCAAAAAAGAAGATAAAATAACAAGCCAAATATCAATCTGATCCAGTAAAAACAAACAACTATTGGCAGTCTTGCCATAGTGAAGTACAATGTATGAATGGACATTAATTTTCTCATCATTTACCACTAGACATTCATACAGGCACAGATAGATGGATGGGTGGATGGATGGATGAAGGGAGGGAGGGAGGGAGGAATGAATGGACTGATGGATGGATGGATGAATGGACTAATGAATGGATGGATGAATGGATGGATGAATGGATTGATGGATGGACTGATGGATGGATGGACTGACGAATGGACGAATGGACGGATGGATGGATGGATGGATGGATGCATGGATGGATGGATGGATGGATGGATGTATGGATGGATGGATGGATGGATGGATGGATGGATGGACTGATGGACGGACTGATGGACAGATGAACAGATGAATGCACAAACAAAACAAAAACAACATGTCACTACATCTGAAGAAGTGGTGGGTGAGGAGAGAAATATACAATTATTATTATATTATTACTGACAATAACTAACTTAAAGGAAAATGAATGACTTCGTTAGTAGTTCAGAAATGTATCCAGGATAGTTGTACAAGTACAAGTACACATCATGGCGGAACTGTTTCTAAACATACTAGATAAAAATATGCTTCTACAGATATTTTAATTTATTAAATGTTAAAACTAAACAATAAACACACTGTTATTATTTACTTTTGTTAATCCCATACCAATGAAAATCAAAATAAAACACAAAAAAACCATACTGATTCAAATAAATTCATCAAAATATGCAAACTTGTTGAATGCATGCACAACAATTAATTACAACTCAAACAAACCTTTTAAAAATGTGCTTGCTGTAAATCAGCTGATTAATACAAATTCATTTATATTGGCCATATTTCAGCTTTTTAATTGTTGTTAGTAATATAATTTTTTAAACAAAGTCAAAAATAATAACAATGCCTAAATAAAAACCCACATGTAAAATTATTATTATATTTTTACATACAGTACTGGGATAAAATGAACCAGCACGAAAAATCTGGAAAATTATGCAGGTCTTGAAAATGTATTGGGTTAATTTTTACATTTCCATGAAAAAAAGAAGAAGAAAGAACCAAACGTTTTTGGGTAGCACCAAAATCTGGAATTTTAGATAAATGTGAAAACTTTTCATCTCTTATAATAGCCTGAGTTACAGCAAACCAATATATTTTAAAAGAAAAACACAAAATTTAGAAACAAATTTTTTTAAAAAGTTACAAGTGAAGATGTAGACATGCAGACCCGTCACAGGAAACTTACCGGACGTTTTATCCTGAAAATACGCCAGCAGACATCTTGCAACAGCCTGGTGGCAGATGACCATCACATTTTCTTGTCGTTCCAGTTCCTACAATAAAACAAAATAGAGAACTTCCGTATACATTTTAATGTCTTTGTTAAGCAGTGTTCTCATCATACGATTAGTCGCACCAACTTGTTGCATGCAATTGTTTTACCTACAAAAATTGGAACGTATAAGACTAAAGTCGTTCCGATTTAGGTGTTCTTACAGTACGATTTGATCACATGCGACATGTCGGTGCAACTAATCGCACAATGAGAATGCCCCTTTATATTGATCATATGGCCTAAATATTCTTTTCATCTCGCCTGGTGTCATCTCAATATAACAAATAATTAGCACTGGCAGATGAACAAGAATTCTGGGTAATTAAATGTCTCAGTTACCATAAAATTGCTCAGTGCACTGTTAAGAACATCCATAGGTGCAACTATAAACCAAGTTTCACTGACCTAGGACTAATAGTTTGAGAGAAACAGACTTAAATGTGAAATTTTAACATTAAACCTCAACACAACAAGAGCACCAGTGAGGTACATGATACACCCCCGTCAGGAGTTTGATGGAAATCCATATGATGTTCAGAATATAGACAAATTATTTGATTTATTTGTATCACAGTGACCTAGTAATTGTATGTGACACACCACCATCCCAAGTTGTTCCTACATGCGAGGTTTGATGGTCCTGTATGCATCTGTATGCAAGATATGATCTGGACAAGGATTTACTGTTGTGTGCAGTAGACCGTGAAAAGTAGGTCACAGTGACCTAGTAATAGTATGCAACACACTATCATCCCAAGTTGTTCCTACATGTAAGGTTTCATGGTCCTGTATGCATCTGTATGCAAGATATGGTCCGGACAAGGATATATGGTTATGTGCAGTAGACCATGAAAAATAGGTTACAGTGACCTAGTAATAGTACATGACACACCGCCATCCCATGATGTTCCTACATGTCAGGTTTGATGATCCTGTATGCATCTGTATGCAAGGTATGGTCCGGACAAGAAAAGGTTAATAGACGGACATATGGATGGGCCGACGGACAACGCCATACCATAATACAATCCATCATAGACGGGCGTATAAACATTTATGCCATTGCCACCATTGAAAAATAATACCTGTCTCTCACCTTTTCACAAAAATCATTTATTACCACGATTATAAATAAAACCAGAGAGACGATTATAAATAAAACCAGAGAGACGTCCAATTTTTAAAACATTTACAAAATTTAATATCTAACATCCATAATTAACTGCTTTATAATTACTCTAGTAAAAGATAATTTTCTTACCAGTATAACTGGTTCCAGTCTTGCTACAAGATCTTGATATGACTGAAAATAAAGAAACAATGGTGTGGTTTTTTTAAATTACTGTCTAAGCCTTAAGATACAGTGAGTTTGAAATTTCAACAACACATATTTTCTATAGATGTCACACAATGTCAGATTTCAGGCATGGACTTAAGAGATGGTGTTATGAGTGTGCTAATCTAGTATTTAATAGATACATTATATACTACTCAAAAGAATTTAAGGGTCAGACGATATTTTCGACATTATTTTCTGAATGTCAATTATATTAGCTAGACCATAATGTCACACATGGTTTTGTTCCATTTTGATGAAAGTGGGTCTAAGCAACCCATAAATGAATTAAAATCCACTGTCATTGACACTGTCGACTAGTTCTAATGGCGAAAACATGCTTACATTTGCACGTAAATTAGGGCGAAAGCGAAAGGTCTGCTAAGTGCCCATAACTTGCTTTTTCACAAAGCGCTTCATTTGCACACTTTGCACGTGTATTCCATGTTCCCAATGCTGAATTTCCGTATAATTGGAGCTTGCGTTCGTGTACGGTGCACACTCCAAATTCGACAATGGTACGACTTCAACTGACTATCGAAGATCGAGGAAGGGCTATTGCTTGGCTTCAGGATGGCAATACGCAAAGAAATGTTGCTCTGAGACTTGGTGTCAGTCAGAGTGTCGTTGGCCGACTGTGGCAACGGTACCAAGCAACGAATTCTGTTCGAAATAGTCCACGTTCGGGAAGACCCCGAAGCACTACAAATAGAGAGGACCGCTACATCACCAATATGGCTCTACATCAACACACAACCACTGCACGCTGATTACGTGACAATCTGCGGACTGCGACTGGAACTCGAGTGTCTGATCAAACCATACGCAATCGTCTGAGAGCCAATAATCTACACTGCCGTCGCCAGGCTGTTCGACCACCACTCCTACCACGTCACAGAACGGCCAGACATCACTGGTGCACGCTTCATCTGCGGTGGCAACGTGTTCAGTGGGGTCGAGTGATGTTCACTGATGAGTCCAGGTTTAGTCTCCAGTTCAACGACGGTCGGGTTCGTGTCTACAGACGTCCTGGGGAGCGCTTTGCTGACGTTAACGTTAGACAACGTCACCGGTTCGGTGGTGGCAGCGTCATGGTGTGGGGCGGCATCTCTATCCACCACAGGACCCCCCTCTATGTGGTGGATGGCAATCTGAATGGAATCCGCTATCTGAATGAGATTATCCGGCCGTTGGTTCTCCCAGGCCTTCAGCAGATTGGCGGCGGGGCAGTTCTGCAGGATGACAATGCCAGACCCCACCGTGCCAGGGTGGTAACGGACTTTCTCAGACAACAAGGTATCGCCAGGATGGATTGGCCAGCATATTCGCCTGCCTGACTTGGCCCCAATAGAGCACGACTGGGACGAATTAGGCAGGAGAGTTCGGGATAACCATGCCCCTCCGGCCAACCTTCATGATCTGGGTCAACTTCTTATGGCAGAGTGGCAGGCCATTCCCCAAGAGTTCTTCAGACGTCTGATCAACAGCATGAGGCAACGATGTGTCGAGTGTATTCGCGCCAGGGGTGGATTCACACACTATTAAACGAATGTTCTAATGTGTAAAATCCATGTTTGACAACCTTCAACTTTAACAGCATGTCATGTGACTTTCTTGTATACAGTGACGTTTATTTGTGGTTTTTTGTAAATATGGAACAATAAATAAAAAATTTGGTGTAGTCTACATCATCAATCTAATACACTCTGAAACTTATTTGGTTATAAATTTTTGACCCTTAAATTCTTTTGAGTAGTATATAATTAAATTCTTTCTCTTTTTAGATGAGGTAATCTAATACATGTATCTTGGTTGACTGGGTGTTTCATCAGAAGACTGTCATTGTATATTAGAGATGTGTGGTATTACTGGTATACTGATAAATTATATATAATTATGATTCAAAGAGTAAATAATATATATTACGATAGACCCTGCCTGTACTGACAGACTCGGTCATTTTCACATGTCAAGTTCATCATCAGTCAGAAAGCCCAATCTCTTCAAAGATGTGATAAAAGGAAGGGTCTGGCATTATTAAATAAGCTTTAGTACACTGAAATTATCCATTTAATTCATCCTTTAAACATTACACTTCAACTTGAATTGATTTTTGTTTTGTTATATGCCTTCTTTAAAATCGGGGTGGGATTTAGCTCAGTCAGTCGAGTGCTCACTTAAGGTTCTTGCGTCTCAGGATCGAACCACCTCAGTGGATCCACTCAACTGATTGGATTTTTTTTCTCATTCCAACTAGCACACCACAACTGATCAAAGGCCGTGGTATGTGTTTTCCTGTCTGTGGGAAAGTGCATATAAAAGATCCCTTGCTGCATTAGGTAAAATGTAGCGGGTTTCCTCTGACGATTACCAAATGTTTGACAGCTAATAGCCAATGATTAATTAATATGATCTAGTGGTGTTATTGAACAAAACAAACTTTATCTTTAAAATCGGTTGACATAACTGTAAATAATATATTATGGTACCCATATCACAATTCAAAAAATTCTCTTTGAGATACCAGTCATTAGGTACTGCATGGGATGGAATAAAAACCTTTGTTACCCATATGGTTACAAATATCTTGGTACATATCAAAGTGATACATCCTACTAGAATGCCAAGTGGGACGTAACACTTTTGACGTCACATGATGATGTAATCAATTAGCGCACTACAACCTTACAGAAACGTCAACGAAACCAGATGAGTGATATAAATTAAGATCGATTATGGGTAATAAATAGGATATTAAACTTGCTACCATTTCGTATCATGTTTATGTCACTCGTGAAATAATTTTCATTGCTAAAGCTCGTGACAACTGAAAATTATCTCACTCAGGACATAAACATGATACGAAATGGAAGCTCGTTTAATATCCTATAAGTATGGTTCACAGTGACTGAGGGTAACTGTTCCTGTGACCTATCTCACCTCAGGTGAGTGCTCTACCACTGAGCTACATCATACCACTAGTTGACAAGGAATAATTTTCTGAAACTGACTCTACCTCTCCACTGGGATATCTGTAGTGGAATTTGTCTTGATCACGTCGGGCAAATTCTTCAGGATATTTTTCTTGAATTGCTTCATACGTCATACCTTCACAGATACCCTACAAATGCAAGAATTAATCTTTAACAGCTTTGATTTAATCTGAATGTGTTACAGACACAAAATGCTTGTGTTAACATTTGCTATATCTTGCTAAATCTGCCAATATTCTATCTACACATGATTTATTTTAAAACTCAAGTGAAATTATTTTGTGTTATTTTTTAGTGATCAAGGTGTAAGCTGGATCCATATATTTTTTGGTTCACAAACTTTTGAGAAATTTGATCACAAAATATTTAGAAGTTTGATTACAAAATCTGCAGACAAATTCACATTTCAGTGAGCCAAACAAGATGTAGCAAAATTAAGGTTCTGTTTCCATTTGATTTTCAATTAAGCTTTTTGATGATTTAATAATGAAATATATTTTTCAAATTCAACTTTAATTTACATTTACCAAACTACAATTTAAAGTCTGTATAATATTGGAAGGGGAGGGGTGTTAATAAATTATGACAAGTCATATGATACTTACGGCATCAATCTCGTTCAAAGCCTTCCAGAACTCTTTTGGAGCATCAATATATTTAGCCGTTTCTATAGTACGATTCATTTCTGATGTCCAAACTTTCAAATTCTCAATATGTTCATCTTCCACAAACTTTGCCAATTCTTTTGCATACTACAATCAAAAATATTTTCAGTCTATGGAGTAAACTACAATAATTGTTAGCATTAATCATTAAAAGAACAAACAAATATGAAAAAAAAACACCCACAGCAATAAAACAAAAAGAGAATGCCCAATACAGAAAACATATTTTGTTGGCTGATGAATTTTTAGGATAATGAAATCAGTTTATAAAAAAAAAAAAAAAAAAATTAATGGATGAAACATATTTTATTGATTGATAAACTATCAAGATAATGATACTAGTTTGTCAATTTTTTATTTTACTGAAATACTTTTTTTTATTGATTGGCAAGCTTTCACGATAATGAAACCAATTTGCCAAATTTTTTTAATTTCCTGAATGAAACCGGTATTTTATTGACTGTCAGACTTTCAAGATAATGAAACCAGTTTTTAGATTTGTTTACATTTACCGACTGAAACTGATATTTTATTGACTGTCTGACTTTCAAGATAATGAAACCGGTTTTTAGATTGGTTTACATTTACCGACTGAAACTGATATTTTATTGACTGTCTGACTTTCAAGATAATGAAACCGGTTTTTAGATTGGTTTACATTTACTGACTGAAACTGATATTTTAGGGGTGGAACATAGCCCAGTGGTACAGCGCTTGATCTAGGATCAATTCCTGTCGGTGGGCCCATTGAGCTATTTCTCATTCCAGCCAGTGCTCCACAACTGGTGTAACAAAGGCCGTGGTATGTACTATCCTGTCTGTGGGATGGTGCATATAAAAGATCCCTTGCTGTTAATCGAAAAGAATAGCCCGTAAAGTGGCGACAGCGGGTTTCCTCTCTCGATATCTGTGTGGTCCTTAACCATATGTCTGACACCATATAACCGTAAATAAACTGTGTTAAGTGTGTCGTTAAATTAAAAATTTCCTTTTTTTATATTTTATTGATTATTTCAAGTTGATGAAATCAGTCTAGATTTTTTTACTTCACCGAATAATACCGTAAGAAACCTGTTAAAGCATTTTTTTATTATTATTGTTATAAAATGTTTATTCCCAGCCCTTTGTTTACAATTAAAACAACATCTGTTAAAGCATATTCATCTCCTACAAAGCTGTGTTTTTGATACACATGCTATACAGGCCCTTAGGAAGAATATTTGATGAGGTGAAGGAGGCAATGGTTTAGACAATGTTTTTTGGAAAATATCAATATCCCTTTTAACTTTTGTTATTCATTCATTATAGTCATTGCAGTTTTTAGATTGATACATGCATGTGCATCTCTTTATTATATAACATTTAGTGAAATATTTTTAAATATCAGTGAAATAAAAGTGTTATCAGTCACTCAGTGACGATAACACATTTTAGAGTGAAAATTTCACTATTTCACTCTAAAATGTGTTATCGTCACTGTAGAAAGTGATATATTCACTGTAAGAAAGCCAGAACTATTTCATGGTTTTTTGTTAAATATGATTTATATTTCATCTCGTGAAATTTGCAAACATATCACACTCGTCACCCTTGCAAGCGCGACTCGTGAGATATAATTGCAAACTTCACTCAATGAGATATAAATTATATTTGACAAAAAACATGAAATATCCTCTATATATTTACCCCAAAAATCAACGTCAAGTTGCAGTCTCTTAAAAAACAGACCCAAATGAGAACTTGGTTACAATTTCATATAAAAATAAAATGTAGGATTTGGGAACAAAGTGTCTTGACGAAACAAGTGAATCATGAACAACTTATCATTCATTCTAGAATCTGACAGGTGATATTAATCTCAAGGGACCAATTTCACAAAACATTGTAAACCTAGTTTCGCATATAAACGTAATTTACAACACCACCACAACTCGTACTACCAATGATACAACTATTAATAGTTTGTAGTATACATATTTCATTTTCTTTCATCCCTACAATGCTCCATCTTCTGTAATGATGTAATTTTCTGTGTGAAATAGAAGCCAAATACATGCAAATGTATAACTGCTAGTCGTAAACGTAAACTTACATTGTTTTATGAAATTGGCTCCAGGTAATCTATTAAGTGTTCTTGATTTATTTCAATGTCCGTTTACTACACCATTTGAATAATTATTTAACTTTAGTACTTACTTGATCGCCTCTTGCTGAAAGTTTGCTGTCACCTCCAATCCTTCCTTCAAGATTCATCGTACTTTCACCATGCTATGAAGAAGAAAAAAGTCAAACCATTAAACAATCATAAACATATATACTATATTCCTAAGAAAACAAATTTGTAGGACCTTTGGTAAATAAAAAGTTTGTTTTGTTGACAACATCACTTGAGCACATTGATGTTATTCATCATTGGCTATTGGATGTCAAAAATTTGGTAATTTTTACATATATTCTCAAGAGGAAACCTGCTACATTTTTCCATTAGTAGCAACAAATCTTTTATATGCACCATCCCATAGGCAGAATAACACATGCCACAGCCTTTCATTTACCAGTCGTGGTGAACTGGCTGGAACAAGAAATAGCCCAATGGGCCCACCGACGGGGATCGATCCCAAACCAAATGTGCATCAAGCGAGCGCTTTACCACTGGGCCTTTAGTTTAAAAAAAAAACGAAAGTCGGGCAGATTGTAAATTTGTGGGTTTTTCAAATTACACTTTTCATGTAATTTAGAGGATAACTATGTTGTATTTAACCATTTGTGGATTTTAATGCTGGTTTTACTGTCGCAAATATTGAGTGTTATCGGTGACGTTTATAAATACAATACATGCATCATGTAGTAACTCCAGGTATACATAACACTGAATTGTCTCGACATCATTCAAAGAATGGGACACTTTTCCAGCTATATGACAAACAGATAATACAGGACTCACCCTGTCCTCTGACAAATTAGCCAACTGCTAATTTTTACACAAAGTGGATACAACATTTAGCCTTTGGCTAATAAAATATTCCTTAAATAAACCAGATTTAAATAATTTTCAAGGAATTATTCCACATATCTGAAAATTGGCTAAACCAAAATTTGTCCCAGGCTCTCCCCTAATAATAGTACTGTTTGTATGGTGCCATAAAATAAATGAAAAATTGGCTCCAAAATTCAGAGGGATTAATATTATTTACCGGTACACAACATAATCTGAAAGGTTCTTACCCTTGTTAAGTAGATAGTTCTTGGTAACACATGTATATTCATCAGATAGTAGACAACTCTGCTCTGTAAATGGCCTAAAATAAAGAGAGAAAAACCCTACCAGTGTCAACTTGATAGGAAAAACCTTAGAAAAAATATGTAAATCTTTTATTTCTCTTCTCTTCGACTAGTTGATATAATCTGGAATAATTGTGTAAGTGATTATATGCGTATAATTTAGGTAAAAAATATTCCTGCTGAAAAAAATGTCATTGCAGCTGAAATACTCAGTGCTTGTAATTTATTCAATTCAAGAATTAGGGTTAGGATTAGTTTTAGGCTTTGAATCAACATTTCTACTTACCTAATATTCAAGGACATAATGTGCGGTGGAACTTATTTCCAGGCAAATTCAATATACCATGACAAATGTACATTGTATTTATTTCAGCGACTTGAAAATATTCAATTTGATGCTTTTACATAATATATTTTACACAATATGTGTGAGTGTGTACTGTTGGTATAAAGTGTTCCTACTGGCAGTAGCTAGTGGGAATTTCCCTATTAGCTCAGCTGGTAGAGCGCTGAACTCTTGTACTGAGAGTCCATGGTTCAAATCCCCAGGTGGAGGTTGATTTTTATGTTACATTTGGAGTTGACGTAGGGACTGGGTGTGTTCTTAACACAGGAATACAATTATAACCCAATTCAACTGCATGTGGCCCACAGCTCCAGGACGTAGCTTCACTTGAGGGGGGAGTATATGGTAGTGTTGGTACAAAGTGCTCCTACTGGCAGTAGCTAGTGGGAATTTCCCTATTAGCCCAGTTGGTAAAGCGCTAGACTCTCGTACTGAGAGTCTGTGGTTCAAATCCATTCGGTGGAGGTTGATTTTTATATGTTACACATGTCATGATGTTTGTGGAACAATGCACCAATCATTGTATAAAGAAACTTACTTTAAGCCTTTATCAGAGAAAAATCAAGAATCATGTATAATGGTTTGAATGAGAAAGAAACCAAAATGATAAGCTACCTGCAAGTTTGTTGACGAGGTATCTCTCGCCTTGGTTGAAGATCTGTATAAAAGACATGTCCTTTTCGTTGACAATGTCCAGAGATTCGTATGCTCGTCGGTAATGTTCTATTCTTTGTAGAAAGTCATGCATTGCTTCATTTTTATCCACACCCATATAGTCAGGACTACACACTTTCACTTCCTATAAAAGTTATTAAACAAATACTTCATAGGTGTAAAAATAAAAAATAATGTTGACCAATAAGCCTTTTGCTTTGTTCTTTGTTGTATTCAAACTTAAAGTTTATGAAACAAAAGAATAAACATGATAATTCATGCTGTTATAATATACCGGTAGGCTCTAATCTAGAATTGAAGAAGTAGATGCTGAAGTGAATACGTCATTCACAGAAGAAAGGGGAGAAGTTTAATTAAAATAGGTGAAGTGAACATTTATCAGTACATTTCGTAACGTTTCACCATGTTCGACATTCATTCGTTAAAATTCTGAATTATACACTCGGTTCTAATCACAATATTTCGATATAAAATACTACTATTTCTGGTAATATAATTTTAACAAAACAGTCGTATATTTCATTAAAACAGGATATTATTAAGTAGTTGATAATTGGTATTTTCTGACATTACTAAAATGAATGTGGCCAAGAATTAACAACGCTTGACTACCGTAGTCACTCGAAACAACGCGTCATGCATCGATGTACAGTCTGGCACAAAAGTAAAAACATGGACCGACAAGTATCAAGTGAGCTATGACACTAAACAAGTCTGGGTCTTGACGTCTGTTGTGTGATTTTGTTTTTGAAATCGGATTAAATCCAGAATATTACGGTGACTTCGACTTCTCACTACTGCTGATTACTTGGCGACTTTAGCCAACTTTTGGCAAAGAAAACATTCATTTTACCGACTAGATTAGGGCTTGATAACAATAATCAAAATTTATTCAATATTAGCATCAATGATAGATGGATCATTGCATATAGATGTTACGAAGAACTGACTAAAATATTAGCTTCAGTGATCGATGGATTATCACATATATAGATTCTATGAAGAACTTACTAAAATATTAGCTTTGATGATGAATGGATCATCACATATAGATTCTGCGAAGAACTTACTAAAATGTTAGCTTCAATGATAGATGGATTATCACATATATAGATTCTATGAAGAACTTATTAAAATGTTAGCTTCAATGATGGATGGATCATCACATATATAGATTCTATGAAGAACTTATTAAAATGTTAGCTTTAATGATGGATGGATCATCACATATAGATTCTATGAAGAACTTATTAAAATGTTAGCTTCAATGATGGATGGATCATCACATATATAGATTCTATGAAGAACTTACTAAAATGTTAGCTTCAATGATGGATGGATCATCACATATAGATTCTATGAAGAACTTACTAAAATGTTAGCTTCAATGATGGATGGATCATCACATATAGATTCTATGAAGAACTTACTAAAATGTTAGCTTCAATGATGGATGGATCATCACATATAGATTCTATGAAGAACTTACTAAAATGTTAGCTTCAATGATGGATGGATCATCACATATAGATTCTATGAAGAACTTACTAAAATGTTAGCTTCAATGATGGATGGATCATCACATATAGATTCTATGAAGAACTTACTAAAATGTTAGCTTCAATGATGGATGGATCATCACATATAGATTATATGAAGAACTTACTAAAATGTTAGCTTCAGTGCTGGATGGATCATCACATATAGATTCTATGAAGAACTTACTAAAATGTTAGCTTCAATGATGGATGGATCATCACATATAGATTCTATGAAGAACTTACTAAAATGTTAGCTTCAGTGCTGGATGGATCATCACATATAGATTCTATGAAGAACTTACTAAAATGTTAGCTTCAATGATGGATGGATCATCACATATAGATTCTATGAAGAACAGTTTAAAACTGTGCTGCTCTGTGAATACAGTCACTAACAGTTTCCGTCTCTCACGAGTTGTGTTTGTCGCATCTACAACCTAAAAAATAATATACGAATTATTAAATCAAGACTTTCTAAAAGCAAACATTTAAAATAAAAAATCAGTACATGAGCAAGGGAAGTTCATGACACATGATTTAAAATTCAGTAATAAATATTTTATTTAGATTCTAAATTCAAATGTTTTAAATACCTTTAGTTAATAAAATATGCCATACATGTAGATTTAAACAGTAAGTTGACAAATGTCTGCCAAATAGAAAATGCAAAGGAAAATATAGAAATAGTAGTACTTTTAAAAGAAAATTTGACACTAATTAAGTCCCTCATCATGATATGAACCTGTGATTTCTGTACAAGAGAATACTTACTGCCACTTCCCCTCCATTCAGAAGAAACTTGCTGGCATCATCGACAGCCATTGATGCACATTTACTGGTGAAAAAAGAATCACAGAATTATTTATTAGTCATACATGTAGGGCTTCTAGAATTTTTATAAAATCCACTAGCCATGGGATCAGTAATTTTAAAAATGTACTAGCCATGATTAAAAATTCACTAGCCCTACTTTACTTTAAGTTAATACAACTTTACTAAATAATAGTAACAATCAGATATGTCACCTAAAGAGAGAGATAGAGCTTAAAACACAAGCAGTAGGGGTTGGAGTGGGGTCAGTATATTCATATTTACAAAATAGACTTAACTGCAACATTTGATGATTTTTGTTTTCACTAGCCGTCGGGCATGGCAATTGCAGTTATTTACTAGCCCAACATTGAATATCACTAGCCACGGGAGTCTGTATTCCAAGACGTTTTTGAGTAATGGTCATTTTGCTAACTGTAGTACAATGCAGGTATTAAATTTAGCTTGAAAGTGAAGGAAGAAAATGTTTTATTTAATGACACACCCAATACATTTTATTTACGGTTATATGGCGTCAGACATATGGCTAAGGACCACACAGATATTGAGAGAGGAAACCCGCTGTTGCCGCTTCATGGGCTACTCATTTCGATTAGCAGCATCCCAGACAGGGTAGTACATACCACAGTCTTTGATATACCAGTTGTGGTGCACTGGCTGGAACGAGAAGTAGCCCAATGAGCCCACCGATGGGGATCAATCCTAGACCGACTGCGCATTGAGCGAATGCTTTACCACTGGGCTACGTCCCGCCCCTAGCTTGAAAATGACTATCATCATGTCCATTCTATATTTCAAGTACATTTTGTACCATTATCTTGGGAAAAAAATGTACATAGAGACATAACATTTCGTATGGTCACCAAGAAGATTATGATGTTCTGATACATGTATATAACAGTCTGGTAGTTTTCTGTTATGATACTGAATGCTTAAAGACAATTAAAAAATATTTAAAATGCCATTTTATCTTACAAGCAGCCATTTTTTAGATACTTTAACACTGTTTTAAACATTCATTACATACATTTAATTTTTTTCTTTGTCAAGTCCATATGAATAACAAAGAATAACATCCCAGCCCCATTTTTAAGTCATTTTGTCAGTATCAATATTAGAGTTCTTTCTCCAACAAATATTAGGCTGTAAATTTTTACTTATTTTATTTCTATATACATGAACATATATATATATATAATTTGTCTAATAATTTCTAACTTACTGGCGGATTTCTTGAGCTTCTTTGTTATCTGGTCGAAAGAAATCATGAGTTTTGTATCTGTCTGTAGCAGCCCGTCGATAATCACCCACATTGAAAACTGTTTTAAAAAAACAGAAAAAAACCCCTCTCAATTAGCACTATTAAAAACAATTGTTTTTCTTTTATAAGAACATAAGAAATGACATACACATAATATGTGCTTGTTTCAAAGATTTAAATAATATATATTTTTTAAATTTCATTTTGAGAGAACTTAGACATCTACATGTATTAGTCTTCACCAGGAAATGTGAGTGATCACTCCCACTCTCCTCCACACTCCCCTGTGAAGTTTTAGGAAAGTGGCAAATTGATCACATTTTAATAAATTTTAATAAATTTTATTTGAAACATCATGTGATTTAGGAGAGTGGCAAATTAATCACATTTTAATTAAATTTTAATAAATTTTATTTGAAACTTCATACGAGTGCTCGCTTAGCATCATTTTCGGAAGATGACAAACACTGTAATTTAAGTTACAAATTCAAGCAGATCTAGATAGTAATTTGCCTTACCCAGGGTTTATTTTCCCCTAAGAAAATCCATACATCTGATTCCCATAAACTGATCAGAATCATCTACTACAAAATATAATTTCCATGTCCATGTAATAATAAATAGACAAAACTACATATATGTGGTTTTCTGATTTCTGTATTCTACGAGTGTATTTCCTGCAGGAAACCCCGATGCCGCAGGCAGAGGGGTTTCCAGCAGGAAATACACGAGTTTTGTAGTTTTGTATTTATTACCGTACATACAGTTTTGTAGTTTTGTATTTATTACATACCCTAAATTGGAAAAATGTTTTCCAAATAATAATTCAAAAATTGTAACACTGCTAGCTAATGACGGAGATTTCTAAATTTACACAACTAGGTCAGCTGTGTTACTACACGGACCGAAGAACCACCAATTATTACACATAGGAATATAGTTCTATTTAAACAATAAACAGAAATAAGAAAGAACGAGTGAAAAATTACCTATAATTTTAATGATATTGTTTGAAATGCCTTTTAAAGACAATGTAATAGCTAAAATTCACGAACAATATAATATTTAATTTGCTTGTAATACGTCAGAAAACCTTCAGTGTGCCAGTTTTATCAACGAAGAAAAATGTCAAGAATTGTTCACTCAGTGTCTGAGTCGTCATCGGTGTGTTTTCTTTTATTGATATTCATGGAATTATTCGTTTCTGAAAAGTTTAAGTTTATATTAAATGTGCCTCCATAAATCATCACTCCACTGAATAATCCGGTTGACAGTTCATTCAAGTTTTCTACTTGAGGAGACGGTGCATGATACGGCATTGTTGCTAAAGTCGACGACAGTCACTTTTCACACCCTTGTTTTGGCTTTGTACACAATAAATATAGCATATCTTACCGTAATTTCACTAGAAATCCATATTTCGTAAAAGGTACAATTTTTTAATCACAAGATTTTGTTCAAACACATCCAGGTGCATTAGTAATGTTAAAAAAAAAAAATTCAATAGCAATTTTACACTGGAATTTTTCCAAAAAGGAAACGTCATGTACCCAGTTTATGGTTATTGTAAGAAGATGCAAAGTGACGTCATTGGAATATAGACGTCATTTAAATTCAAAATTAGCTGTATTATTACAATGCTGCGCCACATTAAAATAAAAACTAGTCTACTAACCTTGACCCCTGTCAAATTCCTATAACAAGCAGACAACGCTGTTTACAGGTTGGTACTTTTTTTTTTTTTCATAATTCTGAACAAAATATTAATTTGAAGTTTTGAAAGATAAAAGAAATAAAAGGTACCTTTTGTCAAATATATCATATCACAAAATTATGGTTGGAGATGTTTTATTTATTGAATAAGAATAAGAATTGTGTACGAAGCCAAAACAAGGGTCCAAAAGGTGACTGTCATCCACCTTAACTATCGTGGATTAAAAGCTCGTTGGTTAGTAGTGTTCCAGTCTAAAGTTATGGTATCGCACTCATTAAATTGTAAATATTTGTCACTGTTTTCGTCTGTTTTCAGTTCAAATTTCCCACAAAATAGCATTTTAAACAAACCAAGCACAAACTTTGTTTACATATCGTGAAGGGCATTCCTGGTAACCATGCACTATAAATAGTAGCGCTGAATACGATATAGTTCCGGCAGTTGAGTTGAATACGGAAAAGTGTATTTAATTTTTGTATTTGGGGCTTATTTATATAGTAAGATTTAATGGGTATGTAATAATATTATTTATTAGTAAAGCATTCTGAATTATTTAGTCACTTATCAATATATAAAAACCATCTATGAAAAAATTAATTCTCATGGATTCCCAGGACATAAAATTGTGGGATTTTAATAGACGCTGGTAAAAATTAATTTTTTTTTTTTTTTTTTAGGCTGATCAAGCCTCTCCATTTGGAAATAAAAAAGAAAGAAAGTTTGTTTTGTTTAACGACACCATTAGAGCACATTGATTAATTAACCATCAGCTACTGGATGTCAAACATTTGGTTAATTCTGACTCGTAGTCATCAGAGGAAACACACTACATTTTTCCTAATGCAGCAAGAGATTTTTTATATGCACTTTCCCACAGACAGGAAAGCACATATCACAGCCTTTGTCCAGTAGTGGTGCACTGGTTGGAACGGAAAAAATCCACAATCAGCTGAATGGATCCACCGAGGTGGTTCGATCCTGCGAAGTAAGCACCTCAAGTGAGCACTCGACCGACTGAGCTAAATCCCACCCCCCATTTGGAAATAATGGATTGCTTGCCTGATAATAATTTTAATGAATGAAATTTCAAATAATGAAAGAAGGTCTACACATCTACAATGTATATATACTCTTCAAAAAAAGAAACGCAAAAGGGTACAAATGGGTTATAACTCCGATTTTATGTTTCCTACCGGTTCATGCTTTGTGAATATAAGGTCATTGCATGTCCCAAACACATTCCCACGGTTACATTCGATAAAACGCAGCTACTGTACAATAAAGTTCCAAAATGTGAATATTCGCAAAAACGCAGCCACATGCAAACCATGTCATCACTGCACGTGCGTTGTCTGCACGTGCAACATGAACACCGACAGTATAAAAGTGCAGGGTGTTCGCTTGCCTGGCCTCTGTATCTGGCTGACAGTTGACAATCCAGGACATGCCACGTCTCAGTGAACCGCAGAGAAACAATGCCATCGGCCGACTAGATGCAGGCGAATCCAGAACGGCCGTTGCCAGGGCATTCCATGTGTCCCCAAGCACCATCTCCAGACTGTGGGACCGTTACCAGCAACATGGATCAACACGTGACCTCCCTAGATCCGGTCGACCACGGGTCACTACCCCCGGGCAGGACCGCTACATCCGGGTACGCCACCTTCGGGAACGATTGACTACTGCCACCTCCACAGCCGCAGCAATACCAGGTTTGCGCAGGATATCCGACCAGACCGCACGGAACCGCCTACGTGAGGTAGGAATTCGTGCCAGACGTCCAGTTCGAGGTGTCATCTTAACACCACAACACCGTCGACTCCGACTGCAGTGGTGCCAGATTCATCGACAATGGCCTCAACTGCGATGGAGACAGGTGTGGTTCAGTGACGAGTCCCGATTTCTGCTCCGACGTCATGATGGAAGATGTCGCGTGTATAGGCGTCGTGGTGAACGTTATGCGGCAAACTGCGTGCAGGAAGTGGACAGATTCGGCGGGGGTAGTGTCATGGTGTGGGCAGCCATCTCACACACTGGCAGAACTGACCTGGTCCACGTGCAGGGCAACCTGAATGCACAGGGCTACATTGACCAGATCCTCCGGCCACACATCGTTCCAGTTATGGCCAACGCCAACGCAGTGTTCCAACATGACAATGCCAGGCCTCACACAGCACGTCTCACAACGGCTTTCCTACAGAACAACAACATTAATGTCCTTCCTTGGCCATCGATATCACTGGATTTGAACCCAATTGAGCATCTATGGGACGAGTTGGACCGACGCCTCCGACAGCGACAACCACAGCCCCAGACCCTGCCCGAGCTGGCAGCAGCCTTGCAGGCCGAGTGGGCCACCATCCCCCGGGACGTCATCCGTACTCTGGTTGCTTCAATGGGCAGGCGGTGCCAGGCAGTTGTCAACACACGCGGAGGCCACACCCGGTATTGACTCCAGATGACCTTGACCTTGGTGGTGTGTCCTATCACTTACTCACAATGGACTAGAGTGAATTGTGAACAATCCTGCAACATTTGGTAATTATCGGACTCACCATTCAATAATTAAATCAATTCTCCAAATGTTACGACAATGTGGTTTTGCGTTTCTTCTTTTGAAGAGTATATATACATGTAAATGGTCTTCGCCATGAACAAAATGAAAACAAGCTGAAGATCATTCTCCTGAAATGGTGCTAGTCAAGCAATCATATGATGCTTAAAAAAAATATTTCAAAATTTTATTGCAACAAGATTAATTTGACACTGTCCTAAAACTTTCCAGGCGAGTCTTGAGGTGAGCGTGACCGATCACTTGCATTTACTGGTGAAGACTATATAAATATAAGCATCATGACTTTATGCATCAAGATCAAAAATGCAAAATGAGGACAAGCAAGTATAAAAACACAACTTTCCATCCTTGAGCGAGTATGAAATGAGGGCAAAGTACATAGTCATGAAAACAATTTAACAACATCTCAGCACATTTTAAAATTATGGCTATTTTGTTCTTAAAATATGGTTACGGTTAGGGGAGATGGAGAGGAAAACTGTTGGTGCCATACATTTTATTCCCACCAAAAATTACCAAAGGATCATTTATAACTTCAATTTTATTATTATAAGCACTTTCCCAAAGTACAAATCATCGCCTTTGATATACAAGTCCTGGGATACCCGTTTGGATGGGAGTAAACCCGAAGTCCATTGAGGGCAATTGAACCTATGACCCATCACACTTCAGGTAAACACCGACACTAACCTATCTTCCTATCCATCTTCTGATGAGTTTCATTTTATTTATACAATGTACTTATTTTCATGCTTACTGGTACCGTATGAATTAAAGCTCAAACACGCTGCCCCTGGCACACACCCCATCTATCTGAGCTGTCTATCAAGGTCAGTAGGTTATTGGTTAGTTGTTTGTAAGAGACAAGTCTCTGAAGTGACCTTACACCTATCCATTACCAGCCTTATGTCAGATGGCTTTCAGGGGAGGGAATTGGTGAACTGTAAAAAAGAGGAAATCTAGAGGGGTCCTGGAAATTCTTGAAATCCTAGGTTAAAATCTGTGTTATCCGACACATTTTGGAGGAAAGGATTAAAATGTGAGGAAACACAATGTTCCATGAGAGGAAAACAGCTGATCCGAGGAGAATTCCCATCCCTGGGCTTTACAACTACACCACAGAGGCCAGCTGTTCTGATGAAAGACTGTAATACATTATGACGTACACCTGTGGCCAGTGTTAACATCTCAACTTACCTTTTGTGCGAATTCCTATCCAGTTGAGATACCGTGTGAGTTTCTTCGATATGTATGTCTTGCCACGAGCTGGCAGACCCACCATGGCAATCACTGTCGGCGCCTTCACTACACTGGGACATGATGCTGTGAAAAAGAACATACATAAAAAAAAATTAAATTAAATTAAATCAGAAGGAAAGGTATATGTTTGTTTAAAGTGACAGACCCTAGTTTTTAAACATTAAGGCATATTTTTCACTATTAGAGCCATTCTTGATTACTAAAATCATACATTACTTAGATTTTATTGTTTAGATTATCCATTTCCGTACATCCGAAGTGTTTCTGGTCATCCTGGTGTTCCTAATATCACAAAATGCATTTTTCATATTTTAAAAAATACATGTATGTCTGAGAAGGGTTATGATTCTAGTCTGTTTTTAAGGGTATTTCACCATTTTAATATCACAGTCTTTTGTTTCACTTCATTGTAAATTTATTCAAATGTGTTACAGGTTTGTAGATTAACCAAATTTACTGTCCATTTTCACAGGTTAAAACTAGGGTCTGCGACTTTTAACATTTCAGTACATTTTAAATAATTGCTATTTGGTGTGACATATGGTTATGATGACACTTGGTTTAGAAAGAGAAAGGAACTCATCATACAGTTACTTTTACTGAATAGCAGCAAAGAATCTTTAATATGCATCTTTCCATATCATTAAAGTTTTGTTTTGTTAATCAATACATATGGTTAAGGACCACACAGATATTTAGGAAGGAAACCCGATGTCACCACTTCATGGGCTACTCTTTTCAATTAGCAGCAAGGGATCTTTTATATGCACCATCCCATAGACAGGATAGCACATACCACGGCCTTTGATGTACCAGTCGTGGTGCACTGGCTGGAGCGAGAAATAGCCCAATGGGCCCACTGACGGGGATCGATCCCAAACCGACTGCACATCAAACGAGCACTTTACCACTGGGCTACATCTCGCCCCTTCCAATCGATACCACTGGATGTCAAACATTTGGTAATTCTGACATGTAGTCTTCAAAAGACATCAGATACATTTTTTTATTTGTGGGATGAGATCTTTGATGTATTAATCTTGGTGCACTGGCTGGAACTAGAAATAGCCCAATGGGCTCCCTGATGAGAATTGATCCTGGATCGACCATACATCAAGTGAGCACTTTACCACTATGGTTACCGATACCTCTGTTGTGAGGCACTGGTAGGGATGGAATCCATTGATTCTACAACCCATGGTACCTCACAGAGTCAGACGAACACTCTATTACTAAGGGGGCAGGACATAGCCCAGTGGTAAAGCTTTCACTTGATGCGCGGTCGGTCTGGGATCGATCCCAGTCAGTGGGCCCATTGGGGTACTTCTCGTTCCAGCCAGTGCACCACAACTGGTATATCAAAGGCTGTGGTATGTACTACCCTGTCTGTGGGTATGATGCATATAAAAGATCCCTTGCTGCTAAACAAAGAGAGTAGCCCATGAAGTGGCAACAGCGGGTTTCCTCTCTCTATATCTGTGTGGTCCTTAACCATATGTCCGAAGCCATATAACTGTAAATAAAATGTGTTGAGTGTGTCGTTAAATAAAACATTTCCTTCCTTCCTTCCTATATTACTGAGCTACATCAACACCACATAGTAAATTTAATACATATAATTATGTACCTGAATATGTTAAAGCTAAGTGTAAATCACAAGTGTAAATTATATCATATTTTTGTTGCATGGATAGACGTAGGATGTTCTGACCAGTATAGCACCTATCCTAAAAACAATTCTCAACATAAGACTTCATACTGAATGTAAAAAAAACAATAATAACAAGAAATAAAAAACACCACCACCAAACATTCATGACACCTATTTTTCAGACAAGTGGCCAATCAAATGTGAACCTCGAGACACACCTCCTAAACATGCCTGTTCAAAAGCTTGGATGATCTCACTTTGTGTTTAGGGGTTGTTGGTTTTTTTAACCAGTAAACAACTATTTTCTAATAGTATAACACAGATGTTTATTTCAACTCTTTCAAGATGTATCAGGCTGTGAATTTAGCAGGATTCAATGCTTCCGCAAATACCACATTTTGGGTCAGAAGTGTAAGATTATGAGATTGAATTCTAAAATATCTATATTACATTATTTTTATGATTCTGGCAAAATTTCTTAAAATTTTCAAATAATAATAACAAGAGATCAAACTGTAATAATAAAAAATATATAAAAAAATAATAATAATAAGGATCAAATTTCTGACATTTCCATACAATAAAAGACATGAGTGTAGGATATTATATGGGTGGGTGGGTCTTGACTATGGAGAAAAAAGTTGCTAGGTGGTTCGAGTTAAGGTTCCCTGGTAAATTTATTTTAAAAAAAAGAAAATTTTATTTGAGCAGTGTGGGTTTCGACCCCAGATCCCTTCTTGCACATGTACCTAAATAATAAGGATCAAATTATAAAACAATGTACAGTGAAACTCCTCTAAACCGGACACCCTTGGGACCAAGACAAATGTCCGGTTTAAGAGGGATCCAGTTTATAGAGGTTAAGTTTTGTCCTGTTTTTTAAAAAGGAACTCTGTAAAATGTCCAGTATTGAGGAAATTCCGGTTTACAGAGGGTCCGGTCTTGAGAGGTTTCACTGTACATGTAATGACCTACATTTGTATTTGAAGGAATGGACGCTCTCGGCAACATTTCCAGAGGAGGAAAAAGGAATGCATGAGGGTACATGTAGGTAAGTAACAAAGACCAGATTTGTACTAATACTATTGCTCATTATTATTTTAAAAATTAATTTAAAGCTTATTGCCAGCTTAAGTACGGCAATAATTTACAATGAACTTAACTGATACAGGCACAAATATTGGATTATAAGGGGTGGGCCTTTTTTAAAAGCTGACCTGATATGGTATGATTTACTGGTATATAAAATTTGTTTTGTTTAATGAAACCACTAGAGCACATTGATTTATTAATCATCAGCTACTGAATGTCAAACATTTGGTTATTTTGACATATAGTTTAAGAGAGGAAACTTGATATATTTTTTCATTAGTAGTAAGGGATTTTTTATATGCACCATCCCACAGACAAGATAGCACATACCACAGCCATTGTACTAGTTTATAACAAATAGACCATTTCATAATTTTTATGTCAACTTATGTGAATATCATATTTTTGCAATTCATTAAAGTATGGTTTTCACACATAACTCATTGACATAAAAACTGTGTGAACAAAAACAATGAAATAGCATCTATATATTTGCCAAATTCAACTAAGTTGCATTTGCTGATTTCACAAATGTAGCTTAATGCTCAAGACATTGTCACATACATAATGCTAGCTAATTTTGTTTTATGAACTGTACACTATTATAGTGAATGACTATAGTGATAATGATACATATGTACAGTGTACCCCCAAACTCCATTTAGTCATTATAATTCCCTCGATAATACCACCAACAGTGTGGTCAAAAGTCAATCATAGTGCTTTCAGTAACCTGTTGATTGGTGAAAATCTGACACCAATGATCACTGGTAGTATACAGTAACTGTGCGCTGTGTTATCGAGTGGCAATTAGCAACAATTGCTTTGGGAAGCTGTGGTATTCATACCCAATTAGCGCTCGCAGGACAGGAACAAATGACAGTCTGATAGGTGTATTCGTTTCATTATTTCAGTCATGGATTAATTACTCCAGGTCTGGTAATGATCTCCAGTTACCACTAAGTGACGATATTCATTTGGTAAAACAAGCCTGGAACATTGTCAGTACCACGACCATCAAAAACTGTTTGATTCATACCAGGGTTGTTCCTTGAGAGCCTCATGCAGAGTTGCTGGAAGCACCAGCCAATGACACAACAGCATTACGTGATCTCGTTGGTGACGTAACACGCAGTTTTTTTTTTATCGACAATGAACTGTGAATGGACTATGATGAGTTTGTCAAAGTAAGGAAATGTTTATTTAATGACGCACTCAACACATTTCATTTACGGTTATATGGTGTCAAACATATGGTTAAGTACAACACAGATATTGAAAGAGGAAACCCGCTGTCACCACTTTATGGGCTACTCTTTTCGATTAGTAGCAAGGGATCTTTTATATCCACCATCCCACAGACAGGATAGTACATACCACGGCCTTTGTTACACCAGTTGTGGAACACTGGCTGGAACGAGAAATAGCCCGATGGGTCCACCGACGGGATCGATCCTAGACCAACCATGTATCAAGCGAACGCTTTAACAATGAGTATGTCAATGTTGATAAAGAGGTTGAGACACTTGCCATTCTTGCAGTTTCAAATATGCAGCCTATCCAACTAGAATTTGTCAAGTGCGCTGTGCAATTACCCCCCCACCTGGGGGGACTAATTGCAACGTATGGAAGCCTGATCGAGTATCGCGTCTCGTACACCGGGTCACGGGCAACCGTGACCTTGGTGTACGGAGATCGCATACAGAAGAAAGGAAGGTGGAGGAAAAGGAGACGTGCACCAGCGGCGGCGCAGGGGGGGTCAAAACTGGTGGCTAAACCGCCGGCGGCGACTCCTTCTGTTAGACCGCCCAACGCCACTCAACCGAGGAAGACGACCAAGATGGAAGAGGTTCCGGCCCCGGCTGTCTCGGCTTCCGTCCCTCAGGAAGATGACGAACTGGACGAGCTTGACACAGCCATCTGTGTCACCCCGTTCAATCGGCCACCTGCACCAGTTCCTACTCAAGCGCCTCCGGATGTGTCGCCGATCCAGTCGACGACACCCGTTGAGGCGCAGGCCCGGAAAGAACCCGTTGTGAAGAGGAGGAAGGCGAACACTCCCCCGAGTGCCACTCCAGCCAGGCCAAGTCGCCCCTCTCAACCGCCGCAGCCGGGGACAGAACCAGTGGAGCAGTGGTCACTGCAGGCCGGCCGTCTCCAACAGCGATATCAACAGCTGGTTAAGACAAACCTCACGGATGTACGTCTACTGATGAGTCGTCCAAAAGATCAGTCATACCAACCTCTGCCAGACGGACTCAACGAGGGGGAATTCGCGGTGCACCGACTCAAGATGCGGGAGGGACAAAGCGCTGTGTGCGTAACCATCCGCCGGAACGGAAGATTCAACCAAGGTCTGCTGCTATCGGAGATGGACAACCCGACATTACACCGTGTCCTCAAAACCGCTGCGGGTCCACACTACCGTCCAATCACCAAGTCCTTAGCAGACTCCGATTACCGGCAGTTCCTCCAGCATCTCGAGACCACCGACTACATCGGATCCCCCTAGACACCAACCTTTCCTAGGACAGGTATCAACCTCTTTTTTTGGGCTAGTTAGACTTTAAACGTTTTGGAAGCAGTTCAAAATTCTTATGTTTATTTTTTTATAAGTAGTCTAACGCATTTTACTTTGGCGCCCGTTCAATTGCTCAAAATCACCTTAAAAACCTTTTGGCTGAGCAGTCTTAACTATTTTGGGTTAAATTTTAGAGTCCGGACATGTATTTGGATGCAGTTACTCTTTGTAGACTTAGGTAAAATACAGGCTTCACCGAGGAATCGAAATTCAGCCAATCAGAGCACGGCTCCCACTCGGTGTACTTCAAGTTTGTGAAGTGTTTGCTATTTGGTCCGCGCTCGCGTTGACCTTACTAAATGGCTTTTTTCCAAATTCCGCCCACCTCAAACTTACCCCCCCCCCCCCCTCCTGCTCCGGAGTTAGTCACTGGCGAAGTCAGAGGCTAAATCCGTGGTGGGCGTGCCTGAACCTTTGTGGATAGGGGCACGTAAAATGAGTTGTCCGTCCGTCCGTGCTGAGCAGATTGTTGAAAGTGTCAAGATAACTTGTGACAAAACATGCAATGACCAGAAAGGAGAGTCTGATACTGAACCAGAGCCCATTCCTTCAGTGGCCATGCAGTGCCTGAGATGCCATTAAAACGTAAAATTTTCGTTTTGTAGAAGAGAATCAACATTCTGACTTACAAAGTAAATAAATACATAAATATTTGATAATTTCTAACTTGGTTGTAGTTATTTTTATTTTATTTTTGTTACTGTCTGTTAGTTTTATTTAAAACATGTCATTCTGTTGACATTTAACAACTTTTAATAAAATATGTTTAGTGGCAAACCCAAGGCACCCTCACTATACCACTAACTCGATATAACGCCAAAATTGCATTTAAAATGGTAATAAGTTTTCACTTAATCGAGGTTATACTGATGTATATCAGATCTCCCTGTGAAAAAATTAAGGGGATTGATTAATTGCTCCCCTAACTATGAGGAGCCATTTATGATAATATTACTATACTGAGCATTAATATTTGATACTTTTGAAGAACTTTTTTTTTTTTAAGATGAGCTGAAAAATAACTCTTTCAACTAGTCTCAGGGGAGTGATGCATAGGGAACCAAAGTGATAACTTCCTGCTGTAGATGTAGTTTGTTTTGTTTAACGACACCACTAGAGCACACTGATTTATTAATCATTGGCTATTCGATGTCAAACATTTGGTAATTCCGATATAGTCTTAGAGAGGAAACCTGCTACATTTTTGCATTTGGTAGCAAGGGATCTTTTATATATGCACCATCCTACACACAGAATAGCGCATATCAAGGCCTTTGATTTACCAGTTTTGCTGCACTGGTTGGAACAACAAGTAGCCCAAAGAACCCACTGACGGGGATCAATCCTAGACCAACCGCACATCAAGCGAATGCTTTACCACTGGGCTACGTCTCGCCCCAGATTCCCTGTTGAAGTCCAAGTTATGATTATATGCCAAATTAGTCAACTCAAACTTGGCTGATGGCAGATGTATCAGGCGGGACTAATGCCAAATGTGCCGACATGACCAACTTGTAGCAGTCTATAAATCTCTGCACATAATCCTAGTACACAGAACACTGGCCCACTTTCACAGCTGGGACAAAAATAGTACTCTCACAACAAAAACAACCATTCAACCAGCAAGTCTAATATCAGATTTCTAGGGGTGACTTTCAAACAGTTATGGTAACATTGAAACAAATATCATCTATGAATAATCCTCCATGGGGCATGACTTTTGTTGTTGTTTTTAGTGTTTTCATAAAACACTTCAATTTTAATGACATCCTACAAATCGTACTAAGATTTACAGCCACAACTTTCCTTATGCATGAATACAATGGATGAAATGGTAAACAGCTTTCAAAATGAAGTACAAGGTAACTTTTTTATATACAAGTAACGTTCTTATTTAAACAGTTATGAAGATATAATATACTAAATATTGCTATTTTATTAAAGGAGAAGAATGCTATTTAACATGTTATGCTTTGATACAATGGCATGCTATAGACATTGGAAGATGCTAACAACTGAATAGGCTAGTAATATAATTATTAATACATATAATTTGCTTTTCAACAGGGAAGAAGAGAACAATGCTTCAGACTTTGTAACATCCCCTGGCCTTCACTTCTGACTCCTATGCATGCATATAATTTAATTTTAAAAATGTTATGATTTAAAATATAATTTTATTAATAATACATAGAGGCTATTTCATGTTTGTTTTTTCAAACATGATTTTTATGTCAACAAGCTTTAGTGACAAATGAAAATTATTTCATGGGGGACATAAATTTCATAATAACTGGTACGGAGATTGTTATTTTATTTATTACAGCAGCTGGTTTTTTGTCCTCTAAAATCATTTTTATTTTGTAAGCTAAAACTAAAATGAGGTAAACCACTTTGCACACTGTTGTGAGTAGTGATATAATTTTAATTTTTTTCACATTCACAGATAATTGTTAAATTCAAAATTCTATTTACACCATTAAACAAAATCTATACTGATAAAACATAATTTTGTACTATAACATTTTCTATGGCAAACTTAACAATGGAAACAGAGGCTAAAATTCAAACTGTTTAAATTATGTGATTTCATATTCTGTTTGTAAAATTGTGAGGTCATATAATTTAGTACCAACAAGGTCATTGCATAATGTCATCTAAGACTCAAGTCATCCAATAATATTGCATGCGATACGTGATATGTGAAACAGTTCATTGATATATATGAAAAATATTTTTCCCATTAGAGATAAGTATATAATAATTATATATATGGTTTACATTTTAGCCAGGATAATAAAATGCTATTGCATGTAGCTTGACTTTGCCTCCAATAATTAAAGATATATATATGTATAGGATTCTTAATAACATTAACAGTCAATGCACCAAATGAAAGCTCTCCCAGGAAATAACTATCTTACCGGTTCCCCATCGCCTTAGCCTTGCTCTGCGTTTTTCCAAATCAGACGACTTCTCATTCATTTTGATCAAAGCGGTTCACCGAATACCCCAGATCAAGCACAGAAATATTGATTCCTTGTCAATGTATTTTCAGTGGTTAACTAAATTAGTACAGCACTGCACCACTACAAGCACTGTAGCTGCCCAACAACTGAATAAAAGTAAAGAAAATAGCACATTGCATTTGTATTGGGGACACTGACTAAATATATACATGTAGGTAACCTTAACCTTGAAGAAAGTGGAACAGTTCATTTTGGTTGAGGAGGGAAGACAGCATGGCAGTAAAAAAACAAAACCCAGCTTTTATAGCAACAGTACCGGTATTCTGCTTTTTAACCATTTTTTAATTATCTGTAGTTAAAATGTCTACAAAAAACTTCCAATTTGTGTATACTATATTATTTTTATTATTAATAAAATTGTATCTTAAGGAAACTGTTCTATCTTGGTTGTGTGTATATAATATAAGTATATACTACTTAACTTTAGCTACAGATATACAAAATATATGTCATGATATTAAAACAATTCATGCATATCTTAAATTTTTTCAACATGTGATCTGCGAGTTGTTTGGATGTTTCATACATCACAATTATAATAGCAATGCACAACTACATCAAACACTTCACATTTGTTTCCAAATATCCTTAACAAAAGTTGAGTATTGTACTATTAATACAACCAGTCATCATTATACCTTCTATTTATACTTGGAACCTTAAGTAGGAGAATTAAAAAGGATTTTTATTTCTGACAAAATTGTTTTTAAATAAAACTTTTATATTTCAAATAATCCAGGATCTGACATTGTATATTTTGAAAAATAATTTAATATACTAAATATGATATTTTAAAAAAGGCAAAGTAGTATTTTCATATGCAGTATATTATAGATTCATATATGCTGTTTTAAACATAATTTTTAAATTTGGCATAACAGTAATGAATGACTACCAAAAAACAAATGTCACGTTCTGGCTTACAATTGGTTTTTTTTTCTCAAATAAAACTCATTTAAAAAAACCCCATAAAATATAAGTAAATTGGCAATGAATTTTTTTTTTTATATATGCTTAAGGGTATTAACAATACGCTATAATAAAAACTTAGTTTAATAGATCATTTTAAAAATTCCACACCCATGGACCAAATATCATGGAATGGCCCAGCCCATACATAGTGTCAATAAGCACAGCAGAAATATGAACCTGAAAAATCAATAGTGCTATTATAAAACGTTCAATGATAAATTTTTCCGTGTCAATCATTATCATTTATTGATTACCACAAAACATTTCACAATATACACTGAACTGAATGTTTGTTTAATCATATCTGTCACTTTTCTAATGCATCATGTAAGAACGACCAAAATATATGACAGTGTACATTTATCTTGGATTACATGTTATAATAGATCATGTTTAATCAATTTGTAATTTACACAACACATAGGCTCATTAGTTACTTATTTAAAAAAATTAAATAATTGATTTGTTTCCACGATAGTCTGTAATAATTCAGTCATTCATAAAGATCTAGAGAATTACATAGGGCATAGAGCATCAGCTTTATCCTGTGTAAGTTAGAATGGGAAACCCTGTTATCCTTGCAAGGCTAAATTCAATCACCCTTAAAGGACTTTGGTCCCCTTTCTCATCCCTGGTACACTAAAGGCAGTGTGGTATGTACTCGCTTGTCTATGTGAAAGAGCATGAAGCATAACCATTTTTGCAATCATAACAATCGTAAGTCTGTCTTGTCATGGGCTCCAATGTGTATTGTCATTTATATTTACATCCATGCTAGTATCAAATTATAGTTCAGGCACACTGTCCTGGACACACACCTCAGCTATCTGGCTATTAGTGCTTAGGGAGAGAGGGAGAGGGAGAGGGAGAGGGAGAGGGAGTGGGAGAGGGAGAGAGAGAGAGAGAGAGAGAGAGAGAGAGAGAGAGAGAGAGAGAGAGAGAGAGAGAGAGAGAGAGAGAGAGAGAGAGAGAGAGAGAGAGAGAAAAAAAAAACTTGTTGTGGGTGGAAGCCGGTACTGAGAGGCAAACCCAGTACATACCTGCCTTGTATCTGATGACTTAATCACTACACCAGGAAGGCTTGTATCACCAGTATCAAGTTTCCTAAGAACAGACCAGGAAGAAAAGGAATGCTTGTTTAATGACACCCCAGCACATTTTTACTAGAGCTACGTACATGTATTAGATGTCTAACATAATGTTAGCAGTCTATCTCGCCCCATGCTTGTCAAACTGGACGAAGAATAAAAGGTCGTAAAAAAAAGAAATGAAATATTTAATATTTTCTCACCTCAGCTTATTTTAAATTATTGCTATTCGGTATCTAACATATAATTAATTTGAAACTTGGGTTTAGATATCATATTGTAAAACAATTCACTGTGAGTCAACATACAAGTAGATTACTCCTAATGAACTGCATTTTCCCATAGATTTTGAAGGAAATAAAACAGCTTTTGATTAGCAGTAGGGAAACACTGGTTAGGATATAAAAAAATACATACAGTGAACCCCTCTAAACCGGACACCTTGGGGAAAGACAAATGTCTGGTTTTAGGAGGGATCCAGTTTAGAGACGTTAAGTTCTGTACTGGTTCTTGAAAAGGGACTCTGTAAAACGTCCGGTTTTGAAGTAATTCTGGATTAGAGAGGGTCTGGTATTGAGAGGTTTCATTGTATATAAAAAAAAAAAGAGCAATGGATCCACAGAGAACAACTGGTCCTGCGACTTGTTGTACTTAGTGGAAAGCTCTATCACGGAGCTATATCCCGACCAAAGATCACTGATACTACACGGGTGAAGTACCCGGTATGTTCTTCAAGTGGAAGTATTATAGATCAGGTGACTCATACAGCACTTCACTTGCTCTATCAGGTATTAAGATTGGTACATTGTGTGTACTCCATTGTTACTATTATAAAGTCACTAAGCCTAGTTTCCTAGGTGTGTACCCTTTCTGTTTTGAAATTTTTTTATTTTGAAGTACACGCACAAGCAAACACCTGGTTAACCAGAATAACACTGAATTTGCCAGAACTAATAATTTAATCAAGACATTTTATCTAATATTTAATTGAATGGTAAAAAAGGTCAAATCACACCTTGATATGAAAAAGAAAATTGAGGGGAGAAACCAATTGTTCCCCTAACTTAGATTATGGGGTACCATTTAAAAAGTTTACATATTCATGTCGTATAAATTCACAAGCTAAGGGGAGCTAAATATTATAGGCATATTTTATTAATTAATAATATGTACATTTTCTGTATGTTTTATAAAGGTAATTTTATAATTATTAATAAAGCCTTAAGGTTTGTTTAATCTCAGGGCAGCGTGGTGCTGATTAACACAAGATGGCACCAGGCTACTGACACATGGTACCTCACCATGCTAAAACAAACTATGGAAACCACTAAAGTAAACACATTTTTTAAAATCATTTAATAAAAAAAATTACACATCAAAATTATTATAAAAATTGTTGTTTGTTTGTATTTTCCAAAATGGTTTGGATGTTTTCTAAAACGTTTAATAGGACTTAGTTACTTTATCATTTATTACTGAATTTATTTAATTTTTTACAAATATCCATTCATATTAGGAAGACTGGAAGTTAAGACCAATCTACAAACTCAAGTTACACAATATATATACATGTAATACATGTACATATTCAGTATTATATGAACAGGTCAATGACTTCACTCATGCCTTAACTTACATACATACATGTATGACATGAATCATGGTAATATATACACATATTCATATGTGACCAAATTCAATCAATAATTCCTATACATTTGTGTAGTTTCCATCGTGAAACATATTGCTCACTTTTTTTCATACTATGAAATTTACTACAAACTATTAACTTCTTTTAAAAAATGTCTAAATTGCATATAAAAATAGTTGGGTTTTGGTTGTTTTTTTTTGGGGGGGGGGGTTCCAAAACACATTTACTTTTCTTTTAACGTTAAACCAAACTGAAACGATTTACAAAAAACATTTTTGTTGAAGGATGGGATGGATTATAGTACAATTTCAGGGTGGTGATCTTCAGCTTACCTTCATTTTGTTCATGGTGCAGACTGTTGACATGTTACCCCGGAATATTATGTCCATGTATGGACATGTATAGTAACCTATAGGTTTATTGAGACATGTACATTTATCAAGTTTACAATTTAATTATTTTTACTGTTACAGCACTTCACAGACACATTATTATTTTGTTATTTATGGGTTAATTGGGGGCGGGACGTAGTCCAGTGGTAAAGCGCTCGCTTGATGCACGGTTGGTCAGGGATCAATCCCAATCGGTGGGCCCACTGGGCTATTTTTCGTTCCAGCCAGTGCATCACGACTGGTATATCAAAGGTTGTGGTATGTGCTATCTTGCCTGTGGGATGGTGCATAGAAAAGATCCCTTGATACTATTGAAAAATTGTTGTGGGTTTTCCCCTCTAAAACTATCTAGGTTAAAATTACCAAATGTTTGACATCCAATAGCCGAAGATTAATAAATCAATGTTCTCTAGTGGCGTCATTAAATAAAACAAACTTCTTTTTTATTGGTTAATTGAGAACTATATTTATCAAGTTTACAATTTACATTATTTTTACCATTAAAGCACTTCACAGACATTATTATTTTGTTATTTATAGGTTAACTGAGACACGTATATTTATCAAATTTATGATTCACATTATTTTTACTGTTAAAGCACATCGTAAACATATCATTATTTTGTTATTTAGTCACAACACTGGTCTCACTATATATTGATCTTATATTTTATCATTTGAATATTAAGCTTTGTTTCATCATAAGTTGTCAAGAATGCAGTCCCATTCTCAACTTTATTATCATGATGTAACCTTCTGGTGTTCTAACTTCCATTCTTGACTTGTTTTAATGCAACAGTGTAAGTATTTATTGAACTACTTACATGTAGTAATCGGGATATAATCTCGGAATGTTAGCATATGTATTTTTATTACTGTTTGTTTATTGAGTAGGGATCATCTAAGGTGGGATACGTTGCATTAAAGAAAGAAAACAAGCATTCTAAGAGTACTGTTTAAAGACCATAACTCAGTGTCAAGAATGTGTAAATTGCTATGAAAGTCAAACATAACCTGTAACTCTACATGATCAAATTATTTTTTTAAATTTCAATATCTTGAGGCATTGTCAGGGCTCACCCTGGATCAAAAATATCTGTAGCCAAAATATTAGCCAAATGGAATTTTTATTAGCCATATTGAAAATGCTTTAGCCAAAATTGTTTTACGCAGTACTGTACAGAGTGTTATATATGATATTATGAATATGAAAATGCATCTTTTTCAGCTAATTGTGTACAAACTGGAATAAATCAGAATAACAAAACCTCAATTGGGGTAGGGGTAGTTAATATATTACTTCAATTTTTCAGTGGGGGTTGGGGGTGATGCATTATCTTCAGAGTTGGAAGCCAATACCCCGTATACCACCCCCACTTCTAAGGCCTATGACATTACATTAACAAACATATAGAAATATGGGGGTGGGCGGATGTTTATGGAGGGTGTTGTGTTTTCTTTCTTCCTTTTTTTCCCAAATAGAAATTTGAGAACTTTTTTCTAATATAGAGCTCATTATTTCTTTAAATAGCAATCTTTGTTAGTTTGAATTGCTTTTTCTTTTCTTTATCTTTTTTTAAGTAACCCATCAATTCCCCACCCCAAACAATTTCATAATTTGTGTCATGTTGTTGCTGTTGATTTCAGCGTCCTGTTAAATGCTTGTTGTGATTTCTGCTTGCAAAATACCTAGGCTAAGAATGCCGACTTGACAGTCTTATTGAATGTCACCTCACAGTCTTACAAATTTATATCTAAAATTATCTAACAAGTGCTCTCGACCATGGGTACGAAATTAACAAAGGCAAAGGAAATAAACAAAAACTGCAGTTAGGTATTCATTGATGCGAACAACTATTGTTTTTCTACAAAATCACATATAGATTTACTTCTGTGTAATCGTATTGTTTAATGTCCGCAACAATGTCTTTTGACACATGGGTGTCAGATGACTGAAGCGTGACATATATTCTCGCCGAGAGCTGTCCTCAGTTCAGCCAACTAACGTTCTTCCAAACGTTTGTGAACTATTAGATTGGTGTTCATCGTGTCCATTTGGTTTAACATGAAGCGCACAAACCAGTCTAGCGAACATTTTGTTTTCACTTGGTCTGGCTGAACTCAGCCCTTGAGATAGCCTACATGTCTTTTGGCCCCAAACTGGCATGTGTATTCAAATTGACACGCATTGTCGGTCTGTTTGTATTACTTAGGTTCAAAGGCTTTACAAAGTTAAAATAACAAGTTACAGATCTTCCAGACATTGCTGTCATACATGTTGAATGCATGCCGTTAAAATTAATAACCGTGATTATTAAAATGAGCAAACATCATAAGGCCTACGCTGTATTCTGTATGACATCGTTTCTCGTTACCAGTCGTGAGATCGCTATTACTCTAATTGACTATTTGGCATCATTATTATGTTTGAGGTGTCAGATAGATTATGTAACCGTTTGTTCACATCAGAAGACAGAAAATGGTTTAGCCAAAATTTTAGCCACTTGCAAATTTTATTAGCAATTTTTTGTAAAAATTAGCCAATGGCTAATTTGGCTACCGACAGCGCGAGCCCTGATTGTGAAACCTAATTTTCATATCTCCCAAGTTCAAGAGCCATAACTCCATAAGAAAGGGTAAATCGCTATGAATGTCAAACTTGATCTGTAACAGTACATGATAAAGCTATAGCCTATTAAAAAATTTAATGCCAAATATTTTGAGGCATTGTCAAAAAACATCTGGAGAACTATAAGTGGACAGACAGACTAACACACAGATGGACGGGCAGACAGGACAGAGATGAAACATAGTTCTCTCCGGTTGGACTGGTAGGGGACTAATAAACTAATGGTCAAACTGAATTTATGTACGTGTACATAAACATGTATGTTCATTATGTGAATTCAAAATAAAGTATTTCTCGTTCCAGCCAGTGCACTACGACTGGTATATCAAAGGCTGTGGTATGTACTACCCTGTCTGTGGGATGGTGCATATAAAAGTAGTCCACGAAGTGGCGACAACGGGTTTCCTCTCTATATCTGTGTGGTCCTTAACCACATGTCTGACACCATATAACCGTAAATAAGATGTGCTGAGTGTGTCGTTAAATAAAACATTTCCTTCCTTCAAAATAAAGATACAATGTTAAAAATTGTTTTAAAAAGAAAAGAAGAGTGATGTACTTACTTTGGTAGTTATTCTACTTGTGTAAAACTGGGCCAGTGACCGGCCACAAATTACACGGTAGATTAAACTGTAGTAATGTTACTTACAACACTGGAAGTCTCGTCTGTGAATGAGATTAGTTTACATAAACATGTTTACATTTATCTGAACCCGTAATACATGAATAACATGTGGAGAAAATATCAATGTCAGTCCCTGTGCATTGCAGCAACATAAATAAAAAGCATATAAAAACATGAAAAAGAATAGAGTCAAATTAAAGTAGTACATGGTTGGGATTTTTCAGTTGATCAAGTTCATCCTGCATTGCGTGTTTGATAAATCTGACCAATAAATTAAGTACAAATTCCATGATTGAGTATCTTAAAAGGTTAAAGTTTGCTTTGTTTACTCTATAATGCCACCATTAGATAAATCATCGGCTATTGGATGTCAAACATTTGTAACTTTGACATACAATTTTGAGATGAAACCCGCTACATTTTTCCATTAGTAAAAAGGTATCTTTTATATGCAGCATACATGGACAGATAGCACATACCATTGCCTTTGAAATTCCAGTCATGGTGCACTGGCTGGAATGAGAAATAGTCCAATGGACCCACCAACTGGGATCGATCCCAGACTGACCGTGCGCATTACCAAGCTACGACCCACCCACTGAATGAGTATCAGTATATATACAATGAGAACAGTTATATGAATGGGGGAGGGGGGGGGATTTGTTTTGTTTAATGACACCACTAGAGCACATTGATTAATTAATCATTGGCTATTGGATGTCAAACATTTGGTAATTCTGACATGTAGTCATGAGAGAAAACCTGCTTCATTTTTCCCAATGCAGCAAGGGATCCCAAAAACAGGATAGCACATACCACAGTTTTTGATCAGTTGTGGTGCACTTGTTGAAATGAGAAAAAACAGTATCAGTTCAATGGATCCACCGAGGTGGTTCGATCATGTGACATAAGCACCTCCAGCGAGCACTCAACCAACCATGCTAAATCCCACCCATACTGTGATGAGTGCAAATGCTTGTTATGGCATAGTTATTTTGATCACGACATATTTTAAAAAATCAACATTAGTCAGTATTGTTTTTAATGCAGATTTCCAAACAAATTAGTGTATACATCATGCACCTGTTGTGAATGAATAACAAAACATTAGCATGTTTATGATGGAATGATAATGCGAATTGTAGACTTCCTAAATGTGTCTTACCTACATGTTACCAAGCCCTTAATTTATGGTAGTCTGTCCATGTGTTACCCGGCACTATGCTTATTTCAGTGCTTGTATGTACACTCAACTACAATACAGAGTGACAGGTACTTGCTTCTAGTTACATAGTCCTTTGTACACTAATTAAATATTTGGAATATTAGATAAGACCTATAGACCCTTCCAATAATAGAGCACTTTATATGCTGTGAGAATTGGAACTACAGATTTGTGATATCCGAAGGGGGACGTACAGTATGAACAGAAACCGTATGCAAACAGAAAATTAATTTTTTCTGTCAAACAAGAATGCATGGCACATATATTTTTAACATAGAATCATAGAGAAATGAATGATATACAACACTGGCAATTAATTGAAAACTTTTATTAAAATCTTCACTTGGGAATCTGTACATAATGTAATTTCTTTATGGGTATATCAAGTAGTGACAGGATTTTTTGTATGTGAATTTTTTTGTTATTATTATTAATTCTCTAATCATTCACCATGGGTATTACTAACTTTTAGTTTAGATGTGTTTAATGAAGAATGGTTATATGTTTAATTTTGTTATTACTTTATTATAACATGTGGAATTATTCATTTCATTTCAACTTATTTTTGTGCTTATATCAAATTAAGGTTCAAGCATGCTGTCCTGGAAACACACCTCAGCTATCTGGGCTGTCTGTTCAGGACAGTGGGTTAGTTGTTAGTGAGAAAAAAGAGGGTGTAGTGGTCTTACATTGAGTCATTAAAACTTGCTCTAGGTGGGAGCTGGTACTGGGCTGCGAACCTAGTACCTACCAGCCTTATGTCTGATGGCTTAACCATGACACCACTGAGGCACTGAGCACACACACACACACACACACACACACACACACACACACACACACACACACACACACACACACACACACACACACACACACACACACACACACCCTGGTTCCTATTGGCCTGTAGATTATTATTATAAGTCATAGAAGCATCACGAGGGGTATATGGCTTTTTATGTACCCTTTGTGTGTTCTTTTACCCCGAGCCGAAAGCAAGGGGATAAAAGAGCACACAGAGGGTACATAAAAAGCCATATACCCCGAGAGATGCTTCTACAACGATATGTTAAACCATATAGCCAAATAATCAAAATAACGCCAGACAATAATTGTTAACAATTTATTAACGGAGCCGTACCACGCGGACGCGAACGAAACCACTTGTCAGTGACGAAAAATAGTTCCATCGATAAACGAGTTTTTAACTTCAAATGTTTGTAATACGAAATTGTCTGAAACAGATATTAATAAAAAAATTAAAAAACTTTATTTATTTATAATCTAATTATTGCTTTAGCATTAACTGGGGTGGCTGGAAACTGTTGGAAATTACAGACGAGGTATAAGAGAATTTGGCTCCGCCCACAGGGGTATAAGGGATTTGTCCAACGGCAAACAACCAATGAGATTAAAGAATTTTACATGAAGGCGAGATAATATATTTTGACTAATTTTGTTCATGCAAAATAATTATGACAAAACAGATTAGAAACATTGAGAGCAAACATTCTGAGAGTAATGATAAAGCAATACATGTCCCCTACTGCATGGGCCCCAACATTTTTTTGTATCTGAAGGGCCATAACTGCCACAAATGGGGATATTGTCATAAAATTCAAACTTGATCTGCAACATTACATCATAAATTTATACACAAAATTTAAGCTCAATATCTTGTAGCATTCCAAAAACAATGTGTGGAATTTAATTTTTCATATATCTCCCAAGTTAAAGGGCCATAACTTTGTCAAAAATGGTTAAATTGCCATGAAAGTCAAACTTGATCTGTAATAGTAATTGATAAAGCTATATACAAAATGCCAGCTTAATATCTTGAGGTATTGGGGGGGGGGGGGGAGGAGTCTGGAAAACTCTATGTAGGACAGACGGACAGACAGACATGAAACTAATAGTCCCCTCCAGTTGGATCGGTAGGGAACTAAAAATACTGAAGTATATAAAGACCTTCATCAAAGAATTACACACTTCCATCAATATTTCTATTGGCCTACATATACTGATCCACATTATGCATTCTTGTAAGCCAGTGAAGTACCATCTGTACCATCAAATCAATGAGCATTGGTATGTATGTACACATTCCTGCAACATATCAATAGCAGTAAAATTAAATATAGGCATTGTAGTCTGCCCATTAACACTATAATATGAGGTGCAAATCCAGGGGAAGGTGTTGGAGGGTACACCCATCGAAATTTTAAAATGCATGTACCCTGAAAAATCCAGTGTGTAGCAATTGAATACAATGGATTTATTTATGTTCAGTGGGAGACATGCAATAAATGTTGTACCCCCTTCCTGAATATTTCATATATGTCAGTGTTCTTTTAAGATATTGCTGAATTCTGTTGGTACTATTTTTAAAAGTTCCCCCCCCCCCCCCCCCCCATACATATGTAAACAAATACCACTTACATACATTATAAATCCCAGATATTTAAAGTATTACAGTGTCATAAACAAAATCATAAAGAAAATTGACTGGAGTTTTTAAAATCAAAACAACAGTCATCTAAATATTAGGAATAACAAGGCTATCTTTAAAAAAAATATTTGGTTTGCTGTAACACAACCCACTATTTCCTATTACATAGTAGTAGTACATGTCTAATACATGTACTCTGATATTTTATTTTTGATTCCAAACAGGAAACAAAAGGGAGGCTACAGCAAACAAACAAGTTTTTTTTAAAGGTTTGCCCTCATCTGTCAATATTTATAATAATTACCTGAGGTTCTAGCATTGATGAAACTTGGCATTATCCCAGTATATTTCCACACTGGATAAACAATTGCTTTTAACTTTTTAAAAATAATTCACAGTATATAGGCAATAAACAGCTGCTTACATTTCTGAACAGCCCTCAACAGGTAAAATAAAACACTGTGCTGAAATAATGCTGAGACAATGTGATTATACCACGAGTAAACGCCCAGTACACTCCCTGGTTGTTCTGACATTTCTGTGTAATGTGTGAGAGAAAGAGAGAGAGAGAGACTGGAACTAGCCTATGAACTCCTTCATGACACATACATTAATACATTATCACACATAACCTTGTGTTAGGAGAGAGAGATCACACGTTTATCACATGTACGGTCTCTAGCTGCGTTAATATATTCATATGTTAATACAGATACAAATACACACCGGATCAATCATGTGGGTCCTGATAACCGTTCCAAACTGATAACAGCATACATTACTGATTCCAGAGGTAGGGGGAGGGGTTGGTGTGGGGGGGAGGGTGTGGGGGACAACATATCTGATCAATCTTGTGTGTCCCGATAACCTTACACACTGATAACTCAATTTACTCATTACAGTATTTATCAAACCCATAAGTGGTTCCGGGGGGGGGGGGGGGGGGGGGGGGGGAGGAGGAGGAGGAGGAGGAGGTGGTAGGGGACAACATACCTAATCAATCTTGTGTGTCCCGATACCTTTACACACTGATAACACAATTTACTTATTACAGTATTTACCAAATCCATAAATGAATCCTGAGGTGGGGGACAACATACTGGATCAATCTTGTGGATCCCGATAATCCTTACACACTGATAATACAATTTACTTATTACAGTTTTTAACCAAACCAGTAAGTGAATCCTGAGGTGGGTGTGGATGTGGAGGTGGAAGTAGGATGGAGGCAACACACCTGACTGAACTTGAAGGTATTTACTAATCCTAAGTGAATTTCTAGGATGGGAGGTTGGGGCAACATATCTACATGCACCTGATACCCCTTTTATACTGACATTAACAATTTACATGAACCATTCTAGGACTCACACTGGATAATTTTTTATTTAGCCTATTTTCAGATACGTAGAGTATTTCCTTGAAAATTATTTTTAAAAATTGCTTAATTTAAATATTTTATTAGCCAAACACCAACGTTGTAGCCACTTTGCATAAAAATTTGCAATTGGCTAATTTGGCAATGGATAGGGTGACGGGTATGTGTGTGTGTGTGTGTGTGTGTATGTGTGTGTGTGCAGGGGATGGACACACTCTATTTTATGTATTTGACAGTTTATCTCATAAAATAACATACACACTGACAACCGTTTTATAAAATTCCACCCCATCTTTTTCTTCAAATTTCTATAACCAGCAAAAATAATGATTTAAAAATCCGGACATGAATATATCATTGTGAATGTAGCATAAATAATGTGTTGTGCACTTGATAAACTGTATATATCGTTACCTGACCTCATAACACTGAGTACTTTTAACACTTGTGATATATTGAAAGAAAAAAGAAAGAAATGTTTTTGTTACCTGACCTCATAACACTGAGTACTTTTAACACTTGTGATATATTGAAAGAAAAAAGAAAGAAATGCTTTATTAAACGACGCACTCGAACACATTTTATTTACAGTTATATGGCGTTAAGGACCACACAGATTTCTATAGGAAAACCGCTGTCGCCACCACATGGGCTACTCTTTCCGATTAGCAGCAAGGGATCTTTTATCTGTGCTTCCCACAGGCAGGATAGCACAAACCACGGCCTTTGTTGAACCAGTTATGGATCACTGGTCGGTGCAAGTGGTTTACACCTACCCATTGAGCCTTGCGGAGCACTCACTCAGGGTTTGGAGTCGGTATCTGGATTAAAAATCCCAATGCTCGACTGGGATCCGAACCCAGTACCTACCAGCCTGTAGACCGATGGCCTAACCACGACGCCACCGAGGCCGGTTTGTGATACACTGAAGCCTACCTGTACGTGTACCTGTAAATCAACAGGTGTAAATACAGGGTGTGTCTGTAGTAGTGTCCACATTATGTTTATCATGAATGTTCATAAAACAAGGAAATCCAGTCTGAATGACATAAAAAGATAAAGTATGTGTATGCGTCTTTACGCCCTTATACATAGTGAACTAGTATCAGTGGCAAGCAAACTAGCTCAGCACTTAATGTAGCTCATCGTGTGCTGTGAAACCGCTATGCTATGAACTAACAGCTGGGGGGGGGGGGGGGGGGGTCTCTTGTAACCTTTCGCTTTAGCCATACATTACCATTGTTATTGATGAGATTTGATTTGGTGATATACTTTAAAGCTGCTATTTGATAAATTGCCAAATAAGAAAAGTAAGTGAGTAATTCATCCGGTTCATTATTTGCCACTTTTTCTGCATCTCATAAGTACTTTAATCTTGCATGAAATTGAACAATAAAAAAAGATGATTATGAAAAAATCTTCAGCATTCATCAACTGAGACCTGAGAAGTTAACAATGTATGGAATTGTATTTCATACATTCTAAATAGTTGACATTATCCATCATGATAAAAAAAAAAAAAAAAATGGAAATCTGAATATAGAAATAATATGTGTGTGTGTGTATGATGTTAGTGAGTGAGTGAGTGAGTGAGTGTGTGCGTGCGTGTGTATGTGTGTGTCTATATATATATATATACTGATGGAAAGAAACAAGGGATCGATTTTTCTACTATCAGTAAATAGGGCCATGATTGCGCATTTTGCATTAACTCCCATACAATTTCAACGCTATTGATTGAGCCTAAACTCACTCCCTGTAATGTAATGTACGTGCAGAATATGTTTCCACGATTTTTCCACAATGTTCTTTCGGGTATATAAGTTATTGTTGTATGGAGATTACAGGTTAGAAAGGGTTTTGAAATGGTACGACAATACATGACTTTAGCTCAAAAATGGACTGCTGTGGGTATGGTTAGGTCAGGAAAATCACAGGTTGCAACTGCTCTTGGGAAGTCAATTAGCGTGATATCAAGGTTATGGAACCTGTACCGACAAACTGGCAACGTGAAAATGCGACCTGGTCGAGGAAAACATAAAGTCACCACCCTTCGACAGGACCGTCAGATTCGCCTGATTGCTTTACGGGACAGATTTAAGCCTTCATCTAAAATAAATGTTGAATTCAGGGCTATATGTCGGCTAAGAATCAGCGACCGAACAGTATGCAATCGACTGAAAGAAGCCAGGTTAAAAAGTCGACGACCAGTTATTGCAATCAAGATGACAGCCCAACACAAACGATTGAGGTTACAGTGGGTGCGTCAATATGGGGTACGAGAACTACGTCATTGGCATTGTACAATGTTTAGTGATGAGTCTCGCTTCAATCTTGACTATGCTGATGGAAGATTGCGTGTTTGGCGCCGTCTTAATGAGCGACACACTGCATGCACCATTAAAGAACATGACAGATACAGGGGTGGTTCTGTAATGGTGTGGGGCAGGATAATCTATGACAACAGGACAGATCTGATACGGCTTGATGGAAGAGTCACTGGTATTCGATACAGGGACGACATTTTGCAGCCGGTAGTGATACTGTTTTCACGCAGGGTTGGACGCAACTTTGAGTTCCAGCATGATAATGCACGCCCTCACATAGCCCGTGTTTCGGTAGACTGCTTAAGAAATGCCAATATCCAAACTTTACCCTGGCCAACAAAAAGTCCAGACCTGAATCCAATAGAACATTTGTGGGATGTTTTGGGTCGTCGTGTTCGTGAACGCCCCATTGCGCCCCAAAACGTGGATCAACTGTTCTTGGCTCTCCGAGACGAGTGGCACAACATTCCAAGAGCTACCATCTGTACTCTCATTCAAAGTATGCCCCGACGTTGTGCTGAAGTTGCGCGGGTGTATGGGGGACACAACCATTATTAATATTCAATAAAACAACTTAAAGTTCAGGTTTTCTTGTGTCATTTCTAACTGTATAGTGAATTCAAATTATATAACATAAACATCCGATCCCTTATTTCTTTCCATCAGTATATATATGGTGGTAACTTCATCAATAATTTAAAAAAAAAAAATATGACAATACAGAATGCAAATTTATCACGATTCCATGCTTTTATGAATCCCCGATTTTGGGTCTGACGTGTAGCATTATGAGATGGAATTCCAAAATATCAATATTAAATCATGTTTATGGTTCTGGTGGAATCCTAAAACAAATCCACATATTCAATACCTAAAATAACATTCTAATCACTCAACCCAATAATAAATGTAAGCAGAATGTATTCCGGCTGCAGTGCAATTCTATTATATATAGCAGAAACACTGGATTCCAATTATTTGTTCAGTTTGAATGTTAGCATTAGGGTTAGTGCTTAATGTTCAGTTAATGTAACACATTGGGAAGCAAAGAAAGAAAGAAATGTTTTATTTTTACAACGCACTCAACACATTTTTATTTACGGTTATATGGCATCAGACATATGGTTAAGGACCACACAGATATTGAGAGGAAACCTGCTGTTGCCTCTTCATGGGCTACTCTTTTCGATTAGCAGCAAGGGATTTTTTATATGCACCATCCCATATACAGGATAGCACATACCACAGCCTTTGATGTACCAGTCGTGGTGCTTTGACTGGAGCGAGAAATAGCCATATGGGCCCACTGACGGGGATCGATCCCACACCGATCGTGCATCGAGCGAACGCTGTACCACTGGGCTACATCTCGACCCTAGGTTGGGAAGCAGTCAAATTGTTAACGTTCACTTGTGAACCTTTTTACTGAATGCAGCCCAGTTCTAAAGAGTGATCATTTTATGCACTCAGCCTGTTTGGACCTTTTGGGGTTTTCTGTCATCTCTTCACATTTATTTTTATTTATGTGTTTAAAATACAATATATGAATAAATAATAATAATAATAATAAAATACTTTATTTTCAGAGGGTAAACAAATTCAGTACAATTTGTTTTGGATTTTGGTTTTTTTTTCAACAACACCATTGGAGCACTTTGATTTATTAATCAATGGCTATTGGATGTCAAACATTTTTTTACATATACAGTAGTCTCAAAGATGAAACCCAATACATTTTTCCATTAGTAGCCAGGGATCTTTTATATGTACCATCCCACAGACAGGATATAGCACATACCACAGCCTTTGCTATACCAGCAACGGTGCACTGGCCAGAATGAGAAATAGACCAATGGGCCCACAGACAGGGATCGATGCTAAACCGACCGTGCATCAAACGAGTGCTATACCATTAGGCCACATCCCGCCCCCATTCAGTACAAGGTGACTGGTCTCCCATGAGGCCTTCTCTAATCTATGTACATAGTATATAGGTCATACATACGTTCATACAAACATCAACATATAACAATCCATGAGAAACACAGGTACATAACAGAAAGAGCAATAGCATATATGAATATTTAACATATATGAATATTTAATTAAGGATTGTCTGTTGTTTCTTTTACGTTCATCGGGGTATGAAGAAAAAAAATCATCCGCAAACTGTGAATCGGCGAAGCCGTTCTCACATAAGTTTGCGGATGATTTTTTTTGTTCATACCCAGATGAACGAACGTAAAAGAAATAACAGACAATACTTATAATTAAATTTGAATGATACATGCTAATAATAACACTAAAACGTCATACTTTATTTTGAATTATTTTTTATCCATGAACAATAATGCTCATTAAAACAACTTGCCCATATAAAATGACGTCATCACATATGACGTTCCCTGACGACGTAATTTTTACGTTCATCGAAAAATTAACAAACTCCTGTTGCTACGTCTGGACCAATTGGATGACGTTATGTTGTAATGAATGTAACAGAAATTTAATTATATACATTTGTTAAGAAAGTTGTATCAGTGATAACTCAATATCAGTGATAACTCAAATTACTTTTAAAAACAAATCAATAATATTGAAGGTAATTGAAAGGTACAATAACATCAACAACAAAGGTAATTGAAAGGTACAATAACATCAACAACAAAGGTAATTGAAAGGTACAATAATATCAACAACAAAGGTAATTGAAAGGTACAATAACATCAACAACAAAGGTAATTGAAAGGTACAATAACATCAACAACAAAGGTAATTGAAAGGTACAATAACATCAACAACAAAGGTAATTGAAAGGTACAATAACATCAACAACAAAGGTAATTGAAAGGTACAATAACATCAACAACAAAGGTAATTGAAAGGTACAATAACATCAACAACAAAGGTAATTGAAAGGTACAATAATATCAACAACAAAGGTAATTGAATGTTTATGCATTAGCTGAAAATTATATAACATTTGAATAGTAAATGAATGTTAACAACACCCCAGCACCAAACAATACACAGATAATAGAGAGAAAAAACCCTACTACCACATGGGCTACTCTTTTTGAGTATCATCAAGGGTTCTTTTACAATTAATAATAAATGTACCATCTGCCAGACAGGATAGTACATACCACTACCTTTGTTGCACTAGTTGTGGAGTAGAGGCTGAAATGACAAATGACCTAATGTACCCATCAACGGGGAATTGATTTTAGATCAATTGCATATCAGCCAGGTGCTTAACCATTGGGCTACATCCCACTCTCCTGGTATAAAGGGATTCACTAAATATCAACAATTAAATACAACTGTTTTTAATTGTATTAAAGAGGTCGGTTATAATCATAAACATATGTCTTTGTATGCCATTTAGCAGGGTGCAAAAGGACTGCGTAAGGAAGATCACGTTGGCTAATTAAATAGCCTCGCGTCGTGACGTCACTTAACAACAGCGTCAGTTTCAAATAATTTCGTACAGATAAGACGCAATTGTTATTTTTAATCCCACACAGTTTTTCATTATTCGGAAAATGCTAGCAGGATTAAAGAAAATAAATTTCAGGCGCCCACTGACAAAACATATATTGTATCAAATTATAAATGCTCTGGATGAAGTTTGTCCAACAAGATACAACAAACTTATGTTCCGGTCAATGTTTTTACTTGCTTTTCATGCATTTTTGCGCATTGGGGAAATCACCTACAGTGGAAACAGTAGGAATATTCTACAGACAAAGAATGTGCAATTCTTCAAAAAGGGTTTGCAAAATCCTTCCAGAGTGGAGATAAGTTTTCACTCTTTCAAGGGGTCATTATCACACAGCCCCAATTATCCTATCTCTTAATGCTCAAACGATAGTACATACTTTATACAGGTATCTACATCTTCGAGGTTCTTCTCCGGGTTGTATTTTTGTATTCCCGGGAGGATCTACGGTTTCTTACAGATATTTTTGCAATATATTGAAAAATGCATTGCTTGCAGCAGGATACAGGTCCGAACATTACAAAAGTCACAGTTTTAGAATAGGTGCTGCTAGCACCGCTGCTAGTCAAGGGGTATCAGAGGCAGAGATACAAGCTATGGGCAGGTGGAATTCTAATGCGTTTAAGCGATACATTAAAATCCCATCTTTCGAATTATGGTGAATTACAGTTTACACTACTATCATACAGGCAGTGGCATCGGATGCATGGCATTCTTGTGGCTTACTGTATGGAAATCCTACTTTTACTGAGTTGAATGCATGGGATTTTCTTACTTTAATAGCTAAAACTAACTTACTGCGTCGAATGCATGGCATTCTTGTAGCTTCTTACATAAAAATAAAAATGTGTTGATAAAATATGCATTCTCACACCTCAATACAAAAAATTGCGTCGGATGCATGGCATTCTCGTAGATTGTTGTAAAAAGGAACGTGTGTATTTAAAGGTTCTTGTGAATCAACCCTAGATTGTATGTACTTACTATTATTAATAGCTTTAATAAACCCAGTGCTGTCGTGGATCATTGTATCGTATTTTTATTCTGATGGGTGTTTCGATTCAGGTTAGGCTGATATGGCCTTTTAAGTCAGTCAAACTTCTGTGGGGGGGGGGGGGGGGGTTGCTAGTTTCAGTTATTGCCGGCTGGTAGTAGCTTATCTAGCAAGGTGGCGGATTTCCCCCACCTACAACAGTGCTTTTCGCATTTATTATGCAATGTTACTATGTCATTTCACTTTCCTGAACACCTACTTTTGTCAGGTGTTTACTATTACATATGTGATGTGATGTTATAATTTTATGTCGTTTTTAATAAAACAGCCATTTCAATCTAACCTGGTTTACTGGTTGTTTTTACCTAATGTTTTAATTTATCTGATATAATCCGGACTTCGTAAATCAACAATTAAATACAACTGTTTTTAATTGTATTTAAGAGGTCGGTTATAATCATAAACATATATGTCTTTGTATGCCATTTAGCAGGGCGCAAAAGGACTGCGTAAGGAAGATCACGTTGGCTAATTAAATAGCCTCACGTCGTGACGTCACTTAACAACAGCGTCAGTTTCAAATAATTTCGTACAGTTAAGACGCAATTGTTATTTTTAATTTCCCACCACCTTCCCCGTGTCTTGCCACCATTATGAAAATGATATCTTGTTAAGAACGATTAATAACAATGGCTTCTAATTTATGTTATATATTGATATATGTTTTTGATTTGTTTATAATTAACACACGGGATATCTTGTACATCTTGTAACACATTTTTGTTATATACATTAAATGTTTTCATATTGATACGTTCAAGAACAATTGACATTTCTTCATATACTTTTATGTAGAGTTAACAGATGGGCGGATTGCCCCCACCTACAACAGTGCTTTTCGCATTTATTATGTAATGTTACTATGTCATTTCACTTTCCTGAACACCTACTTTTGTCAGGTGTTTACTATTACATAATGTGATGTGATGTTATAATTTTATGTCGTTTTTAATATAACGGCCTGGTTTACTGGTTGTTTTTACCTAATGTTTTACAGTTCAGTTAGTTTTATTACAAGTAGCTTGTAATTTATTTGATATAATCCGGACTTCGTAAATATATATATATACAGAGAAACTCCTCTAAACCGGACACCCTGAGTAGTAAGTAAAATGTTCAGTTTCAAGAGGTATCTGGTTTAGAGAGTTTCTCTTCTGTACAGATATTTAAAAGGGGAACACAAAAAATGTCCGGTTTTCAGGGAATTCCTGTTTACAGAGGGTCCAGTTTTCAGAGATTTCACTGTGTGTGTGTGTGTGTGTACATACATACATTACATTACATTACATTACATTACATTACATTACATTACATTACACACACACACACACACACACACACACACACACACACACACACACACACACACACACACACACACACATTACATACATGCATACATACATACATACATACATACATACATACATACATACATACATACATACATACATACATACATACCGGTACATACATACATACATACTCTTCAAAAAAAGTAGGGGAAGTATAATAAGAATTTACAATTGCCAAAATTGTACAGTATATTAGCTGTGGAGAATGGTTATATGATAATAGTGAATTAATTGGGCAAACATTACAACCAGTAGTTCAGTACTTATTACATGAGGTTTTATGACCACCAGAGATCTTGAGGGACGATCTTAAAGGACGATTGGGGTCAGAAGTGAAATTTGAAAGTTGACGGGGTTTTTTTTATCAGTAAATCGCAAATTCAAACAATAAAAATGAATACAAACAAAACAATAACAACTGTATGATCAACAGAATGAAAAAGATTGACAGAAATAATGTTCCACAGTGATTAATGGACCTTCCTGGAAATGGTCAAAATCAAGAATGATACCCAACACACGTGTATGGGGCAACTGCGTGATGTATGTGCAAACTATGGAATGTGTTTCGGTGTGTTGATAAACAGACCTGAACGTTCTTTACTAGGATGTCTGTGGTCTAATAGTTAATATTAATATTTCAGGTTCCCCTACTTTTTTAAAAATAACACAGGTCATTTAGCTGTTTGCGTTAAATTAAAGATATAAGACTTGAAAGTAACACAGGTACATTTTACCCACAGCATTTAAAAATAAAAATTGCTATGGATGAAATGGCTTACCGACAGCAATTTTGAGCCTGCCTTTGGCGAATTTTGTTAAAAGTTACTTTAGTAGCAAATAAATACAATTGAAAGGTTATTTTGTTGCATGTAGACATATTTCGGATAAAAAAAAATTAAATACTGGCAGATATTTCAAGACATAAAATCTGACACAAATGATTTTCTCGTTTGTCTGTCTGTTATGCAAAACTAATATCAACACAAACAACGGATTGTTTGTGCAAAATCTGTAATCGTTCATCAGAAAATCATGAAAAAAAATATCACTCTTTTCGGAAGAAAATAAGCCTATAATGCTGATATGAAAATGATACAATGTATCCATTTGAAATCAGCATCCCAGTCAATACTAAGATGGCACTGCGCTGATACAAAGTCAGAGCTGTCTTTAGAAATCTCGAAAAAGTTTAGCAACATAGTTGCACATTCCCTTTAATCATTTCGCTATGTGCAAAAAATAACATGCTGTTCAGAAATTAAAGGGACTTAGTGTTTTCCCCAGCTTGTTTAGCATGGTGCAGCACCATGCCTCAATAGTCTAGCACCATCTTGCCTTAATCAACGCCATGCTGCCCTGAGATTAAATACGCCTTTTTCACTAATTAATTCTAAAATTGCCCTTATAAAACACCCAAAAATGTATTATTAATTAATAAAATATGCCTTTTATATCTTTTGCCATTCATTTATTAAAGCAAACGCATACATTACTTTAATGTTTATTTTAATAATTTTTTGTGTATTTTTAATGAAAAACAAGTGCCCCGAAAATACTGAAAATGACCCAAGTGTTTGGTCTACCATGCCTTGCCTAATTTCTAGGGAAATCACTAGGACTGTCCTGAGTTTCATCCATAGTAAGAGTTTTGTCCCCCCCCCCCCCCCCCCCCCCAACAAAATAAACATATCCTATTTTTTCTTTATTTTTTAAACAATATCTCGTGTAAAACACTACAAACATAAAAACATTCAGAATTTCCTACGACTTAAAGGACATTCCTAAGCTTGCTGTGATTTTTAAGATGTTATTGACTAACAGAGACTTTTTAAAGATTGTAATTACATATCACATATATTCTTCTGCATAAAATACTAGTGGCTTTGTATTAAACGTGTTTCTGATCATTATGATATTTGTACATGTAAATTTCATTTTATTTCCTAAAATATTGGGGTGTTTCCATACGTCCAGAAAGTTTACATGAAGACAAAATCCAGTTTGGGTTTCTGACAAATATTAACATGACCAGAAACACAATGAATATACAGACACTGATATTCTAAACAAGACCTGCCTCGGTGGCACCGTGGTTAGGCCATCGGTCTACAGGCTGGTAGGTACTGGGTTCGGATCCCAGTCGAGGCATGGGATTTTTAATCCAGATACCGACTCCAAACCCTGAGTAAGTGCTCCGCAAGGCTCAGTGGGTAGGTGTAAACCACTTGCACCAACCAGTAATCCATAACTGGTTCAACAAAGGCCATGGTTTGTGCTATCCTGCCTGTGGGAAGCCCAAATAAAAGATCCCTTGCTGCTATTTGGAAAGAGTAGCCCATGTAGTGGCGACTACAGGTTTCCTCTCAAAATATGTGTGATCGTTAACCATATGTCTGACGCCATATAACCATAAATAAAATGTGATGAGTGCGTCATTAAATAAAACATTTCTTTCTTTTATTCTTTTCTAACCAAGAAAATATATTTGATATGCAAGTTTAATCTTAGAAATATGTTATTAGTTAGAAACATCTTACAATGCAGCAAACTGTCCCTTTAATGATTTTAAATTTCGTTTGGCGGTTGGAAGAAAAATAAATTGCAGTGCATAAAATTTGGCATGAAAATTTTTGTCGTTCATCTGTACATGAATTCCACGTCAATCGGGACAAGTTAACGAATTGAAAAAGGTCGAGCTGGTGCATTAAAATTGATATCATAATGTTCGTTAATATTTTCTTTCATCATTTCATATGTTTGTCCGCATTTTAGACATTACTGAACGGCACTGCGCATGCGCAAACCTGACCGTTGGGAAAGTAAAAATGGCGGCATGATTTGAAGATTTTTCTGACGTTTTCAATCTGCAGTCATCCATCTACTGCGAATGTGTCACCTGGTAAGTTATATATCATTTTAAACATGAATGTCTATAGAACACGCAGAGTGCAATATTTTGTGCAAAATTTAGCTCGGTTGACCGTTGAAGGTAAAAATGTTTCTCAATGCATAATGCACGTGCCATGTAATTCCGTCACAATATTTTTCATCTAGATTGTGTGGCTGCTAAATTAGTTACTGATATTTTGTAAAAGCTTGTTTTTAACCAAATTAAGCCATGCGCTAAATATATTAATACAGTTGGAGTAATTTTTCTATCCTGGAGGCTTCAAACAACCTGTGACAGAATTACAATTTTTGGTGTGTTGGAATTCCGTCACACTATAGTTTTGACCAGTTGAGATCATTGGTCATAGCCTAATATATAGGCGTAGTAGCCTCTATCATCAAACTTAAGACATTTTTGTTTTCATTTTGTAGCACAAGCTTCACCATGGGCAAGACTGCGGTAGAGCGCCAGCGAGAGAGGCGGTTGCGGTTGAAACAAGATGTCAGAGAATATAATAAATACAAAAAACGAGATAGAGAAAGGAAAAACGCTGCCCGGAAAAACTTAACACCAGGTGAACTAAAGAAATTGAGAGAAAGGACCTTAACAGCAGTGAAGAAATATCGTGCTGGTGATGTCACTGACGGTACACAACAGCTACAATGCTACAAATATGGAACTAGTGCATCAATAAATAAAGCTAAATCGCGGGTGTTAAAAGCCTTACCAAAAAGCCTAAGGAAACGTGCAACTGTCCTTAAAGCACTCGCTTGCGACATCTTAGATGTACATGTGGTTAACCAGCCAAGCCGCATACTACCCCAAGAAACAGTAGACACAGTCCTGGCGTTCTACCAGAACGATGCATTTTCCCGTGTGATGCCAGGAAAGGCTGACTGTATAACTATTAAGAATTCAAATGGTGAAAAAATTAAAAAGCAGAAAAGACATTTGACAATGACTTTATCTGAGGCGTATTGTTGTTTCAAAGCTGACCATCCACAAATCAACATCGGAAAATCAAAGTTCGCTAAATTAAGTCCGAAGTGGGTCTTTTTGTCATCACAAATGCCCCATAACGTGTGTGGCTGCAGATATCACGAGAATGTCTTTCTTCTTGAAGACTCCACCTTCAAATGGTATCAATGGGTAGAAGAAAATGGTTTCTTGCAAAAGGCAATGACAACAGATGCATTCGATGAGCTTGCCGGTCAACTCCCGAAATTCTTCTGGCACTAGTTCATCAAAGAGAAGCAAGCCACTTCCTACAATGACTCGAAATTGAAGGCCATGGAATCAGATAGCAACAGATGCCTACTTCAAATGGACTGTGCAGAGAATTTCACTTGCACATGGCAGGATGAAATTCAAAGCGCGCACTGGAAGCAAAGGCAAGTTACTGTCTACACAGTTATGGTGTACCACCGTAGACAAAATCGGTCATATGTGATAGTGAGCGACTACCATGAGCACGAAAAGTCTGCTGTGACTGCATTCACCTCCCAGATCATGGACGTGATCAAGTCCGAAATGCCTAGTGTTGAGGTGGTTGACGTTTGGACAGATGGACCGTCAAGCCAATACAAAAACAAATACATTTTCACACTTCTCTTCAAACTCCAGAAACACCATGGGTTGCAAATACAGTGGAACTATTTCACTACGTCACACGGAAAAGGTCCGAATGACGCACTCGGAGGTAATGTGAAAAGAATGGCACATCGCTCGACAATGGTCAGAACTGTCATCGTCAATAAAGCAGAAACCCTTGCCACTGCAGTCAGATCCTGCGAAACAAATATCCATGTACACGTCATGGATGAAGTAGCAATCCAGCAGAAGTGTCAAGATGTTGGTACCGAAGTCCTCTGGAATGGTCTATAAACATTCCAAGGAACAATTACAACACATTTCTTGAAACCTCTTGACAAGGACACCATCCAATTGAAATTTTACACAAGTGCTGACGAATACCGCAATCTTCCTGTTCGTCATAATCTGCAGAATCCCGTCGCAGGTCCAAGTGCCACGCCCATTGTCACCGCTGCTAAGCAAGTGAGACCTCAACCTGTCGCAGGTCCAAGTTTCATCAAAAATTCGAAAAAACCGAAGTCATTAAATCCCACACCAGCACCTAAACATCCTAAAATCAGAAAGGAGCTGATGATGCCAATAGCGACGATTTATGCGGGTACCGAGGCCATTACTATGGCTCTGTATCAGACCCAAAATCAACGGACGAATGGATTGAATGTCAAAAATGCCGCATTTGGGTACACGGCGAAGACTGGGGGGGGGGTAATAGATGATGATGAATGTTATACTTGCTTACCCTATCTTTAAACGGTCTTGGTGGACTCGTTGTTTTTGTCAGTTCTGTGTGTGTGTTATCCCTGTGACCACCATCCAAACCTCGGTGGCTTGTGGAACATTCACAACAATGCCTATAGTTGAGGACTAGTATCCGTTAGTACTGTAGAATCGGCCAGGAGCCGTTGTGACTTTCTATATGGCAGCACCTACATTTTAATATGAAAAACCACTACATAAATTGAAAGTGCTGCCATCTGGAAAGTTGCAACGGCTCCTGACCGATTCTACAGTATACTAATATTATTGGTGACGACCACTTTCATGTTGAAGCTTAGGATCAGTTGAATATTTCTTTGTTGAGTTTGTCTGAGGACCATACTGTCTGAGCTGTTTTCGTGTTAAAGCTGCATGAGGTTCAGTTTTTCTTGTTGAGTATTAAGCCTTGTTGAAGGTGAGAACAGTTGGCACAATTCCACGTGTCGCATGTACATGTAGGTAGGCCTACCGTCATGAGATGCCCATTGGCCAGTGTTGATCTCATGTCCTGGTGTCAAATTGTTAACTGTGTTTTTATTTTAAATAAAAGATTGAGAATCATAGTTTGTTTTAATGGTAAATATATTGATATGACGGAATTACAGTGGGTAAGGGAGTTATTAATCTATGAAAGGTAAAGGTATTTTGATATCCAAGTACAACCGAGACATTTACAACTATCTCGATACCTACTCAAAATATTCATGTGGGTTTGGTATGTTTAAAATATAATACTGAGCAGGAATTTAATAAAGTGTACTTTATCTCAGAATGCTATGTCAGAGAGTGTAATTCCGTCACAGTAACCTCCCCCCAAATTCAACCCTGCAGGCCACGTAATATAATGTATATAAGCTTTAAAACATGAAAATGAAGCTATATACATGGGCTTGGACAATAGTTCTTCACATTCGCCACTATAACAAGCAAATATTTCTAGTTGGAATATGCCTATTTGGGAATTTCTGTAATTCCGTCACAATGGAATTCATGTGTAGGTTGTGATAATTCTGACACATAGTCATCATCATAGGAAACCTGCTATATTACTCAATCAGAAGTTTTTTTGCATTTCAAATTTTATGCCCTGTATTTAGCCCGAGTACTCTGCCGTTCGAGTGCTAGATGGACATTTGGATGGCTATGATCAGATTCACTCTATCAGTTAGAGATTAAAACACGGAATGGCTGACTACCACACGGTAGACAAATATTCCCACTGTAGACTATCCTCTGACTGAGAAAGCGATCATAACTGTACAAATGTCTGTCTAGCTCTCAAATGGCAGAGTACTTGGGCTAGCAGATATTGTACACTAAAGACAAGTGATATACCATATATACCATTTGGTATCAGTATCATGTCAATACCAAATTACCATACCAAGCAAATTTCAAAATACCGAAATTTAAGAAATTCACCATTTAGTAAAAACTAACAATATATCTGACGAACGCAAAATAGCTGAAAAGAAGAGTGAGATGAGGGTCTTGTGTATTGAATTTTATTTTATTTAGAGAGTGAGACTTTAACTCGGGCATGCATTTAAAGCTGAGTATACCGAAAATATCGCTTAATATCGGTATTGTGTCAACACCAAATACTGTACCCATACCGAGGTAAATCACCCCTAAAATACTGATACCAAACCTGAAATTTGTATACCACATACCTCTGAGAAATGAAAATGTGCGTAATCCATTCATCAGATATGAAGAAACAAATTCAGGTAACCCATTTCTTTTTTTCATAACCCACTATATCCATGTAAGTGGTGCCCTTAATTCAATGCGCGAACAAAATTATTGTTCTCGCAATTTTCAGGGTTCTGCGCCAGATATATTCATTATGCTGTTGTTCAGAAATTTTACCGAAAAAGTGCCATCGGTGATGTTCCCTACCCAAGTTTGTAGGCTGGGGGGGGGGGGGGGGGGGGGGGGGGGGGGGTTTGCTCAAGTTAAATGACCCGCTTTCAGAACTAAAACATACAGGTTTATACATAATATGAATATTCTGGTGGTGCAAAAACAAAATAGAAAAAGGGTCCACTTGGTTCAAATTCGGACACACACACACCCGGTCCAGATCATGCTACGCCTTTGCTACCCACAGCAATTTATAAAAACCAAATCCGACACTACCCTGAATTTGGTTAGGGGCGGGACATAGCTCAGTGGTACAGTGCTCGCTTGATGCGCGGTCGGTCTGGGATTGATCCCAGTTGGTGAGCCCAGTGGGCTACTTCTTGTTTCAGCCAGTGCGCAACAACTGGTATATCAAAGGTTGTGGTATGTGCTATCCTGTCTGTTCTGTGGAATGGTGCATATAAAAGATCCCTTGTTGTTAATCGAAAAGAGTAGCCCATGAAGTGGTGACAGCAGGTTTCTTCTCTCAATATCTGTGTAGTCCTTTTACCATATGTCCGACGTCATATAACCGTAAATAAAATGTGTTGAGTGCGTCGTTAAATAAAACATTTCCTTCCTTCCTTTCTTCCCCTTAAATTGGAGATTTGTACACATACATACTTTATGGATTGCCCCCCCCCCCCCATTTTATTTACAGTTACAGGTGTATTTAGCATCACACATATTATGGTTAATGACCACACTGATGAGAGAGGAAACCTGGGCATACAAGTATCAACACTTTAAATCATTGGGGAGGGAGGGCTTGTATTTCCCTGCATCCACGGCACTAACGACCGACGGTAGTAGGGGTATATAGTAGGTGTTACAAGTGCCTCTAAACAATGCCAGAAGTAACTACTGAAACCTACCCGAAGTGGTCAGACTAAGCCCACAGCTAAAAGCTAATAGGGAACAGGTGTGTGGCACAGATAGCCACAAGAGACAAGCATCTGTCGCAGTTGGAGAGACAAGGACTGGTATGTGGAGGTGGACAGCGGAAGAAGTTGAAAGATAGGAGGAGTTGCCAGATCAGGAAGAAATGAGATGGAATTCAAAGGAGAGAAAGGAAAGAGGGATAAAATAAAAATAAAATAAAATAAAAAATATAAAAAATTGGGAGGGGGAGGGAGCTGATATCAGAACAAAGTGCAAGAACATATATAGAAAACACTTCCATCTCTCCTTAGCTTCTGAAATTATTACGTTTTCTGCATTATTTTTATAATGGGGTGGTGGTGAGGCTTATGGTGGTGGCTGCTCTATCAAATGCATTAGGGCTAAAATCAATGGATGCAGTCACCTCAACCCAATCTGATTAAAATTAGCTCTACTGGTTTTGTCAGTAGATCTAACAGCATTGCGTGGACTCCCATGCCCAGGTGACATTTCATCTATAAATAACAATTTAAATATCGACCAATTACACTTCACCTTTTATAACGTTATTCGGGAGCATACAAATTCTAAAAAATATCGATCGAGACTATTTATGCAATAGGCGAACTTGTTGGTCTATTTCAACATTGAAAAAACACAGGGGAAAGTGAGTAATAAAATCTGGATTGTATACTAATATAAACAGATTTTATGGCTATACCATCACGGTTTGGTTTTTTCGTCTTGTAACGAATTTTATATAAAATTTTATATTGAAATTAGTTTCCAGCATACTTCGTAATTCACCCGAATCATTTCGTATATACTCGGCATAAATCCGAATGTTTTCAAATTCTTTTTCAAATCACTGGCATGATTTTGCACTAAGGTTTTGATTGGTTGAATGAAAGGTCAACTGGACTGGAATTTGAATTAGATTGACCTCAACCCTACCCCTTCACACGTGTACCCCCATCATGTCTGGGTTTAACTTTATGGTTGCCGTGGTGGAAGGACTTTCCTTTGGCACTGTCACCCTAACCCTAACCCTAACTCTCTATGATAAGTATTTATAATGTTCTTTATACGTGACAGTGCCAAAGGAAACTCCTACCCTGTTTACTTTGTAACATCGATATCCAGGATGAACGTTATATCGGGTAGTTAAAACAAAGCACGTGCCTTTTGACGTATCGTGAATTTCACGGCACTGTCATAATTTTTATATTAAATGCCGTATTAAATAAAAATCAAACCACCAGATGTTGTGTATAAATAGAACGGTGGAGTGACAAAATAATACGCTACGTTCTGCCTTTCATGGCTGAATGGATTCATGACAGAAATCGGAGATTTAGTTACCTTGAAAAGTCGCCTTCTGTTGATTCATTATGTGTAATCCAAAAGATAAACTCTTTTCCTTTGGAAATCCCTCCCTTTTATTGTATGCGTTGTTGTTCTTCGTTTTTGTTTTGTTAGTATTGCTGAAAACCACCGAGTGATGCAGTTGCACGTCACTTAATATTCATGAGCCTAGTTAACGTTAAAGGTGCATCATCGTAGTTATAAGAAGAAGTGTGTTTTGTTTAACGACACCACTAGAGCACATTGATTAATTAATCACGGGCTATTGGATGCCAAACATTTGGTAATTTGTACTCGTACGTAGTCAACAGAGGAAACCAGCTACATTTTTCTAATGCAGCAAAGGATCTTTTATATGCACTTTTCCACAGACAGGAAAGCACATACCACGGCCTTTGGCCAGCTGTGGTGCACTGGTTGGAACAAGAATTTTTTTTTAGTCGAACGGATTCACTGAGGTGGTTCGATCCTGCGACGCAAGCACCTCAGGCGAGCGCTCAACCGACTGAACTAAATTCCGCCCCCTCGTAGTTATAAGTGCAATGTTTTGCTATTTATACCTATACTTGACAAAAATAAATACAAATTAATGGATCACACACGTAACCTATGTCCAATTAATATCAAAATTAGAATGTATTGTTCACCGTCATCCTCCTGAATTCCGTATTACATTATTTATACTCATCAACATATTTATCTTTACATTTTAAAGCACAAATTAATAAATAATTTTGTTGGAAAATCGCCATTAGGGCACGTTTGTTTTGTTTGGGAAGAAATAAAAGACAGTAAAATGTTATGAAAAGTTCTTTTGACAAGAAACTTTTAAAAAATGTTTTAGATACCCCCCCCCCCCCCCCACCCCCCCCCCACCCCACCCCCCATACCCCCTGTTGACTGTGGTTGCATTCATTTCCATAGTGCCATACCCAAAAATTTCTTGCTGGCAGATACACTGAACTGGAATATCAAAGGTCGTGGTATGTGCTATCATGTCTGTGGAATGGGGCATATAAAAATCCCTTTCTACCAAAACAAAAATGCAGCGGGTATTCTCTCTAAGATTATACGTCAAAATTACCAAATGTTTGACATCCAATAGCTGATTTTAAATAAATAAATGTGCTATAGTGATGTCGTTAAACAAAAGAAACTTTTAAAAAATGTTTTAGATAATTAAACGCGTCTCTCTCCCCATATAACATTTCGTAGGCCTACAGTATCCCATGATAAGGCCTACTCTACCCTTTCTAAGCGTAACGTATGCCTAATTTGTTTTAAACGGCTCCTTGTGCAACTATGATACAGTCCCTTTAATTTTCCTCAACATTGCTCGCGGCTTGCTGTTTTGATATAAACCATTCGTAACAGTTTGTATTAAATCAAGTGAAGTCCAAAACCTTCACTTTAATATATTTATGTTCACTTTTAATATACAGTGAAACGTCTCTAAACCGAACTTCGGAACACCATTGGGACCGAATAAAATGTTCGGTTATAGGAGTGTTCGGTTTACTGAGGTTTTAAGAAATAATCTACACATAGATTTTTAAAAATTTATTATTATTGGTGTTTTTTTTACCACAACTCTACTCAATAGTCTATTGCAAATTGCAACTCTACTCAATACTCTATTGCAAAGAAGGGGTCATTCAAATATTAGGCCTACATAGGCCTAACGCTCGAGGTGGTGAATGGATGTAAGGGGCCGTCCATAATTTTCAACATTTTCATGAGCGTACACTTTAAAAAAAAAAAAAAAAAATGACGATCAACATTTTTCATTTGGGGATGTACACTTTTAGGAGGGGGGGGAGGGGGTGGTCAAAAGTGTACTCTTTATACACTTGTCAAAATGTTGAAAATTATGGACGACCCCTAAAACTGTATCCTAAATAAATATATAAATATGTCGCGTAGCGCGCGTGCAGTTAGGATGCTGCAATGGAAGGAAGGAAGGAAATGTTTTATTTAACGACGCACTCAACACATTTATTTTTACGGTTATATGGTTAAGGACCACACAGATATTGAGGGAGGAAACCCGCTGTCGCCACTTCATGGGCTACTCTTTTCGATCAACAGCAGGGGATCTTTTATATGCACCATCCCATAGACAGAATAGCACATACCACGGCTTTGATGTACCAGTCGTGGTGCACTGGCTGAAGCGAGCTGCAATGGAAATCAATGATTTCTAAAATAGTCGCTCGCGGCCGGTTAGGATATAGTTTAATCGGCCGCGAGCGACGCGAGAGATTATTTCAGAAATCATTTATTTCTATTGCCGCATCCTAACCGCATACGCGCGACGCGACAGATTTATATGTCACGTGCGGTAGGGAAGAAAGACATGTCTTATTTAACGACGCACTCAACACATTTTATTTACGGTTATATGGCGTCAGACATATGTTTAAGGACCATACATATATTGAGAGAGGAAACCCACTGTCGCCACTTCATGGGCTACTCTTTCCGATTATCAGCGTTTTATAGCGTTTCGTAACGCACTTTTTCTTAATTACTAAAATCTTTTCTTTTCTTTTTTTCTTTTCTTTCTTTCTTTTTTTTTTTTTTTTTTTTTTTTTTTTGACCCCATAAATGCTCTAGCTGTCACGGCGACAATGTCATGTCATGTCATAGGGTTTTACGTGCACATTCAGAACAAGCTGTTTAACGTAGGTATTTATAGTTAGACATGGTCCCGGATTTAGCTCAGTCGGTTGAGTGCTCACCCGAGGTGCTTGCGTCGCAGGATCGAACCACTTCGTTGGGACCGATCAGCCGATTTTGTTTTCTTTGGTCCAACCAGTACACCACAATTGGCCACATGCCGTGATATGTGTTTTCCTGTCTGTGGGAAAGTGTATATCAAAGATCCCTTGCTGCTTATGAAAAAATATAGCGGGTTTCCTCTGATGACTATGAGTCAGAATTACCACGTTTGACATTCAATAGCCGACGATTAATTAATCGATATACTCTAGTATTGTTGTTAAACAAAACAAACTTTACTTTATGGATAGACGTATACCAGCAATAAAGATGAAATGCGTATTTGTGCTCAGTTCCAGAATCACAAAATAATTAATTATACTACACTCATCGCATGACTTGTCAATGAATTTGAGTGGGGTGGGGTGGGGGTAGCCAAGCTTTACATAATATTTAAGGGGTGTATGGTCTAGCGTTACGGAACGTTACGGGGGGTGGGGGGGGAGGGTGTCTAATTTTGACAAAAACAGTGTTACATACGGCCCCTAATTTAATAACTAAAACGATTATTCAAGCTTGTGTAGTCTAATTAATCAATTATCCCATATATTTTAATTAGTTTTAGACCAACTATACACATATATATACGTGTATATATTTATATAAATAAAATTTATAGAACACGACTGCCAATTACTGACTAAGTTTCTTTATACTTTCAGGACCAGCGAGACCAAGAGGTAAAAAGAAATCGGGGTAGGCCTTCTCAAGATTGTGATTTAGTCCTGTAGATACAGGCGCGTCAGCACAACTGTGGCGAGCGACGTTTACAGGGGGTGGAGGTGGGTAGAGTCATGCTCCCCCGGAAAATATTTTGAAAAAAAAAGAAGAAAACATTATTTGGCAGGGGGAGGGGTTCGATCCCCCAAACCCACCCCATACACACGCGCCTGCACCTATGCCCTCACCGAAAAATTCATATGAAAGGCGGGAGGTAACACATCATGATTGAGTGTCTGTAGACCTAACCACGTTTGTAGCAAGGTTGTTGTGGTACGTATTATTCTTTCCGAGAGGTTTTAAAAAAAAAAATATTAATTGCCCCAAATATTTATATATTGATAATGTCAGGGTTGGGACCCTGAAATCATTATCTTACAATAGATACATAAATATAAAGTGCATTCAATAAAATTACTAGTTAATTGAAACAGTCAAATTTGGAGCACAAAATTAATGACAGACTAAATATATAATAAAAGAGAAATTAAACAGATAGACAGAGAGAAAAGAAGAAAAGAAAAATCCATATTTCCAAATATAGAAAACAAACGTTATTGGCTTTTAGGTTACAAAAAACACCACAAAAAAACACACCACCAACAGTATATGTCTTATATTGCAGTTATTTTTAACTATTAAGGCCAAGTTTAATTTTCTAGACATCTTTGCCAAGGTGTCCAATTTTCATCAAACTCTTTAATGTGAACAGTTTTTATAAAGTATGTATTTCTCTATTTGTAATTTATCTGTAATTACATTTTTAATTCTAGTTATATGAAGGATATTCCCGTGAAGTTTTGTTCTATATATATAATGCTTTACATTGACAATAAGCCAATTCACAAATTTATGATTTGTATGTATGCTGCCGAATACAACCATACTTTTATCAAGCTGAATATATTCGTCTTTTTGCTGTAACCATTGTTCTATAGTTTTCCAAAGTTCACTGACTTTAGGGCAATCATAAAACAAGTGTTGCAATGTTTCTGGTTGCTGATTATAAAAGTTACAAGTACTGGAAGCAATATAGCCTACTTCATTTTATATAAAAACGAATTTGTTTGTATAATCCTATGTAAAAGTAGGAAAACAGCATCCTTCACGAGAATATTTCAATTGTGATGTAGGAACTACAGTAGCCTTATTCAGTACTTTATATATTTCTCTACTTCCCGATTTGTTTTTCGTATATTATATTTTGCATTAAAAGTGTTATAATCCATAAACTGCCCTTGGCTATCTAGTAAATCATATAAAAATGTAACGCCCTTTTCAATGAAATTCTTATATAATATAGGTTTTCTGTCTATTAGTATATTACTATTATTCCAAATGTTCAAACTTAGAATTTCTTCTTCATTTTGAAATGTTAATTTTTGTTGAAATAAAATCCAACTATTTAATACATCCTTTCAAAACATATTTTTAATGTTCTTTATCCTAAGCGGAATTAAAAAATCACCTTGTAGAACTAAGTCTCTGGTTGTTAAACCTGTTATAGACTGAAATATATTTGCCAATTTAGAATTTGACCCAAACAGTCTTTTTATCCAAGTCAGTTTTAATGCCCACCTTTTTCATAATCTTGAACTAGTATTGTTCTTTTTATCCGGTCAGGTTTGTTTTGCCATACAAAATTAAAAAGTAATTTATTTATTTGTTTTAATATTCTTTCCGGTGGGTTTGGTAAAGAAATAAGTAAATGCGTTATTTTGGGTATTACAAGCGATTTTACCACAATAATTCTACCCAAAACGGTCAATTTTCTTGTTGACCACTGTTTCATAGATTTCTTCATTTCCAATATTTTATATTCATAATTTTCATCAATCATTTGTTTCATATTTAGAGAAACGTTTATTCCTAATAGACTAAAAGATTCAGCTCCCCATTCTAGCTTCTATTCTGATGGATGAAAGACCTCTTTTGAGAATGTCTTACTTTCTATCCATATAATTTTCGATTTCGAGTAATTTATTTTCAAACCAGAAACATTTGCATACATGTTTAATACACTTAAAGTACTGTCCAGGGACTGGGGTGATCCGTCTAAAATAAAGGTGGTATCATCTGCATACTGAGATAGAAGGTATTCTTCCCCATCAATATGTATTCCTTTAATATCATTTGAATTTCTGATTAATATTGCTAGAATTTCAGCACATATGATAAAAATATAGGGGGATAGTGGATCGCCTTGCCTACAACCTCTTTCTAACATAAAACTTTCTGATAGAAACCCATTTTGTAATATTCGCGACACAGAATTTTTATAAAGAGTATTTATCCACTTTTTTATTGAATATTTAAAGTTAAAAAGATCTAGTGTTTGTTCAATAAAATCCCAGGAGACAGAGTCGAAGGCTTTTTCAAAATCTACCAAAACCAAGATACCTGGTATTTTTTGTCTTTCTGTATAGTCCATTATGTCAAATATTAATAGTATATTTTCACCAATATACCTGCCTTTGATAAAACCAATTTGATCTTTAGCAATAATTGTATCAAGTACTGTTTTTATTCTATTGGCTATGCATCCTGAAGCTATTTTGTATATACAGTTCAATAAAGTAATAGGACGCCAATTATTTTTTTAAAAAACTGCTTTGGTTTATTTAATTTCGGTATACAAGTAATAATTCCTAATTTTTGAGTGTTGGACATTTCATTTATATTATAACTATAATTATGAGATCTAACAGTAAAGTGACCTAGGTCAATACAAAATAATTTTAAAAATTCAGCCGTAAAACCATCTCAACTAGGGCTTTTATCGTTTTTCATATTTTTAAGACATTCTAGTGCTTCAATATATTTTATTTTTCCTTCTAAGCCTTCTGCTGCTGCATCTTATAGTTTATTTGCATTAATATTATTAATATTTTTAATGTTATCGCCAGTAGATGGATTTCGTTTAGAGTAAGTTTTCATAGAATTTTTTAGTTTCCTCTAAGATTTTTGTTTGTTCTGTTATTAGATTACCGTTATCGAATTCTATTTTGGAAATAAATTTGCTATAGTAGTTCCTCGATTCTACATTACAGAAGTATTTAGTAGGTTTCTTTCCGAGAGTTGGTGCATTTAAAAGAGCCCTAACTGCTAATTGAAAAATAGTAGCCCATGGAGTAGCGAACTCGGTACATTGTGGTCCATAGTTAAAATGTGTTGAATGCTGAATGTTAAATAAACTTTTTTCTTTTCTTTTCTTTTAGAAAATGAAGAACCCATTTTCGTGGCTACAACTAGAAGGCTAAATAAACAATTTCGACAGGATATTCCATCTTAAAGAGCAATGCTTTCATTTCACAAAAAAAATGTGGTATGTGTTGTGTTTTAATTAGAAATTGCATATTGAAGATCCCCGCTGGAACATTGTAAAACTTAAGCTGGCCGCACTCTGCCCTTTGCGGACTACGGTTTTTGATCGGCGCCACGAATCGCAGAGCCGCATACTTTGGTGTGCGGATAACGCCGTAACCATATCGCAGTGATTGCATGCTGGCGGTCCTTGGCGCAGCAATCAAAATAATTTGATATTTGCCGGCGTCGTTTGTAAATGACGCCGGTCAAAAACCATAGCACGCAAGGGCAGTGTGCGTCCAGCTTAAGTTTTACAATGTTCCAGCGGGGATCTTCAATATGCAATTTCTAATTAAAATACAACACATACCACATTTTTGTGTGTGAAATGAAAGCATTGCTCTTTAAGATGCGTGTTGAAATCAATATCAGGCCGTCATATTTCATAACATTGTTCAAATACGTGTCATATCCGACACCATCTAAATAATCACTCTTTTCTTCTGTCGATTCTTCCTATTTTCAACTTATTTTGCTGTCCACCTACACATTCCAGTCCTTGAAACAAACTGCATGTTCAGGTGCTCGCTTATTGTGGCCAGCGTTCAGTGACAAAGTTAAAGTTTGTTTTGTTTATCACCACTAGAGCACATTGGTTTATTACTATGTAATTGGCTATTGGATGTCAAACACTGCCTTCGATATACCAGTTGTAATGCTCTGGTTCGCGAACTATTGATTATAGTACTGTCGGAAATAGAAAGAAAAATTATTTCCTTCATATTAAACTGGCAAGTAAATATTTTGTAAATACCCATTCAATGATACTCTACCTAATTTAGCATGGACTTGTTTGGGCTTTCATTGATGTACAAGGTGGTGTTTACTCTTGGAATTAAAATAAAGATTTCGGTAACAAGTGATTTGTGACCTTTATTGGAACAGACTAACACATTTTGATCGATATGTGTCAATTTCATTTATCCTTAAACAAACTTTTAATTTAAAACTGAAAGTTAACCGATTATTTTGAATTGCAGCATAAATGATTAATTATGACAAGCATATTTATTGAATATAAATTCAATATAAGCACATTAAAAATGTACAGTCTTGCAACAATTTAAAGGTGCTATATCATAATTATATGTGAGCTGTGATAGATTCCCCAATAAAAATTTATTTTCTACCAGTAGATAAAATTATTTTCTTTAATCATTTATGGGCATATTGTTAAAGGCGTCTTCTTTAAATGTTAAATCAAAATTTTATTTAAAAAAAAATGATTTGCAATAGCTGTCATTGTGCAACATTGGGATAGCACCTTTAATGCCGGTATAATGGATCACTCATAATGGTTTTTGACAGTTTTGCTCAAAAGTTACTTATAAATGACTACAAATATTTTGTTTTGGAAAGGGATAGGGGTAAACCATCATCAGTCCCTCACATTGTAACAGCAATGAAATTGACACTTGTCCAAAATTTGTTATAGTCTGTTCCAATAAAGTGCACAAATCACCTGTTCACCGACATTTGTCTTTTAATTTCAAGAGTAAACACCACCTTGAACATCAATGAGCGCCCAAACAAGTAAATGCTAAATTAAGTACTTATCATTAAATAGATATTTACAAAATATTTAATATGCAAGAAATAATCTACGAAAATCATTTTTATTCTATTTCCGACAGTACTTTAGTTCCCAATGTCATTTGGTTCAACATGCAGACGTGAACCTAAGATTAGCAAACATGTTCCAGAGGTTTGCCGTAGAGGAGTCATTCAAATATTACGTAACGCTATTTTGGTAAAAAATTAAGACGTAATATTTTAATGGCCCCTAAGTGTGGTTACCTTCGACACTCCCCTACTAGGCCAAAAAGTGGTCAATTACTTGGCTTGCGCGGGAATCAATGCTCTTGAAGTTTGACAGGCACCAGTGTTCTATAGTTGTCGCATTAATGTTGGGCGCAAAAACCAGTCTAGAGAACGCCTCTGAACACACCCCACCCACTAGAAGCAAGAGACATCCGATTCCCACGTCTAGAAACCTTACTCATGATGATTTTTTTTTTTTTACTTTTACAACTCAAAATACCCCTTCCATTCATTTGTAATTTACCAAAGAATGCAAAAAAAGTTTACACCAATACGCATTTATGATGAATATTTGTTTTTCAATGTTATTCATTTAACTACAGCCATAAAAGACCTTAAACCGTTTTGTGCATGTTAAAACCTCAATATAATTACTTCAGCAGTTGTGCTCTACATCACGGTGCTCTACATCACGTTACTACACAATTCTAAAATAATGGATCAGTGATTTCAACACTGGTAAAGATTCTGATTTTTTTTTTCTCAATAATTAAGTCTCCAAGTGAACATTAACACATCTTGGGTCTACCATTCTGGATGAAAAATACCCTGCAGTTTCTGTCAGTTTTATGATCTGTTGGTGCGCCCAAATTGTTTTTATTTCCTAGCTATCGGAGTTGTGAGAGCTTGAAAATGTTATGTAGGATGTATACCACCGAATCACAGACTACAACAGTAACGTATGTGGCTAAAACTCCTACCTGCAGCGTATCAATGTACATGTAGCACAAATACAACTACTACCACCCCTCGCCCTTAGTGAATGAGAAAAAATTGTATGTGAAGCTGCTCATTTCAATGTGTAGCGTCAGACTACCAGTTCCACACAAAATTAAAAGAGTACTTTTTTTTTAAAAATTGTATTACATACACAGGTACCCCACCATACATGTTTCAAGCACATGGCTACTCAACACTGGTACTAGGTAAAATAAAATTGCATGTTTGGCCAAGATTTTTTTTTTTTTACACAAATCATTATCCGCATCACAAGACTTGTGGTATTAACTGCTCTTCTAACCAGCAGAGTTATTTGGTCTAGTACTACCTGTAACAAAACTCGAAAATTGTGGTCCATCCCCTGCACCAACTACTAATTTTAAACCAGAACCCTAACACATCCCTGGTAATGTGTTTTAAACCACATCTATATGGACATGTTTTGGACTGGTCTTCAATTAAGAGTCAAATTTGTTCAATACTGTTCAAGTGGATCAAAACCTGTGCAAATCGAAGAAGCACATTTGGGAAAGAAAGAAATGTTTTATTTAACAACGCACTCAACACATTTCATTTATGGTTATATAGCGTCAGACTTATGGTTAAGGACCACACTTGAGAGGAAACCCTGTCGCCACTTCATGGGCTACTCTTTTCAATTAGCAGCAAGGTATCTATTATATGCACCATACCACAGACAGGGTAGTACATACCACAGCCGTTGATATACCAGTCGTGGTGCACTGGCTGGAATGAGCAATAGCTCAATGGGCTACGTCCCACCCCCAGCACACTAGGGATTCCAGTCATCCAGTTAGTGTGAATTTGATCTAGATCTAGTGAAGCAGTGTTCTCACGAGATTCGTCACACTTACCATTCCCTACAAAAATCAGTACATACAAGATTAAAGTATTCCAATTTAGAACCTCATATGTACCAAACAGAACTGGATGATATATTTAAATGCTTAATTAATCTAGAAACAGCAGTTCTTAAATCTGAAAAAGCGTAACCCCCTCAATCTCTAACAAACCTAAATAAAAAGAAAACAAAATTAGCCACTAAATAATAATTTTATCTATTTATTTCAAGTTAATGCAGCAATACGTGTAGCATAAAACATAAAATTATGCAACATGAACATGCTTAAATGGATTGAATTTTTACAAAATGCCCAACTAATAACAGACAACAATCGAAATGGGTTATGGTTCCTTTAAAATATGGGGTTTATGTGCTGGCTATAAACGTAACAGTTTCTATTTGAACATTCTTTTGATTAAGAATATTAAAATATTCTGTCCAAACATTTCGCATGAACAATTTTAAAAGCAGTTTTAATTACCACCACCAAAAAGGTACAGTATTTTCTGCATTTTTAATAACTGGTCCTATATTTTGTACATTAAAAAAATGTTCACTTGGGCTTTTGTTATAGAATTGTCTCCTGTAAAGCAACATAAAAAGTAAAGTTGTCAACGGTTCTGTAAACCACATTCTGAGAAGTGTCCTTTAAAAGATTTTAATGAAGATGTTTGCTGATCCATTCTACCTAATCACTGTCGCTATCGAAAGTCCTCTTTCTGCCAGATCCACCAGAAAATCCTGAAAATAATTTAAGAACTTCAATTAATACAAAAATGAAATACAGAACCTTTTAAACAAAATAATTACTGTCATATTCAATGGTTTAAATGCTGCAATGTCACAAAGTAGTGTGATAATCACTTTTTCATAAGACACCAAATACCATGCTTGAAATCATGCCAGGACATTTGCTTAACCTTCCGAGTACTGCAGGCGAGATATCTCGCCCGACGTCACGTCAGTCGAAATACTGTACACCGTATACAGTGCATTCCCCAATTCATATTCCCCGCCGTTTTGCACACGACACTCACTGGAAACGGAAATATAATTAAAGAAATTTTTTTCTTTCTTTCAAAATGGTGGTTTTTGTTTTGATTTTTTCAATTGGATTCTTTTTTAGCGAGATTCTTTGCCTCCACGTCATTTCTCCATCTGACCGTCGACTTGTTTTTTTTTCGTGACTCGTACGACGGCCATTCTGCAGAACGCCACGGTTGTTCGCGTTTAGTCTCTACATGTCCGAGCCTGTCCTAGCAGCACTGGAAGATTGACCGCCCCACTCTAAGAAGAAATAGGAAGCGGGGTCGGCCCCTACTACTCTTTTTCTAGACTATTTGCTTTATAGTGATACCATCTCGTATCCTCCGGAGTCGGGCCCGTCCGCACCACTATACCAACCCATGACGACTGGACTATACCCTAGTCTGATATTCTCTCGTTCACACAGATCTGGCTTCTCAAGATCTGTATTTCAGCACAGCACTACACCTTCAACGTCTATCAATCTAGGGGTTTTCTTGACGGGATGCAACCCATCTCGTCCCTTTAAGCTGTGCACCCAAACGGCCTAACGAGGCCACTCGCGTGGATATATCGATCGGACTTTAAACTTTTAGATCCACGTTCAAAATTTTATGCCGAAATAACATTAAATTTTTTTATAAATAGTCCGATCCTCTCTTCTTTCTCTTATTTAATTTTGGACTGTCCTAAAATGCTCCAAATTATATAATTATTCGGCCGAGCAGTCAATATTTTTTTTTGGCTTGTAACCTTTTTTTTATTTTTTATTTCTTCTATTAACCTTTTTACGTCACAGTCATTTTCAGGGATCGATAGCTGATTGTGACAGCTAATTTGATAATAAATTTGATGGTTTTAAAAAATAATTCTGGTCAGAAAACCACTTATCGGGAATAATGGACATAAATACTGGACAGCTGGCCACAAATGCCCGTAAGTAGACGCAACTTTTTCGATTTTTTGCCTAATTTTAATCACCATTAGCCGATCTAAAATAATAAAAGTTACAAAAAAAAGACACGAAAATAATACTTACCGATTCATATATGAACTTTATTTCATGTATTTATCAAACATTTAAGTGAATATATGAGAGTAAAAAATTATAAACTTGTACCCACTCAACGTGGTTTTTGTTCAAAATTAATCCAGTAGTCTAAAGGTTAAGTGTCAATACTGATCTTAGACAAAGAACCCAATATTGGGCAGTAGTCTAAAGGTTAAGTGTCAATACTGATCTTAGACAAAGAACCCAATATTGGGAATCGACATGTCTGCTCGCGTTACTCAAGCCATCAGCGATATGTCACAGCTATGAAGCTTCAGTCTCCTTTTCAGACACTTACATTTCACAGGTTTGAAAATCTTCCATAAAATCAGAATTAAAATAAATAGAATAACCATATACTTATTCAGTAACATATCAAGATAAACAATACTGCCTCGAAAGTTGTTAAGTATGTTTTGAAATAACAGTACTGCCATAGTCATCGGAAGAGGTTTGGGACACTAGGCCCGTGCTTATAACATTTTATATAGAGTACAGACCATCTTCTAATGACATCACACATACAATTTATATGGCATTGTCATGACATTACCGACTATTAAGAGTTAAGTCTAGGCTCAAGTTTTATAAGTACCAGGCCTGGTTCCCACAGATGAAATTCTAATGGATTCACAGCTGCATCTTCCGACATCTATAACTTCTAAGCAATTGAAAAAACTTGTAATTTAGTCTATGTTTCAATGCATTAAGACACTTACCACCACCACCACCACCTCCGTGTCCACCTCCACCTCGGCCACCACGGCCCCCGCGGAAACCACGACCGCCACGGAATCCTCCTCCACCTGTCATAAAAAATAAATTGATATACATAAAATATTGAACAGTATGACAATTTCATTTCAACATCAAGTTCTAATAGTTTGTTCTAAACAACACTTAGAGCACACCGATTTTGTTTAACATCAGCTACTGGATGTCCAACATAAGTAAGCAAGGGATCTTTTATATGCATCATCCCAAACAATAGCACATAGCACGGCCATTTGTGTACAGGCTGGAACCACCCAATGGGCCCATCAACGGGGATTCATTCCAAACAGACTGCACATCAAGCGAGCACTTTTATCACTGGGCTACATTCTGCCCTTGCACCATTCCCAGGGCCTTAAAAAGTTCCCAATAAGTTGCAATGATTATGTATATATGTATTTAGCAACTTTAATGTCAAGTTCATGTGGTAACCAAATGTTAATTATGGACTGAATTTAGTAGTTGCAATAATCAAGTTTTTTAAATTAATCAGTATTCAGAGCACCGATTCGTGAGTAATATTGCAGACTGATTATGCCGATTGAAACAATGTATTCACTCCTATTTTAGGCATAAACAGGCTTCGTAAATTTGGCTCAAATGTTTCAACAATTCTGTCTGTCCCATTTACTATGATCAACACTACAGGACAGTGTTGACCAACTCTCAGGAACAAAGTAAAACAAGATCAAAACCAAAGAAACCAGTACGGTCCCTTCCAGAAAATCTCTTGTCCCACAGTTAATTTACCACAGACGTAACACTGGTATCTCATAAAGAGGTCAGCTGACTAGCCTATGGATAGGAAAATAGAGGAATTAACTTTCAGTGACAACCCAGGGAAAGGAAATTTGTTAACTTTGATCTAGAAACACTTCTGCACACACACACAAAAAAAAAAATTGCTTTTATGCACTTAAAAAAAACCTAGATTATAGCATATGGATTACAGTAGTTTGGCTACATTTTTTTTTTTTTTTAAATTGATAAAATAAGTGATGTTTCCTTTACTAATTTATGACTGCAACACCATTATCAAACCCATTTATAGCTAAATTTGTCTACATACTGCTCCGCTATTTAACGTACATATATTTTTTTAATTTAAAATTTCTGAATTGCCATTTTCAAAGAATGCCCTGGTACATTAGACATTTTAATGAAATTTCAGAGCAGTTCAATCAAAACTATTAAACTGATTAAGAAAAGTTCACAACCAATTCATATTACTACATAACATCTCAAAAGCAAATTGAAAATAGTTAGAAAAGTATAAAAATTCAGTATCATGCTCAGAATTGCCAATGTCTTCAATATGTAATCAGTGACTTTAGTCCAAAATAATTCATCATTGCATGATTACTTGTATGAACTTAAAACAGTTTATCATGCCTCTTATTTATATTATCGTTAGCTTTTGACAAGGGGGTGGGATGATGTGATCAATTCAACAAAGAAATGCTTTATTCAACATTGCATTAGATACGATTTTTATGATCATAATGCATCGTTTAATGCACCAATAGAACAGCACATCTGGCAAGTCCTTTATCACTGGGCTATGTTACAGGGTAAATTATACATGCTCAAAAGTGGGAAAGGGGTTTGGAATTGTTGTATAAAAAACACAAGGGAAGGGGTTTAGGGATAGAGTGGCAAATGGTTTCAAGTACTCATTATAAAGGCCCATTAAATATTTATAAAAGTTCACTTTATTATCAATAACAAATTTCGATCCCATATATTGTTCATGTCCAAATGGCAGAGTAATACAACAGGAAAGATTGTACCATCTTATAAACACTTACGTCCACCAAAGCCGCCGCCGCCACCTCCTCCACCACCACCACCACCTGATCGTTCGGCAGCGAAGTCTAGAAAGACTTGTCGTCCATCAACTTCCTTCCCCTTCATGCTGTCGAAAGCTGATGCTGCATCATCAGCAGAGCTGAACTCAACAAAGCCAAATCTGTAATTGAAGAATAAACAAATGTATGCTAGGTACAGAGGTGGGGGTGAGAGGGAGGAATTGGATTGATTGGGTGGGGGGGTGGGGGGGGGGGGGGGAGGGGGAGAGTCTTGAAAAGTAAACGGGCTTTCACTTTCTGTAAGATTTTAACAAGTATTAGGACAGTTTAATTTTCATCTGAAGACTTTTTTAGCGAGTTGTAAAAATTTTAAGTGAATCAATAGCAGGGTTAAGTGTGGGGAGGGACTAACAAAGATATATTAACACAACGTCCCTCAAAATCCTCTGACTACGTTGTTGAAGACCAAGAATTGCTCATCTAACTAGAAATGTTTTTTTACTACTTAAAAAACATTAAATACTTGTAAGTACTTAACCATTTCCTTTTACTAGTATTCTATCCATGAAATCATAATCTATTTACTTGCCCTTTGCTTCTGCCAGAATTCTATTCCCGAAAGCCTGGACTATGAACTTATCCTTTACTTTACTAGTATCCTTTGCTTTTACTTTACTAGTATCCTTTGCTTTTACTAGTATTCTATCCCTTAAAGCACTATTTTATCCCTGAAAGCACTAGCTGTTACTTACCCTTTGCTTCTGCCAGTATTCCTGTCTGTTGCAATTCGAGCAGATACAGCTCCCTCAAACTGTTGCTGCAGGAATGAATCTCTGGTGTTGAAGTTCAAGTTCTTTACAAACAAAACCTTGGATTCACCTCTGACTGAAAATTTAAATGCAACGTTTATATATAATAATATTTAAAAAAAGAAAAAAAGTATATACCTAATACGCAAATATGTTTGTGAATAAAATATACCGCGAAAATCGCGAACACGTTGATAGCACCGCGAATTTAATTACGCGCAGTTATTTCCAATTTGGTATATTATTAGAAAATTTGTTTCTAATTTTCATTATTATTCATACTTACCTAGTGCTAGCACAACAAATATGCTATTCAACCTGAGTCATACCTACACACTGCAGAATTCTCTCCCTTGCCGGATATGCGCAATGCTATCCTTGCACGGGCTACCTGTAACTTCATTCTCGGTTCAAAGTCCACCCACCGAGGGAAAGCCTCATAGGGGTGGGTGGGAGGTATAGTTTGTTGTGTTAGCACTAGGTAAGTATGAATAATAATGAAAATTAGAAACAAATTTTCTAATAGTCTTATTCAACTTACTGTGCTAGCACAACAAATATGCTATAACGGACGTGCAATGACACCGTTAGAGCACGTGAATTCAACATTAATGGGAGGAGGTAAGAAAATAGAGGACTTACCCGTACCCAAAAAGCTCCTTTGAAGTAATGACATGGAGATAGGACGAACCACGACATACGGTAACAAGGAGTCAAAAAACTTTTGGGAATAAAAAGGGGCTTCCCAAAAGAAAAACTCATCCCCATGAAAAGGAGGAAAAACATCTCCCCAGGGAGAGGAAACGGTAGACAACACTACAAAAAAACCCCATCCCTCAGAAAAGAGTGGAGTGTTTAAACATGTCCGAAGTGTGAAACGATGGCAGTCGGACGGAAAAGAGGTCGACCCCTTTCCGTTGCCCTGCGCACAGACACGACGTGTTGAGCCACAATGACTGTCTGGATCCTACGCGTACCGTCAGGACCAACCGCCATATCCCGGAAATAGAAACGGTCAAAAGTGTGCCGTCCTTTCCAAACCCCTGCATTCATGACCTTTATAATATCTAAAGAGTCATGAAAATTCAGGGAAGCAGAAATGGCTCGGATCTCATGTGGTTTAACAGAGAAATTCCGTAACACATGATCACCCGCCATCTCATATGCTAGCTTGATGGTAGCTGCTATCCATCGAGACAAAGCATTTTTTTGTGACATCACCCGGCCTAATGGTATAAGAAATAAACAATCTCTTTTTACCCTGCCGCCGGTTTTTCGTACGCTGCAAAAAATACTTCAATGCTCTCACCGGGCAAAGAAGTCTATCCGAGTTATCAGATGACAGTGTACGAGATAAACTGTGAATGACAGTAGGTGGAAACTCTTCCCCTGGAGACTGGTTTTTAGCAACAAAGATAGGGTCGGTACGTAAAGTGACAGACCCGTCCGAATTGTAATCAACCAAGTCATGCAAAAAAGCATGTATCTCACTGATCCGACGACAAGCTGCCAGTGAAACCAGAAACAGAGTCTTCCACGTCAAGGCACGAAGACTAGCAAACCTCAACGGCTCATAAGGCGCACCCTTAAGAGCATGTAACACCAGAAAGACATTCCATTTCGGAATAATGGAAGGTCGTTCAACCGTGGATTGTAATGATTTAAGTAAATCATGCAACACCAAGTTGGTAGAAAAGTCACGACATCCACACTGTTTAAGAGTAGTGAAAATCGCAGCTCTGACTTTTCACTGTCGTGACTTTGTTTCCTTTCTTGGACCAACGCCAGAAAAAAGTACTCCGCTAAATCGTTGACAGTAGGCGATAAGGGATCGAAATCCCGTGCGTTCGCCCAACGAACCCACATACGCCAGTGACACTGATAAACCGACTCGGTAGATTTGCGCTTTGCTGAAGAGACGAGATGCGCAATTCTTGTCGAAAAAAACCTCTGCGTCGCAAGGAAGCCCTGATAACCTCCACGCGTGAAACCGGAAGACCTCCGGCTTCGGATGCCACACCGTCTGACTCAGACGCTGGCTGAGTAGATCGGACAACACTGGTAATCGGAACGGGACTGCCACTAACAGTGACAGGAGCTGTGGAAACCAGGGCTGCGCCACCCACAGAGGAGCTATCAACGTCACGTGACAAGGGTTCCTGGACCACTTTGGTCAACACCTTGCCGAGTAAGACAGGAGGAGGGAAGGCATAAAAATCCAGTCCCGTCCAATCCATACTTAACGCGTCGTACTCCAACGCCAATGTGTCCGGTACCGGGGACACGAACACACGGCAATTGGTTGTTCAACCGTGTGGCAAACATGTCCACCTGTGGACTGCCCCACACCCGAAGAACCGCTGCGACCACCCCTTTGTTCAACATCCACTCCGTCTGAACAGGGGTATGTCGACTGAGGGCATCTGCTAACACATTCACCGATGAAGGAATGTGTTTCGCCCACAGAGTGGTCCCTAGTTGGTCGCAGAATTCCAAAATCGCAAGAGCTTTGCGACCCAAAGTCTCCGATTTGGTTCCACCCCAACGATTGAGATATGCCACTACCGACGTATTGTCGCATCTCAACAGAATTCGACGGTGTCGAAGAACACACCGGAAATGAAGACAGGCACGATGCACTGCCTCCATCTCCAAACAGTTGATATGAAGCTTCCTCTCGGAGAGATTCCATACCCCTGAAATGTGTTTGATCCAACAGATGCGCCCCGTACCCGTGCAGCGACGCATCCGTGAACAGGATCAGATCCGGAGCAGGGGGGTGCAACGGAACCGATAGGGACATGCACTTGTCCGACAGGCACTCCTGTATCGGATGAGTGAACCATGGGCCCAGAGGCACTATCGTGTCCCAATTGTGACCGTCCCACCGTGGGGACAAATGCCACTGGAGTGGTCGTTTGAATCGTCTGAACCGCACGATCAATGAGGCCAGAGATTCGAGGTGGCCCAACACCACGTGGAGAGATCGTACCGTAGTACTTTGCTCCCCCATCAAACGTCGCGCCGACGTTTGGAAATTGTGGATACGCACATCGGTGGGACGAACCGACGCTACCACAAGATCGAAGACCACTCCGAGATATGTGAAAATCTGAGCCGGCGTTAACTCCGATTTCACCCAAATGGGAATAAAACCCAATTGGAGGATCGTGTCCAAAACCAACCTGACATTGGTCTGACACTCCTGTTGCGACGAAGCTGGGATCAACCAATCGTCCAGATAGGTATGCATTCGAACCCCTAACAAATGAACATGACCTACCACCGCTTTTTTACCACACGTGTAAAAGCATGGGGACTCGTCGCCAAACCGAACGGGAGCACACGAAACTCGTACGCTTTCCCGTCGAACAGGAAGCGCAGAAACTTCCAAAACGCCTTGTGCACCGGGACATGGAGGTATGCGTCTTTCAGATCGATCGACACAGCCCACTCCCCAATTTGAAGCAGGTTCCGGACCGAATGAACCGTTTCCATTTTCATGGAAGGAACATCGACGTAGACGTTCAGTGGCTTCAAATTTAGGATTGGTCTCCATTCCCCATTTTTTCTTCCGGGCGAAGAAAAGATGAGAATAAAATCCCGGAGTGTCCAGACTGACTCTCTGGATGGCCCCTTTGTCGAGAAACTCGGCAATCATACTCTCCACTAAAACGCGCCGATCCGCGGACGATAACGGCGGCATTCTCGGAGTGGAAGTAAGAGGGGGGCTCGAAGAAAAGGGTATTTTGTAACCGTGTCGAACGACCGACAGAAACCCAGGGGTCGAGACCAGGCAGCTTGCACCAATTTCGAAGGAAAATGGCGGAGCCTGCCCCCCACGGGTATGGTTGCTAACGGTACCTCCGAAAGCAACTGCCGATCGTTCACGTACCCTCACCCCAACCGCTTACCACCCGTAGGCGCAACGCCTTTGGTGGACTGAGAACGGAACGCAGTACGACGTTTGCGTCCTCGCTTAGCGGAAGACGGGTTGTTACCTGGTTGCCTCCTAGTGTCAGGAACCCTAGGGATCTGATCCGACTGTAAAAAAGCAGCCTTTTTTACAGGAGGCTTGAACCCCGAAAACGTGGACTGACGTTTACCAGAGGTTGAGGGTCGAGTGTTCGGGACTGGTCGCGACAAATCCTTGTCTAGGACAATATTAAAATCGGGGACCGAAAAGTAAATTTTCCCGTACCGAACGTGTACGAAAAAACGTCTTCGCAACGTTTGACGCACTCAAACCCGCCAGGTAATGGTCACGCCGTAACAAAAGACTGTTCGCAAACAATCGGCCAGATAACTGAGCGATATGCTTAGAGGCTTTTGACGCAGCCTCCAAACAGCCTTTCGCCATCGCGGGAAGGCTCTCGACAGCCTTATCCAAGCCAAATAGGAACGTACCTAAATGGTTATTAACCTGGAACATCGACTTAGCCAGCCGTTCGAACGATTCCAGATCCGCGATTGGCAATGACACATGCGGCGATGGGGAACAAGCGGCTCGGACACTAGCGGGAACGACCGCCGGATGTTCGAGAAAATCCGCCCCCAACGTCTCATAGGAGTCGGCACGAAAAATGCGCGCTCCCGTTAGGATTTTCCCCGTAGGCAGTGCCGTTGGGTACTCATCAACACTCACTCCCAGGATACGATCACTGCCAGTGATCAACACATCAATGTCACAAAGTGAACTGTGCGCCTCCTGTGCAAGTGGTAAACCCGACTCCTCACGAGGAGTGACCAAATTCAAAGAACGGTTCCCGAAGGAGACACCCTTGAATGTAGGCTGGGCCTCAACCTGAGGTATAGCGTCCCCGCATACCTGTCGGACCTGGTCCCTGACAAAAGCCAGAACCGCCGGATAATCGCACTCCTCCTCTACCTCCGAACCGAAGTGAGAGAGAGCTGGGTCAGCGACAGAATCCGGTCCAACCGACGCTTCCTCTGAAGCCAGGTCACTGTCCACTGGATCCCGAAGATCGATATGGACTCCTCCCCCTAATCGAGACGCCCCTGGACGGAAACAATAGGAACCGAACGACAATCCCTAACTGCATCGTCAAACTGCTGTCGAGACGCAGTTTCTGCTGGTTTTGGCGGAAAACCAGGGGGGGGGGGGGGGAATGGGAGCCGCACCCGTCGGTCCCGTCTGCGAAAGCAATGATCCCAACTGAGGCGAAGCGTTCAAAAATTCCACAAAACTCCGAAACAACGTTTCCTGAAAACCTAACGGTCGTTCCTGCGCCAAGTGCAGAACGGTCGGAGTTTGAGGCCACAGAGTACCCCCAACCGAGGGGTATCTGCGCGAACCTAGTCCTCTATCGAGTAAAGTCGAAGAGGTAGGGACCAAAGACGGTGCAAACTGTGAGGAGATGTCCGTTGCTACCGAAGTCACCGGACCCTTGGGGTAAAACATATGCAAACGGAGGACCAAAACGGGATGAGTCCTCCACCCAATCGGTAAACATCGGTCGGGATGCCATCAGAGACGGATCCCGGCATCCACAACTGGCTCAGTTCGAAGCAAACTGGCAGAACTCTCCTCGGGCCTTGAGAATGCTGAGGTGCCGAAGCGACTGTCAGCAATCGAAGGCAAAGTCGGGGCCACCTGCTCTGCGGACGAAGCAGTGGACCTATGCACAACGGAGTGCATGTGCTCGGTAACCGATGAAGTCGTCAAAAACCGGTGCCGCGACGACTCCACCTGCCCCCCTTCTGTTTGTAAAGGTAACCGTAACGACGATGGCGACGCAGCCACACAAACAGAGGAAGGCGCCGTCACTAACGAAGACGGCCCATCGGAACCACTGGCTCAGTCGAAGCAAACTGGCAGAACTCTCCTCGGGGGAGGCTGAGGTGCCGAAGCGACTGTCATCAATCGTAGGCAAAGTCGGGGCCACCTGCTCACGGACCGAAGCAGTGGACCTACACAACGGAGTGCATGTGCTCGGTAACCGATGAAGTCGTCAAAAACCGGTGCCCGCGACGACTCCACCCTGCCCCCCTTCTGTTTGTAAAGGTAACCGTAACGACGATGGCGACGCAGCCACACAAACAGAGGAAGGCGCCGTCACTAACGAAGACGGCCCACGTACCACGGTCACAATAGGAGCCCAGGGGGGGCGCTCCCGAAGTATCTGTAACTGTACTCGTAACACGGACCGAAGAAGAAACACCTTGTGTTTCCCCCCTTTCCGGACACTTTTCGAAGCGTCTACAGACTTATGGGACCTACCCACTAAGACTTGCCGACTACTGCCGAAGCAGACGATTTTGCTGGTACCCGAAACCCGAGTCTGCGAACCGAACCGACCCCACTGGTCAGGAGACCACGTGGCGCAGATCTCACACTGACGGTCTTGAGAACAAGACCGACAGTCCGGACACAACACGTGTGTGTCTTTACGTCGTAAAAGAAATGGACAACCATCTCGCGCACAAACTTTCCGTGCGCTAGCTGTCAACGAACTCGCGTCGGACATGGTAAATTCAACACAGAATTCCCAACTACCAACCGTATGTCAAGTTCAACCAAAAAAACAACACAAAATTACAAGTAAAGAAAACTTTTTGCCAAAGCTTAACAGGTGTTAACAGGTGGACTGCAGAATTGAGAATGAAGTTACAGGTAGCCCGTGCAAGGATAGCATTGCGCATATCCGGCAAGGGAGAGAATTCTGCAGTGTGTAGGTATGACTCAGGTTGAATAGCATATTTGTTGTGCTAGCACAGTAAGTTGAATAAGACTATTTACCGTATAATATAGTCTTATCTCTACACGCCCAACACATCAAAATCAAGCAGTCAGAGGTACGCATGGTCATGTGATTCTGTAAACCTGCCTGGTCACAGTTGCGTGTAAGTCTGTTGTTACGCAATCTCAGTTTTGTTTGTTTTCTTTGCAACCTTGAATGGAAGGTTTTGGGTACTACCAATAATTAAAAGTTATTTCTTCTGATATTTGCGTTTTTCAGTTGTCTCTATCGCATGTGCATGTTCCACCAATAACATGTCTTATCAGACATACATACAACATTGACCTCTCACTGACAGCATGTGCGTGAAATCGTCATTGAAAAGAGTTTGGCAAATGAAAATTCCTCGCGAAAATGTAAAATGAAAGCCCGATCGCGAATTATTTTAGCTGTGAAGAATATTTTCCTATACGATTATATATATATATATATATATCTCTTCAAAAGAAGAAACGCAAAACCACATTGTCGTAACATTTGGAGAATTGATTTAATTATTGAATGGTGAGTCCAATAATTACCAAATGTTGCAGGATTGTTCACAATTCACTCTAGTCCATTGTAAGTGAAAGGACACACCACCAAGGTCAAGGTCATCTGGAGTCAATACCAGGTGTGGCCTCCGCGTGTGTTGACAACTGCCTGGCACCGACTGCCCATTGAAGCAACCAGAGTACAGATGACGTCCCGGGGGATGGTGGCCCACTCGGCCTGCAAGGCTGCTGCCAGCTCGGGCAGGGTCTGGGGCTGTGGTTGTCGCTGTCGGAGGCGTCGGTCCAACTCGTCCCATAGATGCTCAATTGGGTTCAAATCCGGCGATATCGATGGCCAAGGAAGGACATTAATGTTGTTGTTCTGTAGGAAAGCCGTTGTGAGACGTGCTGTGTGAGGCCTGGCGTTGTCATGTTGGAACACTGCGTTGGCGTTGGCCATAACTGGAACGATGTGTGGCCGGAGGATCTGGTCAATGTAGCCCTGTGCATTCAGGTTGCCCTGCACGTGGACCAGGTCAGTTCTGCCAGTGTGCGAGATGGCTGCCCACACCATGACACTACCCCCGTCGGAGCAGAAATCGGGACTCGTCACTGAACCACACCTGTCTCCATCGCAGTTGAGGCCATTGTCGATGAATCTGGCACCACTGCAGTCGGAGTCGACGGTGTTGTGGTGTTAAGATGACACCTCGAACTGGATGTCTGGCACGAATTCCTACCTCACGTAGGCGGTTCCGTACGGTCTGGTCGGATATCCTGCGCAAACCTGGTATTGCTGCGGCTGTGGAGGTGGCAGTAGTCAATCGTTCCCGAAGGTGGCGTACCCGGATGTAGCGGTCCTGCCCGGGGGTAGTGACCCGTGGTCGACCGGATCTAGGGAGGTCACGTGTTGATCCATGTTGCTGGTAACGGTCCCACAGTCTGGAGATGGTGCTTAAACACATGGAATGCCCTGGCAACGGCCGTTCTGGATTCGCCTGCGTCTAGTCGGCCGATGGCATTTTTCTCTGCGGTTCACCGAGACGTGGCATGTCCTGGGGCCCTATTTTCGAAGCCATCTTAGCGCTACGAAATCGTAAAACCATCGTAGGTTGTGACGTCACTACAGCACATGCCATAGTGACGTCATAGCTTACGATGATTTCACGATTTCGTAGGCTAAGATAGCTTCGAAAATATGGGAGCTTCGAAAATATGGGCCCTGGATTGTCAACTGTTGGCCAGATACAGAGCCAGATACAGAGGCCAGGCAAGCGAACACCTTGCACTTCTATACTGTCGGTGTTCATGTTGCATGTGCAGACAACGCACGTGCAGTGGTGACATGGTTTGCACGTGGCTGCGTTTTTGCGAATATTCACATTTTGGAACTTTATTGTACTTATCGAATGTAACCGTGGGAATGTGTTTGGGACATGCAATGACCTTATATTCACAAAGCATGAACCAGTAGGAAACATAAAATCGGAGTTATAACCCATTTGTACCCTTTTGAGTTTCTTTTTTTGAAGAGTATATATATATATATATATATATATATTAATGCATCAAGTTGTGCATTTTATCTTAACCTTGTTATTCAAATGACCGCCCAAATTCTCACAGCAGTCATGAATTAATAATGCCACCATCCTGCCACAACCTGAGAAATATTCCGACATACTAAATTTCTAGGCCACTACACTATACATTTTACACAGCAGAACTTTGCTATATTTAACTGCACAAAACACTGCATTAATACATTTGTATACAGAAATTACATATTACATGTTACAGTAGAAAAAAAGAAAAAAAAGAGGGTGGGTCAAAAAGAGCAAGTAAAGTTTTCTTGAACGATACCACTGGAGCACATCAATCAATCATTGGCTGTCAAACATTTGGTAACCGACAGTCTTAGAGGAAACGGTCTACATTTTTCTATTAGTAGCAATGTACTTTCCCCACAGACGGAAAAGCACATACCACGACCTTCGACCAGTTGTGGTGCACTGGTTGGAACTAGAAAATGGAATGGATCCACTGAGGCAGTTCGATCCTGTGACAAGCACCTCAGGCGAGCTCTCAACAGTTAACCCGTCAAAAAGAGAAAATACTACAGTACGAGGTCCCAGAAACTGGTATAAAATATGTTGATGGAAAATCCATGTGTCAATTACCTCCCGATGATCCTCCACCACCACCTCTTCCTCCCCCACCACCTCCACCTCCTCCTCCCCCTCCCCCCCTGGGGCCGCCACGTCCTCGGGGAGACCTGGTGTCACGCTTTGCAGCATGGTCAAGGAAAAGCGACCGACCCTCCAGCTCAGCTCCTTGCTTCTCGCTCAACATTTCTTCAACCTTGGATGCATCGTCAAACACTACGTAAGCAAACCTGAAACAAACAAGCGAGGCTAATGCAGATGAAGAGACTAATGGCTCAACCACTAAGATTTTCAGAAAATGTTTAGCAATTTGAATATTTCATTTAAGTGACAAGTGGTTATAACAATACTAGGGCCAAAAATATTGTTCACAGGATCAAAGAGACGCATGCTCTTAATTTACCTAGCACAAATTGAGAAAAAATATCAAATTTCATCATCCATTAAAGGCATTTGTAGATGTCATTGGCACTAATTTGCGATTATCTCCTAGGAGACAGCTTCTTTTGTTACGTCACTGTTTCAGCACTAAACCTATCATAGGTGATGTCATGCCGTTTTCTTTCTACTACTAATCTAAGTCTACCAAATATAGTGACATTCAACCCACAATACAGATACTGTTTATAATTGTTGCAAATGAAAATAATGATAATGGATAAGACACCCCCCACCGTATCTTACGATATAATTTATCAGCATTCGTTTGTAAGTATAAAAATCCTCAGTAAGCCTCAAACTTCATACTTTTTATCAGTTCGTGCTGATAAATTATCACATCACAAGACACGAGGGAGTATCCTTTATAATATGGTGAACATCGATAACCATTTTTGTGTTGCTCAGCTACATTTTCTCAACAGTTAGTTTCAAATTTTAAAACTCACCCTTTGTGTCCTCCTTCAGAACTTTCTGGCAATCTAATATTTGTAGCATCTTCGAAGAAATCTTGAAGCATTTCTTTCGTTACATTTTCAGCCAGGTTTTTGACAAATAAAGTCTTGTCATCTTCACCATCTGTAAAAGGGTACACGTTTATCATGAATGCTGTGATTTATATAATTAAAACTTATTTATCAATCTAAACTAGGTTAATATTAAATACATAATAGCAGCTTTGAGCTACTGTTCAATCACAATTTTTTTTCCCCACAAAACAATCCTTTTATATAAAGTACTGGAATATGCATTATATGAAAACTAAATTCTCCTGCACTTGTAAAACTATTTACAACATTCTTTAATTTGAGGAGGAACAAGGTTAATTTTCCTTCAATAGCTCTACAACAAAGATATTTTTAACTTTAAAAACAAACGAATTATATATTTTTAATTATTTTATTTTAACCTAATTCAAACAATGTTGATCAACTTAAGTTTACTAACCACCACCAGATTTTTGTTGGGTGGGACGAGGTGTAAGAGGTGTAAGAGGCAGACTGGATCGCTCCTTTGCTCGTTCTATCTTAAGTGCCTTGTCCATAAACTCTGTGCCATTCAGAGCCAAAATCTTTTCCAAGTCACTCGGGTCAGCCAAGTCCACGTACGCAAATCTGAAAAATATCCGTAAAGTTTGTTAAATTTAATGACACCACTACAGAACAGGATTTATTATTAATAGACCACTGGATGTTTACTGAAAAATATCAAGTGAAACATGCAATATCCTGACTTAAGATCGTGCACTCCACTGTTAAAATATTCATACTATTAACATTCAAAGATCATTTCTTTTATCTTGTCTTTAGACAACACTTAGACTTCGAAATTCAAATGCTGATAATAACATCAAAGTAAATATCTGCTAAAATGCTATCACAGATTAACATGGGTTTTTTTACAGTTGTAGAATGCCACAGAAAATCTCACGAATTCCTACTGGCATATTCTCTTACTGTTTATGGTCGATCTTCCTCACTTCAGCAATCTCTATATCATTTTTCTTGAAAAACTTTGTCACCTTCTTCCCTTCCACATCCTTAGCCAGTCCACCAATAAATATGGTTACTAAAAAAAAAAAAGAAAAAAAAAGGATACTTAGTATGTGTAATGTTTCAATAATTTAGTAATAACACTACATTACAGAAATGCAACTATTAGCCAATAAAAATTACATGGAATTAAAATGTTATGCCTACCACAACTTATTTAGTGTCAAAGCATTAAAAATGTTAGTTAAGAATTCCATATACAATTACCAATTTAATGTTTTCTGATTCCATAAATAAATAACCTGGCTACAATCAAATCCTTGTACATTAACTTGGTCTGTCCAATTTTCTATAGAGGCAACTAGATTTGCAGGTTTTGTCCATTTGATGCCCACATTACAATCACATTAGAGAACATACCGCAAGTTTACAATTGTATTTAGCACATTTTGAAACAAGGAACATGTAGTGCTTACATTGGAATTAATTTAGTTTTAACCAGTTTTCAGATATTCAGAGCGTATTCTTGAAAATTATTCAAAAGTGGTTAATTTAAAGATCTATTAGCCAAGACTAAATGTTGTACACACTTTGCATCAAAATTAATAATCTGCTAATTTGGTAATGTACAGGGAAAGCCCTAAACATGTGCAACCTGTTTGCTTTCACATATTAACCTTTCTACAAGGGTATAGTGATTTATCATCAGCTGAAAAGAATTTGACACAGGAAAATTAGTAAACTTGGTCCATAGAGAGCAATCTGATGCTATTTCAGTACAGTAATTTTCACACAGCCAAAAGAGCACATAGCAGTTGAAACAACTTGCTAGCTTAGTACAACTCGTGTCAACTTTGTAAAATGGTATTTCCACAATATATATATATATATATATATATATATATATATATATATATATATAAACAAATAAAAATTAAGGTATTTCCCCTCCATACTCACTTTTTGCTTCTTTGGATTCCTTTGAAGATTTTTCCTCTGTTGAAGTTAAAAACAGAATTAAAAATATTAATTAATGTAGTAACTGGCTGTTCAATAGTCAACAGATTTGGTCTAACAATAGCAAATAAGAGGAATCATGGATTAATTCACTTTCAAAACTTAAAAAATATTTAAAATCAAAATGAAAATAATGGTTTCATTTTATTTGTAAAATGAATTTTTGACATGCTTTAAAAAACCCACAAAGACCTAAGAGCATTACTAAATACTAAAACCAAAACTATGGGTTAACAGCTTCAGTATAAAAGCTAATGGTTTACATTAGTGTAATTGGCTTACATCCTAATGTTAATAATGGCTTGTATACAAGATTCGATGGGATTGTATTCTAAATATAATGGCTTACACCCCCCCCCACCAACCCAAAGTTAATGTCATACTCTGTAGTTAGTAGCTAAAATACTAAAGTGAGTTTATATACTCTAGTTAACAATCATTAGTAGCTTAAATACTAAAGTTAATAACATTCTAGTTTTAGAGTTAAAGGGACATTCCTGATTTTGCTGTAATTTTAACCTTTAGACTACTGGATTAATTTTTAACAAAAACCACGTTGAGTGGGTACAAGTTTATAATTTTTACTCACATATATTCACTTAAATGTTTCATAAATACATGAAATAAAGTTCATATATGAATCGTTAAGTATTATTTTCGTGTCTTTTTATTATTTTAGATCGGCTAATGGTGATTAAAATTAGGCAAAAAATCGAAAAAGTTGCGTTTACTTACGGGCATTTGTGGCCAGGTGTCCAGTATTTATGTCCATTATTCCCGATAACAGTGGTTTTCTGACCAGAATTTTTTTTTAAACCCGAACTACGATTCATATTGCAATATTTGGTAATTTTCGTTGTTGGTAAAATGATCAAATTTATTATCAAATTAGCTGTTACAATCAGCTATCGATCCCTGAAAATTACCGCGACGTGCAGCCATTGTTGTCAAGCGAAAATACTTGCCGAAAACCACTTTTTGAACTCAAAATTTCAAGGTATTTTCAATTGAAAAAATCAAAACAAAAACCACCATTTTGAAAAAAAATCTTTTTTCTTTAATTATATTTCCGTTTCCGGTGAGTGTTGTGTGCAAAACGGCGGGAAATATGAATTGGGGAATGCACTGTATACAGTGTACAGTATATCGACTGACGTGACGTCGGGCGAGATATCTCGCCTGCAGTAGTCAGAAGGTTAAAGATGTTATCTACTAGCAGACTAACGATGGTAATTATATATCATATATTTTTCTGTATAAAATATTAGTGGCTGTATATTAACCTACAGACACTAATATTCTAAACCAGAAAATATATTTTAATATGTAAGTTTAATCGTAGAAATATTTTATTAGTCGGAAATATCTTAAAATGCAGAAAAACTCAGGAATGTCCCTTTAATGGGTTCACTATTCTTTAATTGTTTAATGGTTAGGGCCTTCAGGACAACACACCCTCGGAATCATCCTCGTCATCCGATTCATCTTCAGACTCATCGTCATCAGATTCCTCATCGACTTCCATTTTAGCCTTAGACTTAGCCTTGGCTACTGGCACGGCTCCCTTAGCTGCTTTCTTAAGCTGTGGAGGTGGGGGTTCCTCTGTAAGAAATTATGTTCAAGTCAGCTGGAACGACAGCACTGAATCTTGATTGAAGTAATTTGGTTTTTTTTTTTTAACCATTACTTAACTGTAAATTTCAAGCAATTGAAGGCACACTATTAGTTTTGAATGTGTTTGTTACTTGAAAGTGCAATTGTAGAATGGTCTACCAGTCAAAATATTCGATGACATACCACATAATTTAATAATAAATTTTATGTTACAATGAAGGATCCTAATAATGTTAAGACATCCCGAAAAAGAAAGTTACCATCAGATTCATCATCATCATCATCGTCATCATCGTCGTCGTCGTCACTTTCTGCTGGTTTGCCTTTAGCTTTTGTTGGCTTTTTACCAAGTTGAGGAACTGCAGAAAAATACAGACTGATAGTCTTTTTTGCAATAAGATATAGCTGTATTAGGGAAGAATACTAAGCAATTGAAAATTGCTTTATTTTACAAATGATAAAATTTCAAGGTTTAAACCAGTTCTGTTTCAAATAATCTATGCACATTTGGGGGGAAAAAAACTGTTGCTTATCAATAACATTTAATAGCTATCCATTATACACATGAAAATAAACCAAAAGTCAAGTATATTTATATAACTGCCATCATGTTAAATTGTAGAAACGAGCAACGAGTTGATTATGAATTTTTATAATCAATCACAGTAGTCAGATTATTTTTAATATATCATAATCGATCAGAGGAACATCACTAAAAATAATACAAGATACATTTACTTTGTTAGAACTAAACTAGTATTTTTAACTTGGAAGAAAAATTACCAGCAGCTTCATCATCGTCGTCGTCGTCATCGTCGTCGTCATCTTCATCGTCACTGTCACTTTCTGGTTCTGCTGCTTTCGGCTTAGTTTTCTTGGCAGATGCTGGTGTTACCATACCAGCTTTCTTGGCAGATTTTGGTGCTAAATTATAAAATACACTCAGGATGAGAATGACAAATGATAAACATATCTGTACTATTAGGGTGTATACTACCTAATCAAATCCCATAGACGACAATAGTAACATATGTGGCTAAGCTAAAACCTCTACCTGCAGCGTATCAAACATAAATGCCAGAGATATAAATACTACCATCCTCACACTTAAAAGTGAATCGGAAAAATTTGGGGGTCAAACTGCTGTTTCCGAGACAACGGGTAGCGTCTATGACTACCCTAGTTCTGCACAAAGTACTTTTTTTTTCTGTAATTATACAGGTATTCCATACATGTTTCAAGCACAAGGCTACTTGACACATTGGTACTAGATGAAATTAAATTGCATATTTTTTTTTACAACCAACACAATCACATTTATAATCAATCACAGGACTTGTGGTGTTCACTTCTCTCAAAAATTTGGTACACCTCGAATTTTGACCCAGCCGGAAGTTATTTGGTTTGGTACTACCATTAGCACATGTACATCTCATAGGTGATGGTCAAAGAAAAGTATATGCTCATATGTTTTCTGTATATACCCAGTTATATTAATGGTACTGAAAGAGCAGCGTTTTTCCCAGTTTCTGACCATGTGTGCTTGACATTGTTTTTTGTTGCAGGTTAGGGCCCGTCCCAAAGGGCATTAAATAGTATTTTGTTTGTTGCATTTAATTATTATTCTTTAGTTTTTATTCTTTTTAGTTTATTTTAATCTCGTTAGACAGGAGGAAGACACGTTTTTTTGTGTGTGTGTTTTTAGGGGTTTTAAATTTTATTTGGTACATTGTTACACTTTGTGATCCCGCCACAATGTTAATTTTTTTTTTTTAATTCTGTAATCTCTCTGAACTTTCATTCAGTTTCCCTTTGGATTATTTGTAATAATTTAGTGTAATTTAGATGACATTTATGTAAGAGATATACTTTAGATGTAGTTTATGAATTAAGATATATAAATTAGATATATAATTGATAACTTGTGCAATTTCCTTTGGAGAGGAATCATGTAACCGACATTTTCTGGTGCCTTGGTGATGGAAGTTAATACCAAGGCTCTTTAATGCATAATATTCAAGTCATTAGACCAGCAGATTAGCCCTCAAGAAAAGATCATCTGTATCACACACCAGGAATTTCATTACCCTAGTTCAATGAGGAACTATCCTAAGGGATGGTAGCGTCCCAGTTGACCCTCACCTTACTAAACTAGTATAAACTTTTAACACTTAGTGGGTTTTCTTTGTTGCTAATAAAAACAATTACCCGGTGTTTCATCAGATGATTCATCATCTTCATCATCATCGTCATCATCATCACTTTCTGGCTTTGCTGCTTTCGGCTTGGCATTGGGAGTCATCTTAGTTTTCTTGGCAGATGCTGGTGCCACCACCTTTGCTTTCTTGGCAGATTTTGGTGCTGAAAAATAAAATACACTCATATTTCATGCATACTTCTCACCCAGTTTACTAGAATACCGATTTCATTTAAATTAGCTATTATTACAATACTTCCGCACATTAAAATAAAATAAAAACTAGTCTACTTACCAGGACTCGTCAAAATATTGTTATTCATAATTTTAGACCAAATATCAAGTTAAAACCCCCCAAAACATTTAGGTACCATTCGTCAAAATATATTGTGTAATTTGATCTTATGTATTATGTATGATGCCATATATGTGGGGAATCTGGCAAAGTTGTGTATGGTCAATGTCAGTAACAAACCAGTGGTTTGTAAGTTTGTTGAAAATGCATTCCCTGTGCTCCAAAATTGGTCACAGGAGAAGTCACAAATTCCTTAAATCAGGGCTCGAACTTCAGAATTTCTCCCCCACAGCCTTAATTACAATTCTTTTTTAATTTCCATGGGTAAAATGACTCACAGCAGGGTCAAAATTGTCAAGTATGTAGAAATTTTAAATTAACAAATATTATACACTGGCAGACAACTTGCACCAGGTGTATACAATTCTAACATCCACGAGCTTCTTAAAAGTGCTGTCGATGCCCTTGTCAAGTTCGAGTCCTGTTTAAGGACATAATAGTGTGTTATGCATGTATCCAAAGTGAAATATACATGTGATCCATCGATTCCTAATATGGCAGGATACTTCATGGGAAGAAAAATATTACTAAGTTGCAGAAACCAGAAGGCTCAACATACTTTTCACTTTCACTGCTTTAGCTTTCCCAACAGAAGGCGACATTTTAGCCAGCTTCATGGGCACAGTAGATTCTGCTGTAAAAGCAAAAACAAAATTAGCATGAAGTACTTACTAACGTACACTTCAGCTTATTAACTTGTTAAGCAGTTACATACAATGTGATTTGTACCATCATTGTAACGTGCCAAGAAATAATTTTAATCAACTGTCAGTGTTGTCAACATTTAGAACTACATGCAGCTGTTCTTCCCATGTTATTGCACTATAAACTAATGCAACAAACATTGTGAAAAACAATTGGTATGTGGTTCTGTACGTACTCGGGGCTAGCTCTGTCACTTGCCAAATTCGCCGACTGGGCATTTTAAACACCGCAGGCAATTTTTATTTTATTTTATGGCGTAAGAATTTCATGTAATGATTGATATTTAGTTGAAAATAATAGTGGGTTTCTGCAATTTTAGTATCCAATAGATAATTTGGCAAAACTTTCTACATAGCCAGAGCTAGCCCTGATGCTATATTTCAACTGAAAGGCTTTGTATATTATGACCAACTAGAGTAAAAAGTTTCTTCCGAATGAAAAGTTAGTTGTTTTTTGTGGAATTGACAGAAGTTTCCTAGCTGAGAAAATGACATGCTAAAACATTTTTTTTTTAATATATATATATACCCAAGTTCAATAAAAGCTTTTTTTATTTAGTGTCCTGTTAGAATGGTCTTTATTACAATAGTAAGATTAAATTGGTACGTAATAAATAAATGTACTCAAAAGTTAAAGACTAACCCATAATGCTAAAAAGGTGATCAAATTTCTAATATAATAAACTGCAGTTCTGTCTCAGTCAAATGCCTCGATTGTCTTCAAATTAATTAAGACTCGTCATCGATCATCACAGACAAACCACAAGAATCAAAAATTTTAATAAAATTTTAAAATGCAGCTAATAGAAAATTTGGCAAAACTTTCTACATAGCCAGAGCTAGCCCTGATGCTATATTTCACCTGAAAGGCTTTGTATATTATGACCAACTAGAGTAAAAAGTTTCTTCCGACTGAAAAGTTAGTTGGGTTTTTGTGGAATTGACAGAAGTTTCCTAGCTGAGAAAATGACATGCTAAAACAATTTATATATATATATATATATATGCTATAAATATATATATATTATATATATATATATACTCAAGTTCAATAAAAGCTTTTTTTATTTAGTGTCCTGTTAGAATGGTCTTTATTACAATAGTAAGATTAAATTGGTACTTAATAAATAAATGTACTCAAAAGTTAAAACGACTAACCCATAATGCTAAAAAGGTGATCAAATTTCCAATATAATAAAGCTGCAGTTCTGTCTCAGTCAAATGCCTCGATTGTCTTCAAATTAATTAAGACTCGTCATCGATCATCACAGACAAACCACAAGAATCAAATATTTTAAATAAAATTTTAAAATGCAGCTATTGTGAATTTTCATGAAACTTTGTGGTGAAAATCCTTTGAATAAATTGTTAAACTTTTGAATCAGTGTTGCTTATAAATGTCAGTTTTACGCAGTACCAGTGTTTGTGCAATAAAACATAAAAAGCAAATAGCAGTAACCACAGCTTAAATTCAGGCCCAGAGTAGTCTCAAACCACTTCCATTTCTTATACATGAATGCAAATGTATTCTATGGTTTTGAAGCCAATTGAGACAATCTCAAGAACCAGACTTAATATTCACACATATTTAGCTTTGAACAATATTGTAGTTACCGATGTCTGGCAATACTTATGCAAAAAATTGATGTTTACGGATAGGACATATGGTTAAAAAGATAAGACGGGGGAAAACATGCCGCCTCTATACCACGGGTTACTCTATTTAATGGCAACTGTTCTTTTTGCACGATTCCACATACCACAGCCTTTATTACAAACGAGACAGCTTAACAGGCCCACCAACAAGGATCAATCCACGACTATACCAGGGCTTTAACGATGCAGAAAACTAGAATCCATCTGAACAAGGCCTAAAAATAATTGTTTCTGGTTTCCCAACAAACCCTACTTTTATGTAGTGACCATGAAATCTGCGATTGTTTTCTTGATTAGATTAAAAAAAACTACTTTAATTCCAACTTGCTATTTTTTCCCCCAAGGATGAAACGTAAAACTTTTTTTTAAGGCCCAAGTATAAACTGCAGTTCAGTCTCAGCCAAATGCCTCAATTGTCTTCAACTGGATTAAGACTCGTCATCTCTCATCACCGACGAACTACAGCCGTTATTCAAAAGTTGAAAAAAAAAAAACAGTACAGCAGTGTGTGTGTGTGTGTGTGTGTGTGTGTATATACACATATACACACACACATATATATACACACACACATATATACACACACTGCTCTTTACAGTTTTTGTTTCAACTTTTGACTAATATATATATATATATATATATACTCTTCAAAAAAAGAAACGCAAAAGGGTACAAATGGGTTATAACTCCGATTTTATGTTTCCTACCGGTTCATGCTTTGTGAATATAAGGTCATTGCATGTCCCAAACACATTCCCACGGTTACATTCGATAAAACGCAGCTACTGTACAATAAAGTTCCAAAATGTGAATATTCGCAAAAACGCAGCCACGTGCAAACCATGTCACCACTGCACGTGCGTTGTCTGCACGTGCAACATGAACACCGACAGTATAAAAGTGCAGGGTGTTCGCTTGCCTGGCCTCTGTATCTGGCCGACAGTTGACAATCCAGGACATGCCACGTCTCAGTGAACCGCAGAGAAACAATGCCATCGGCCGACTAGACGCAGGCAAATCCAGAACGGCCGTTGCCAGGGCATTCCATGTGTCCCCAAGCACCATCTCCAGACTGTGGGGACCGTTACCAGCAACATGGATCAACACGTGACCTCCCTAGATCCGGTCGACCACGGGTCACTACCCCCGGGCAGGACCGCTACATCCGGGTACGCCACCTTCGGGAACGATCGACTACTGCCACCTCCACAGCCGCAGCAATACCAGGTTTGCGCAGGATATCCGACCAGACCGTACGGAACCGCCTACGTGAGGTAGGAATTAGTGCCAGACGTCCAGTTCGAGGTGTCATCTTAACACCACAACACCGTCGACTCCGACTGCAGTGGTGCCAGATTCATCGACAATGGCCTCAACTGCGATGGAGACAGGTGTGGTTCAGTGACGAGTCCCGATTTCTGCTCCGACGTCATGATGGAAGATGTCGCGTGTATAGGCGTCGTGGTGTGAACGTTATGCGGCAAACTGGGTGCAGGAAGTGGACAGATTCGGCGGGGGTAGTGTCATGGTGTGGGCAGCCATCTCACACACTGACGGAACTGACCTGGTCCACGTGCAGGGCAACCTGAATGCACAGGGCTACATTGACCAGATCCTCCGGCCACACATCGTTCCAATTATGGCCAACGCCAACGCAGTGTTCCAACATGACAACGCCAGGCCTCACACAGCACGTCTCACAACGGCTTTCCTACAGAACAACAACATTAATGTCCTTCCTTGGCCATCGATATCACCTGATTTGAACCCAATTGAGCATCTATGGGACGAGTTGGACCGACGCCTCCGACAGCGACAACCACAGCCCCAGACCCTGCCCGAGCTGGCAGCAGCCTTGCAGGCCGAGTGGGCCACCATCCCCCGGGACGTCATCCGTACTCTGGTTGCTTCAATGGGCAGGCGGTGCCAGGCAGTTGTCAACACACGCGGAGGCCACACCCGGTATCGACTCCAGATGACCTTGACCGTGGTGGTGTGTCCTATCATTTACTCACAATGGACTAGAGTGAATTGTGAACAATCCTGCAACATTTGGTAATTATCGGACTCACCATTCAATAATTAAATCAATTCTCAAAATGTTACGACAATGTGAGTTTTATATATATTATATATATATATCTGCTATTTATATATAGATATATATATATATATATATATATATATATATATATATATATATATATATATTACTTTTCCTCTCCCAAATAGAGATATAACCTAATTTGCTCGAGACGATCGCAATCCACCAAAATGTGTAGCACTTGTCAAAAAACATTAATCACTGCTTGTTGAGACATTGGCTGGTTAATGGATTCCTTTTTGCAATTTTTTTTAGATCGATGATAGAAAATTTCACAGCCATTGTTTTATTATGTACCCTCAAATTATTTTCTGGTAGAAAACCTGACTCAATGCATTACAGTATTATATACTCGAAACAAGCCAACACAATAGATGTCAGTTTTTTTTAAATGACCTACCCTCTGGCGAATCATCTTCATCAATGTCAGCTTTACGCTTCGGTGTAGACTTCATTACTGGCTTCTTTTGAACAGGGACTGCAGTCTCTTCCTGTTGACAAAGGAGGGTATTTTATTTAGACAACACACAATTTTCATTAACATGGTGTGCCACTACCACTACATGGGCTAAATGATCAGTAGCAATGGATCTTAAACATCAACCATCCGATATACAAATGGACCACTTGTAAATGCCCACCGCAAGATTCAAAAGTATCTTACAGTGCCCAATAACCAGGGACCTTCAAACAATCCCAACTGGTAACTGTCACGGATTTAGCTGTTCCAGTAGCATTACACAGGGATGCAGTCGATTCATCCATTGGATAATTTGTCCACTACAAAAAATCAGTTTCGGACGATTCGTCCACTGGGTTTTTATTTCCCAAGTATATTTCGTCCACGGACTAAATAATGTGTACTACATGTACGTGGGGGCTAAATAAATTATTAGATATATTTTACCCCGTATTTTTTTTGCTGTGTTATAAATTTACAAAGGTGAAAATAAATTATATTGCATTAGATTACGCTTGGTAGACGTTTTTGTAACAATGCTCTGTAGACATAATGTATGTATGTATGCCCACAAATGACTGTCAGGTCAGATGTCGGGAATTAACATGCTTATATCAAGTTAATGTTCAAGCACGCTCGTTGCGAGCACGATTTCTGACTAGGGCCAGAAACTGTGTTCACAACGAGAGGGGTGGGGAGAGTTGTTAATCTGGTATTTAGGTCTGGTTAATCTGGTATTTATGTCGGAGAGTAGACAGGAAGGTCTGCCCCATTTTAATTCATTTCCCTAGGCCGTCCCGTCCACCACCTCCACCATAATGGAAATGTTAAGAATTGGAAAGTGGAGATTGATGAATGAAGACATAATTCTTTGGCGTTTCTATTTATTCGGTTATTGTTTGTTTCTATAATGTACGCCTTTCGTAGAATGTTTTAAGTATAATATGCCCAGTAAAGATAATCTTTAGCCCTTCCCTTTAAACTTGTTTGGTTTCTGTTTGCTTTACCAATTAAGTGTACAGTTGTCCTCTATTGTGATATTGTGAAGTAATTGGCAATGCAGTGATTTGTGCAGTTAACGACGAAATACCATTCATCGATTCTACACCGATTTAATTGATCAAAAACTTTCGCTTGTTCATTTCTACTAATGTCAAATATGTTAACTTTTGAAAGAAAGAAAAGTTTGCCGCATAACAACGGACTCAACACATTTTATTTACGGTTATATGGCGTCAGACATATGGTTAAGGACTACACAGATTTTGAGAGGAAACCCGCTGTCGCCTCTACATGGGCTACTCTTCCGATTAGCAGCAAGGGATCTGTTATTTGCGCTTCCCACAGGCAGGATAGCACAAACCATGGCCTTTGTTGAACCAGTTATGGATCACTGGTCGGTGCAAGTGGCTTACACCTACCCATTAAGCCATGTGGAGTACTCACTCGGGGTTTGGAGTCGGTATCTGGATTAAAAATCCCATACCTAGACTGGGATCCGAACCCAGTACCTACCAGCCTGTAGACCGATGGCCTGCCACAACGCCACCGAGGCCAGTTTAACTTTTGAATGACATTTGTTGTTTTGTTGAATTGGTTTTTAATGTACATTTAATTAAATTGGAATTGAAGACGAGTATTTGTTTTATTTCGAGGTTATTAGGCATATGGGGATAACATGTGATGAGGGAAGGTACAGTGGATAGAATTTACGCCATTGAAGAACATGACATTGGGGGGGGGGGGGGTAGGGGGGTAGTAATAGTCTTCCGACATGGAGGCTTCCCTATCCCTATTTACCACATCATGACATGTAAGATAATGTACGAGCCAGTAGACGAATCGTCCGTGGATGAATCATCCGCATGATAATGAATACAAACAGTTAATGTTGAATTCTAACTATTTTACTTTTTTGGTTATAGTATACCACAAAATAATGTTAAGAAACGATTACAATGTCAAAGAAATAACAATGTGTTTGGAAAAAATGCAGTCATCGAGTGGACGAATTATCCAAGGTGAGTGGACGAATCGTCTGGAAAGCATTACACAAATGGAATAAATGAATTTTTAATGATGCCCCATCACAAAAAACACACCCAAAACCGAGAGATTGACCATCAAAGGTATGTATTTGCACAATTATTTATACTAAAAATACAAATACATAATGATGTAAAAACAAGGTAAAAAGCTGCAGTGAAAAATGGAATTAAATACTACTTTCATCAACACAGAACCTGATTAAAAAAACAGTTTTACCTCTTCAGCACTGCTTTCATCCATGCTTTCTTCAGAGCCAGATTCTTGTGGTGGTGGGGCCACATCTTTCTTAGCCTTCAAATTAACTCCATTGGCAACCTGAGATGGCAAGTAATCAATCAGCAATGACCACCTCAATCAGCAATGACCACCTCAATATCATAACAAATACCAGGAAAATACATGTTTATGCTATAAAAAAATAAACACAGATTTGTTTATTCCTTGAATGTATTATATATATCCCAAAAGAAATTCCCAGACCGAGTCAAGACTAATTGGTCTGCACCAAATAAAGAAACCAGTCCATTACTTTAAAAAATATATTTAAAAATCAAAGACTCCTTCAAATTTTGTAATATATTGTAAAGCATTCAGAAGCTTATGAACTGCATTTTCCCAAAATGATTAGACTCATTTTTCTCAAGTTAGGAAACAAATCTTGGTGTCGTACCCAACCTGCATTTTCCTAATTAATAACAAACTGCATATAATCAAACATGGATTTTTAAAGAATACATGATACAACAAAAATACAGTACATAAAACAAGAGTCAACTAGCAGCCTATAGTTGGGGTTTTTAAATTCAGCAATTACCCCATGACAACATTCCAGTGAGCACTTCGGGCAAGATTCACAGCCCATGGTTCAATCAAGTCATTCAATATGCATACTATGGTTTATTTAGATTTGTTTTAAATGATACATCAGTGACATGTGGCTTGCACTCCTTTGGGCTTCTACATGTCGGCGATAGAAATAAGCAGAATTTTTCACTAGTGCACTTGACAAGTACATCTACAAGTCTACTTGTCCACCAATTCTTTTTTGTTAAGTTTTTCTCAAGAGCAAGGACAATGTTTTTAATGCTAAAAATGAAACGGCATTATAGATTTTTACCAGCAGATTATCACTTGTTAGAACAAACAGACAAGTGTTTATTTCAAACTCTGCATGTGGCACGTTTTAATGAAATAACCCGAACCAAACAATATCGTGATAAAACGATATAATTTTTTTTGTTAACCAGTCAAAAATAGTTTCATCCTTTTCTTTTTATGATGTATTTACTTAATTATTTAACAAATGAGAATTAAAAATAAAGTGGCTCTCAAAATATGACAGTTGGTGTATCGTGAACCAAATATTTTATTTTTAATGAAACGTCCCATACCTAGCGAGGACCTACAGTAATTACCTAGCAACGTATAGGACTATTCTCATCATTTCATTGAAAAGTTCATACACTTAAATTCAAAGACATTTTTGAGGATTTTCAAACATTTCCATGCTAACAATATTAGTGACATCAACTGTGAATCTTTGCCATACACAATCATGACATTTGCAAATTCCAAAATCTCCATGGACCATATGAACCAAGTTAAATTTAAAATTCTAGTCCCACAGAGGCTTATTAGTTGACTTAATTGTTGATTAGTGCACTGTACTACATATCCAATATGCACACCTGTACAAACCACCAAATACTACAACTCACCTGTAGTGGTCAACGATAGTGGTACTAGCTGCAATTTGGTTACCCAGGACTGCTCTGATCGACAGAGGCAGACATTTTGTATGGTTCACACCTCAAACGATAAGAGGATTTGACAATTCATAACCGGACACCCCTGAACCGACAGAGGCTAATAATGTACCCCTAATTTCCACAAGCCCCTGAACGACAGAGGTCAAGGTAACCCTGTGCTTAATATGCCTCTGTACGGCAGAGGTCATGGTAACAGTACAACCAATGGAGAGGAAAGACAACTTTGGTAGAAGCCAGTTCTTTTGTAAACTTCTCCCAAGTCAACATCCACTGCTTAGACCATCTGAAAGACAGTTTGCCAAATTATAATCTGTTCCATAAGCAGGTGGTGTGTACTTAGAGAACCAGTCATCTAATGATTGGGCTAAAATTAATCCACTATAAAAAGGGACCAATTTTCTTTGATAAAAACAAAAACAAATCTGGCTGTAAAAGCCAATACATTAGCTAAATTTCAAAACATTACAATTTTAATCTGTTGGCCGATTAATGATAGATCATCAAATGCTGTTACTGCATTTACAAGGAACATGATGCCCATTAAAAAAAAAAAAGCTGAAATAACCTTAAACAAACTGAAACTTAAACTGTGCCTACTTCAAGTTAATTTTTCAATATTTCAGATCAAATTAAATATACTTTGTTAAAATATTTATTTTAAAAAGCTGAATTTTTTTTCATCAAGTTAGTAAACAATGTTAATGGTTTTCCTTAGCATTTGTATTGGAAGTTGCAGGTCTAAAACAGGACTATTGTTTAAGCATAAGTGATTGATTAATAACTAATTTCATTGAAGAAAATGCTTGTACAATTTATGAAAGATTTTGGTTAATTTTTTGCCATACAATTTGGTGCGGAATGAGTTCTACAGTTTCCCCACATTTGGGGTACTGAATTGGCGATATCATCTGGGTATTGCCTTTAACACAACAAGCCTGGATTCAACTTGATTAGTTGAGCACTTCAACCAATCGACCACGTAGTGGATCAACAAGTGAAACTGCATTTTAATACTTATAAATCTCATATGGTGCATGTTGATGGAACGAACCGAACATCTACGGAATAAAATGCAGGTTTAGTCACATGATCATAATGCTTAATTCAGTCTTCTATGCTACATTTCTTCCAAAGCACACATGGAGAAAATTTTAGTCAAAAATGTCTTAATTTTTCAAAGGCAAAACATAGCGTGGAAAGTGTACCGCCCGTTCTCCCCATTAGTTATCGATCTAAAGAGGGATTTTTTGATGGGGTGTATATAGAAAAGTGGGGCATGGGGCCCTAACCCTAACCTATTATAAATGATGGGGGGGGGGGGGGGGAGCTCTTGCCCATAGGGTTAACGGATTACAAAATATAATATAAACATTATGTTGGTTTTATAAAACAAATGGTTTTAAAAGGTATTGTATATAACTATTGCTTACCCTAATCTTAACTTTCTAACAAATGTTTTAAAAAATGTTACGAGGAAAAAAGGAACTCTTGCTAGATAAACATCTGCCTGCTCTCCACTTGGATGTAAAAAGGGAACATCTTCCTAACCGTTGCATCTTTTTTCTTTGTTAAAAAAAAAAAGGGGGGGGGGGGGAGCACTGGTAAATTATCAAAGGCCCACAATGCTTTCCCTTAACATTGCCAAATGTTCATTTTTATACCAAGTAACCAACCATGTGCTTCATTCTTTGGCAAACAAATTCCTAAAATTAACCACATTTTAGTAATTTTCAAAGAAATGCTCTACATATTAAATTGGTTGAAACAATTTATTCCAGTATTCATTTACCAAGAAATAATTTGATGAAAAAGTTTTTTTTGTCACAAAAAATAAGCGTGTGGGTGAGAAGCCACGTGGTTCGCCAACCACGTGGTCAGTGGTGCATTCTTTAAATTTCCTATAAATTTAAAGAATAAAATAATATCTTCTTCTTAACGTTTTAAGCAACACATTATAACATAGAATCATATAATTTATGCATAACAAACCTAAGAGTGGTTTAAAATTAAAATACCATCATGACCGACCGACCACGTGCTCCAACAAAAACTGAAAAGAAGAGATGGCAATTTTTTCACCCTTTATAAAAAAACCTCCAGATTGTATCACTTCCGAAATATATACCTTAGACTTCTTTGCAACCTTTTTGGTCATGATCACTGCAGAAATAGTTTCAACTTAAAAGAAATTTAGAATAACAGTAAATATGTCGACTGTCTACGTCCAATTTCAACCTGCTTATGTAAAACAATCGCCCAAGAGAGAGAACACAACTGTTCACTGATAATGCTCCGCTTTGTCTGCCTTGTATAATGTGTGGTTAAAAACAGGGAACGACCAAGAACCAGGCAATCGTTCCCACAAGCCTTTGCTGTTAAACGCGTACCCACGTGGTAGTGTCAATCAGCAAAGCTTATATTTTAACTCCTCCCATCCTGATTATAAGAATAAAAGATTTCACCAGCGTTTTATCCAATTAACTTGGGGTGTCAATTTTACGTGACATTTATGGTCACGGTCATTATAAGGGCGGGTTCAAAGGCGAGGACCAGGGGTACCTATCCTCCCTACATAAATTAAAGCGCCCCCCTTTTAACAACTTGTTTACATTACAACAGGCGTAGCGAGGAGGGCACGGGGGCAATGCACCCCTCCCCCCCCCCATCGCCTAATATATATATATATATATATTATTTTTTTTACTGAACAAAGCCATAACAAAATAAGAATATGTGCACACCGACTTAAAATGTAAATTGGTAGGCACAGAAATTTTGAACAACACAAAAGGATATGCAAAATCTGCAACTCTGGTATGGAAGATGAATTACATTTTTTTTATAAAATGTCGAGGCCTTAGGCCTACAAAACGTAGAAACATACTGTATAAAAAAACTACACCAACTTAACCCAACATTTATTCAATTAACAGACACTGAGAAACTATTCTTTCTACTTCTCTGCCCAGCACATATTGCTCCAATCATAGGGCAGTATTGCTATGAGATTTTTGAAGAAAGACGTCTTTTACTTTCAGTTGCTAGACCTCCTACCTAATGACATTGTCACTTGTTAAATATTGTTACTAGTATATAAATTATAACTGTGCTAGGATATTGTAACTATTATAACATGTATTGTTTTTCGTTTTTCTTGATGTTGATATTATTATTATTCATGTCTGTATAATTCATATACGGAAATAAATGAATTGAATTGAATTGAATTGAACTAAATTTTATAAAATCATACATACACACACACATAAATACACACACACACACACACACACACACACACACACACACACACACATACATACACACACATACATACATGTACGTACGTACATAGTATACACACATACACACACATACATACATATACATATACATATACATATACATATACATATACATATACATATACATATACATATACATATACATATACATAGTGTGGGTTCCCCATAGTGGGTTGAACCCCTAATATAAAATCCTGACTTAAATGTTTATTTGAGCTGGTCCGTTTGCCCTTGTCCCCTCCCTAAAATATGTCCCGAGTCTGCTCTTGCATTACGCACGCGGAAGACAGCCTGGATCCTTTTAACGATTACATAACTTTAATGACCGATGGCCTTGGGCCAAACGGAATAAATAGATGTGGTTCCCAGTAGGCCCTACCCGACTGAACCTATATTAAAAACATATTAATTTATTGTATATAAATTAATGTATATCATATACAAAAGGATTAGGCACAAGTTATGCAATTTACGAGGCCCTTTCCTAATTATAGAAACATAATTAAATTGTACAATACTGGCGACTGCAATTTTAAATCAATCCATAAATAAAGTAAATGTCCTTTAAAAAAACAACCCCAGAACACACACACACACACACACACACACACACACACAAGTGCGACCATAACGTTTAAAAAAGACCCCAAACATTTAAAATAATAATAATAATAACATTAAATTGCCGACACACCGAGTCAAAATTCATATCACAAACAAGCGGATCTGATTTCTTTGTGTGTATAGTACTATATATTTGGGATAGATCCCCGTCGGTGGGCTCACTGAGCTATTTCTCGTTCCAACCAGTGCACCACGACTGATATATCAAAGGCCGTGGTATGTACTACTCTGTCTGTGGGATGGTGCATATAAAAGATCCTTTGCTGCTAATCAGAAAGAGTAGCCCATGAAGTGGCGACAGCAGGTTTCCTCTCTCAATATCTGTGTGGTCCTTATAACCATGTCTGACGCCATATAACCGTAAATAAAATGTGTTGAGAGCGTCGTTAAATGAAACATTTCTTTCTTTCGAAATTTCTAAAATACTCTTTATGATGCCAGTATATTATAAATAGTTGTATTTCGTATGAATGGAAAACAAATTATGTAAGGCATAAGGTCCCCATAGGATCCCTACCCTGGTTTATACGCAATCTTTTATTAAGATTTACGACCACCGTTGCTACAGCCACTTCTACACATGAACTGATGACGTTTTATGCATTTCCGCTTGTTTTTACTGGTTACTAAAAAGGTTTCGTTTTATTCCTAAGTGTTTGTTTTTTTACAATATTTTACATTAATCTGTTTAAAGTGCAGAATTATTATAACCTATTGTTTATGTCGTTTTATAAAATCAGATTGCCCGACTACAAAGAATAATTCAGGAAGCAAGGATTAATGATTTAGTCGAGTTTAAACATTACATACGACTTGTGTTGTGATGGCTCGGCTCATTGTAATTTACAATGAGCCGAGCCATCACAACACAAGTCGTGACAAAGTTGAATAACACGATAAATCCAAAGCTAGGCGAAATTATATTCTTTCGCAGTTAAGAAATCGGCATCAGCAAAAACTAATCCTGAAGCAATGGTAGTTTGATTCATCTAAAATAATTTTGTCTCAGCAAATAACCCTCCACCCACCCAGAATACCCCCAACCCCCCCCCCCCCAAACAAACAACAAAAACAACAACTATACATGTATATGTATGCAATATCTACATTGCTTTTTATGTCACTGTGCTGTGATAATACTACAACCTTTATTGTAGATCATTTGACCATAGATGTTTTGGTTGAAACTCTTATTGAAGTTGTGTTCAAGATGGAGTACGGACAATTGCTCACTGGACAATTGCTCACCGGACAATACCTCACCGGACAATACCTCACTGGACAATTGCTCACTGGACAATTGCTCACCAATAAACTGAGAAATAGGACAATTGCTCACCACAATTGATGATTTTTTTATCAATAAAATTATATTTTAGGTTATGGTATGTGTTTGTAAATGGTTGGGTGGGAGTGGGAATCTCTGATATTATCAGTGGGTATGGTAACCTCAGTTTATTAAACACCTTTAAATAAAATAACAAAATTAATTCTAAATCAGCTATATTTTAAACAAGTTCAGCACATCAGTTCAGCATAGAAATGTCAATTAAACACCTTTAAATAATATAAAATAAATTCTAAATCAGCTATATTTTAAACAAGTTCAGCACCTAAAGGTGAGCAATTGTCTTATTTCTCACTTTATTGGTGAGCAATTGTCCGGTCAGGTCCTGTCTGGTAAGGTATTGTCCGGTGAGCAATTGCCCTACATTCGTTCAAGATAAACCTCAACATATTATGTCAACATATAAATCAGGGTGTATCTAAAATGATAGATGAATTAATTTTACTTCATATTTTACGTGAATATTGCTGAATGCTGAAGTGAATTTTGAGGAATGAATAATCATTTATCATAAATTATGAAAATAAATTTCATGTACATAGTAACTTAATATTACTGCATTGGGTGTTTATACCTAAACAAAGGAGTCAGGTTTAGGCAAAAAACTGTATATAATCCGAATATTTCACTTATGATGTATGAAGACCAAATGATAGTGACATGGTATCTTGTCACAGACATTAACATTGTAAAAATACATAGATAATGTTGATATTTTTAATAAATTTGTGGTTCACTGCTATATTGTTTTAGATCTTGAACACAGTACATCCAAACTTGTACATTGCTAATAGCTTGTATTGAAGTTTTAACACAGGTGCTGTATGTATGTTGAAATTACGCAAACAACACCTATAATATATGTATATATATTATTTTTAATGTTCTGGTTTAATATTCACTGGATCACATACCCCAGTAACAGTGTGCCACATTTTATTTTGGTCTAGTGTGACAGAATCATGCAGATAACTATTAATACATTTCTCTGATTTGACTCATTATGTTTTCCTAATCCAAATGGTCAAGTTTCATGTATTTGTATACATGAGCATGTTGAGGATATTAAAGCTGGATGATTAACTTGAATAAACACATCAGTTGCACTGATTTGTTCAGTAACATGAACTACCAATACTACATGTATGTATCTGGAGGAATCCAGGACATTTGCCCCCCAAGACATTTGCCCCCCAGTCCAAAAATGGATAGGTGGACATTTGCCCCCCAGTCGAAATGATGGCTAGGACATTTGCCCCCCAGTAGAAATGTTGGCTAGGACATTTGCCCCCCAGTTGAAATGTTGGCTAGGACATTTGCCCCCCAGTATAAAAATTGGTTTAATTAACAACTTAAATTACTGTGTTTAATAAGTTCTTAATTAACATTGAGCTTTACAGCTCATCTGTTTACAAACATAAAACATAACATACATAAAATACAGGAGAACAGGCTCTGATAAACAAGAAAACATATGTCACATAAAACAAACGGCAAATACCTTAAGATAACATTTTCTTAATTTATCTGCTTGAAATAAATATATTCCAAAATTACATAGCTGATTAAACTTCTGTATGTTATATAGTTGCAATAGCTTAATATATGATGGTTTCTTCCAATAATAAAAGTTCTGTTATGTTCTTCTTCTGAACATATTGTGGAAATATATCAATTAATGATCAAAGTGAACAAATAGTGAACATGTATCAATTACTGATAACAGTGAACAGACATGTATCAATTACTGATCAAAGTGAACAGATAGTGAACATATATCAATTAATGATCAAAGTGAACAGAAAGTGAACATGTATTACAAACTTGCAAAATTAGTGTTAATTGTCTTAAAATTCAAGCATATATAAGCCTCTTTTTGTAATGTCCAACTTATTACATGATGGAGATAATTCAGAGCACACGTGGGTCAGAGAACATACTGAAAGATAGGTATTCCTACACCAAGAAGAAGTCGCGCAAGTCTTCCATATAATTGGGAATGTTCCAAATGCAAGAGTTCTTCTTGCAAAGGAACAGTTACAACAGATCTTTCAGTAAGTATAAAATATACTTGTATATTATTGTTATTGTTATTATTATTATTACATGCACCCAGCTGTACATATATTTTATATCTAATAAAGCAAGAAGTTTCAGTGAATATATAATAATGTTTAAATAACAAACCCATCTTAAAATAATAATATCAGGTTGTTTACAAACTTTTGTTTGCGTATAACCCAGATATAAGTTGCTTTTATTAATACAGAGACCGAGATTAAGTCCGAAATTACCTGGGGCCGAAGTTACCAGGCCCAAGTTACCACGTTCCGTATAAGATACTATGAAATAATAAACATTTCTTTCTGTTCCAGAAAACACACATCACATCAGCTACAACCCATAGCCACCCAGCTGACCAGTTCGCCATAGAGGCCATGAAAGTAAGACATGACATCAAGAAATGTGCTACAACTAATCGTGGAAATCCTGGTCAGATTATCACCGATACACTGGCACAATACCCTGTTAGAGTACGCGTGGCGTCTGAAAAAACTGATACAATAAAGCGGTATGTGAGACGAATAAAACGCGGAAATACACCACTAGAACCAGCCACTATCAGTGACATCCCAGAACTTCCAGAGGAGTACACATCTACAGGTGGAGCTGATGATCTCCCATTTCTCTTATATGACAATCATAACGCAGGACAATCTGATAATAGGGTGTTAGTGTTTGGTACTGAACTTGGACTTAAGCATATGTGTGACAGTGACAGATGGTACATTGACGGGACATTCGGTACTGCACCAAGGCAATTCAAACAACTGTTTGTTATAAGGGCTGCTGTGAATGAAGTGTATGCCACTTGTATATATGCATTTCTGCCCAACAAACACCAGTCTACATATGAGGAAGTGTTTGCAGCTGTATTGAACTCTTTGTGAAGAATATGCTCTTGTACCAGACCCAACCACAATCTCATGTGACTTTGAAATAGCCATACACAATGCCATAAGGTCCATGCTAGGAGCACACATCAGAATTCAGGGTTGCTTCTACCACCTGACGCAAAGTACTTGGAGGAAAATACAAAATGCTGGTCTATCCATTCTCTACAAGAATGATGAATCAGTGAAACACTTCTGCGGAATGCTTGATGGATTAGCATTCTTGGCAACTGATCGTGTCCAGGAAGGTATGCGTCACCTGCGCACAATTGTTCCAGAACAGCTGGAAGATATAGTTGACTATTTTGATGTTAACTATGTAAGTGGACCCTATAAGTCAACACGTGGTCCGAGAGGAATCTTACGAATCGTACGTTCATACAATCCAAAATATCCTCTCGAGTGTTGGAATGTATATGAAGAAACCATGAATGACGGATCACGCACTAATAATGTCTGCGAATCCTGGAACAATGGATTCTGTCATCTTGTCGGATACAAAAACCCAGGACTGTGGCACACAATTCAGTGCATCCAGAAAGATCAAGTGAATGTTTTAACCGAGTTAGAAAGAGCACGAACAGGAGATCCAACCAAGAAACGTGTACGAAGAGAGACCAGACAACTGCAGCAGCAACTAAAGACCCTATGCAAACAGATGTCCCAGGGACATATAAAATGTGATTTCTAATGTGCTTTCTAATGTGCTTTTTCAACATGTGCTCAAACTTAAATATGTATTATATAAATATTTATCTGAAGTAAATATGTGTGTTTTTATAGTATTTGTCCAAAATGAAAGTTGTTTTTGTTTTATGTAAAATGTGCTCAAACTTAAATGTATCATATAAATATTTATTTGTTTAGATTTAGTACACTGTTTCGTACAAAATTAAAATAAAGTTCTTCACTGCCCTCAATGTGCTTTCTAATGTGCTTTTTCAACATGTGCTCAAACTTAAATATGTATTATATAAATATTTATCTTAAGTAAATATGTGTGTTTTTATAGTATTTGTCCAAAATGAAAGTTGTTTTTGTTTTATGTAAAATGTGCTCAAACTTAAATGTATCATATAAATATTTATTTGTTTAGATTTAGTACACTGTTTCGTACAAAATTAAAATAAAGTTGTTCACTGCCCTCAATGTGCTTTCTAATGTGCTTTTTCAACATGTGCTCAAACTTAAATATGTATTATATAAATATTTATCCAAAATGATATATTTAGTGTTTTTGTTTCATTTTATCAATATAGTAGATAGCAACTGGGGGGCAAATGTCCTAGCCATCATTTCGACTGGGGGGCAAATGTCCACCTATCCATTTTTGGACTGGGGGACAAATGTCCGTATCTCATCTGGAGATAAACTGGTGGATAAATGAAAACATTCATTTTGCTTGTGCATTTTGTGAAATATCTGGTAACTCTATTTTTTCTTTTGGTGTTCTTTGTAATGTCTTTATTTTTCTGAACAAACAATAGGTATTTTGACTGTAGAACAGTTTAATATACATGATATTGAACAGGCAAGGATTGGGTTTATAAAAATGAATATACATATTAAGCAAATATAAAGTGAAAAAATATCTTTCATGTTGCTGTTTAAAATTTCACACTTATTACAACTGCCTCCATTTCCCCAGGGCTTTTAATTAGCACTAATGTGTGAAGTAAATTAAGTACTCTTAGTCTGCCAGAAGTAGAGATACACATCCTTTTGATAAGACAGTTACAAAGTGATCAGGTAATACCTTCCATTCTCCTACAGAAATTGTATTGCCCCACTTAGTAGAGCTCTGTAATCCTTTTGTACGGTGATATCTATATACTGGTGGTGTTTGTGAACTGCAGAAGTTGATGTTACATAAATTATTTTAGTTCATTTAATTAAAATACATATACATATGTTTTTCAAGTTGGTTTTATCACACAAACTGTTTGAATGTACAATGGCACAAATGTCCCTCCATTAACAGGGACAGGTTTTTAATGGATCACAGTGACTAAATTTATATAATTAAAAAAAAAATACTTATCACTTCCTAGCTATTACATGTAGTTGATCATATGGATTAAAAAACCCTAAAAATTTAGCTTAGAAACAAAAAAAAGAAGAAAAATCATGTTTTTCAGTAACAGGGACACCATAAGTATATTTTAATAAATTACTACTAATTACTTATAATATTTTAAAATAATTTCTTTTAGCTAACTTTGTAAAGTAAAGTATGTTTTACTATTTAAAGTTGTTTAATATGTCTTCTAGATAATTTTTACAGTCTAGTACTGTAACAAAGGTATATATTTTTAATAAAAAGTTACTGCTGTTAATTGAAGTCAAAAATGTGATTTGCTAAAATGGGCATAACTTTTGAATGGCTAGGTATATCTAAGAACTACAAACAGTTTCGGAAACTAAACACAAGTAGCTTTTTGATCATACCACACAAGTTACTGAATTTATTTTCTCAAATGTGACATTTTGCTTGACCTTGCCCCAAAACAAAAATGTTCATACTGGGAATTCTGTGTACATGGTACATGTAAATTATTTCCGTTTTCCTCCATATTTGTTAGTTAAGACTTCTTTTATCAGCTATGTAACCTACCAGTAATCAAGTTTATGCCACTTAATATTCACCTTTACTCTAATTGATAAAATAATATTAATTAGCATTATTTTATTATCTTAAGTGAATATATATATATAGATACATATATATATATATATATATATATATATATATATATATATATATGTATATTTGACAACCTGGATCTATTCATAAAACTTTTATCTTCTTCTCTCTTTAGGTAATCATGGATGGCAGACAGTTGAACATTCGATGCAAGTGGAAATCTGGACAAACATACCTCAGTGATCTGCACTTAAACTCAACTGTAGGAAACCTGAAAGAACAGTTAAGCAGTATAACAGGCATTGCCAAAGAGTACATCATAATTCGCCTGGGTTATCCACCAAAGATTATAGACATCAATGATGAATCACGACCTCTTACTTCCCTTCCATTTCGGTCCGGAGATACTCTCATTGTAGAGGAAGACAAGGTTGTAGCAGAAGATCGTCAGAAATATGTCGACCAGGCCATGCAATCCCAATTCCTGTCTGGAGTTAAAGGATTTCTTATAAGAAAGGTGGTTCCTGCGGATAACTCTTGTTTGTTTACCAGCATCAACAGCCTGATGGACAATGGAAAAGTGGACCCATCTCGCGCTCCCGAATTGAGGAAGCTGATCGCCCGTATTGTTATGGGTGACCCAAAAACATACAACGATGCTTTTCTTGGAAAACCCAATGACAAATACTGTAATTGGATACAGAAGCCCGATTCATGGGGTGGCGGCATCGAACTGTCCATTCTGTGTAGTTACTTTCAAGTGGAAATTGACATCGTTGACACGCAAACTGGAAGGATTGACAGATTCGGAGAAGACAAATATTACAAGGAACGTATACTGCTGATCTACAATGGAATACACTATGACCCACTGGTCATGGAACCAGTGGATTCCACAAGGCCGGTAGAATATAAATTCTCAACAAGTGACGAGTCTGTGCTGGCTCAGGCCATGGAACTGGCTTCAGAGGCCAAAGAATCCCGCCAGTATACAGATGTGTGTAATTTCTCTCTCCGATGTCTTATTTGTCAGAAGCCATTACAAGGGACCACAGATGCCGAGTCGCATGCTAAAAAAACGGGACATATTAATTTTGGGGAATATATTTAGCCTAGGGTTGTATGTCCTTGGAATATATTTAGCCTATGGTTGTATGTCCTATATATTTAGCCTATGGTTGTAATATATTTAGCCTATGGTTGGAATATATTTAGACTATGGTTGTATGTCCTTTGTAAGCACAACCTTTACTCTACAGTATTAGAAAAAAAGAGAAAAGATATTTGATCCATTATGTTTAAATTTAAATTTTTCTTTTCTAATCTTTTCATGTATTATTTATTGCACAAATTCACATGTACAACAGGCATTGCATGCTTATTTTCTGCATTACTGGTAAAATGTAAGCCAGTATAATGTAAGCTATTATATGGAAGTAGAGTAAAATTTAGTTGAGAAGCTTACTGTACATAATGAAGTTGAATTCTACAGTGATAAATGAAGTCTTGATTTTTAGTGAGGTTTATAGTCTTTGTTCTACCTCTACCAAAGACTTATTATTATAATTTTTTTATATTTTTAATATACAACACTTTGCTATATTTATGAAATAAAACATCTGAAAATACAAAACATTACTTTGCCTAATTTTATATCAGAAAGTAAAGTGTGTTGCTGCCACATTGACGGCAGCTTAGCAGCAAAGAAAAGAAGATAAAGACAGGTCTGTAAGTCCAATTTGCGAGTGCGAATAATTTTTACATGCTCATATACCACTAGAGTTTGGAGCATGTCTGTCCCGGGGCCTGTCTCTGAATAGCCAGGGGCCAATTTGCAAAAGTTTTTTTCTTTAACCTGAGAAGCAGTTGCACATTGGCCTTTGATATACCAGTTATGGTACATTGATTGGGCTGAAGAAAAAACATTGATCTTAGGGCCTACCACACCTTAATTGAAAAGTCTACCATTAAGGTACATCCCACCCATTGGAAGCTCAGGTTCTTTTATCTGGACTTGCCACAGGCTGTCTTGTCTGGGAATATGCATATAAAACATCCCTTGCTACTATAATGGAAAAAGGCGTGCTCTGAATGGGCATGTTAAACCGTATGACCTGACCTCGGTGGGAAAATGTAGCAGGTTTCCTCTCTTAGACTACATGTACCCGGTATATGCCAGAATTACCAACTGTTTGACAACCAATAGCCAATGGCTTATAAATCCATGTGCTCTAGGGATGTCACTTGGCAAAACTAAATTTTGCCATAGTCTGAATGACATACAATTGTGTAGTTTTTTTCTTCTTGAAATGTAATTTGGAATAGGAAGTAACTTGGTGTGTCCACAAATGGGACATTGTGGACACTGAAGGTTAAAACAAACAAATAATGAATGAAGGAAATGTTTTATTTAACAACGCACTCAACACATTTTATTTACAGTTATATGGCATCAGACATGGTTAAGGACCACATATATTGAGAGGAAACCCACTGTCGCCACTTCATGGGCTACTCTTTTTCGATTAGCACCATCCCACAGACAGGATAGTACACACCACAGTCTTTGTTACACAAGTTGTGGAGCACTAGCTGGAACAAGAAATAGCCCAATGGGCCCAATGATGGGGATTGAACCTAGATCGATCACCCATCAGGCAAGCGGTGTACCACTGAGCTACGTCCCACCCAAAACGAATAATGAACACCACTAGTAACCCTTAAAGGTGCATTCTTACAGTTGCAAGTGTCATATTTAGACAGAACCACATACCAGTTTGCACGAGTTTATAGTGCGCAAAAATATTATACCACGAAAATGTGTAGCGGTCGAGTGGTATGAATCTTGTGCACTATAAACATTACATATCACCTTTATATATTATGATCAACAAAAGTTTAATTAAATAACATAATTTACTTAGTCTGAAAAGTTGGTTGAATTTTACGGAATTGACGGAATGCTAGGAACATGACATCATGTGGGTGAACACGTACCACACATGCATGATTTTGTATCACACATATGTTCAATAAAAGGTTTTTCTTATTTCACGGTTAGAATTGTCTTTATTGCTATAATAGTAAGACTAACTGGGTGTGTAATAATGTGTTATAATTACATACGATAATGGGTTCAAATTATTTGTACCATATATTCTTTTTTTTATAATAATGGTATGTATTATCCTGTCTGGGATCGTGCATATAAAACATCCCTTGCTACTAATCGAAAAGAGTAGCCCATGAAGTGGTGAAAGCGGGTTTGCTTTCTCAGTATCTGTGTGGTTCTTAACTATATGTCAGACAACAGAGAACTGTAAAATAAAATGTGTTGAGTATGTTGTTAAATAAACATTTCCTTCCTTCCTTCAAATTCAAACTATTCTGTATATCACATGTTAACCTGTCGGTCAACCTTAATGTATATACGTTAAAGTTTGTTTCGTTTAGTGACACCACTAGAGCACATTAATTAATTAATCATTGGCTATTGGATGTCAAACATTTGGTAATTCTAACTCGTAGTCATCAGAGGAAATCCACTACATTTTTTCTTTTACATGCACTTCCCACAGAAAGGAAAGAACATACCATGGCCTTTGACCAGTTGTGGTGCACTGGTTGGAATGAGAAAAACCCCAATCAGTTGAATGGATCCACTGAGGTGGTTCGATCCTGCGACGCAACCACCTCAGACGAAAGCTCAACTGACTAAGCTAAATCCCACCCCCTTACAGGATATTGTCATAATATGTGGTACATTTACAAAATAATAGTAAATACTTTTTGTTTTTTGTAGGCATGTAATTCAAGATATATCAAAAAGAAGAAGTTTGTTTTGTTTTATGACACCACTAGAGCACATTGATTTACTAATCATTGGCTATTGGATGTCAAATATTTGGTAATTTTGACACATAGTCTTAGAGAGGAAACCTGCTTTAATTTGATCCATCCCACAGACAGGAAAGCACATACCATGGCCAGTTGTAATGCATTGGCTGGAATGAGAAATAGCCCAGTGGGTCCACTGAAGGGGATCAATCCCATACTGACCGCATATCAAGTGAGCATTAAGATATACAAGGTATAATCACCTGTGTCAGGTATTTTAATGCTTTGTAAAAAAAAAAAAAAATGGCTCGGTGGTGTCGTGGTTAGACCATCAGTCTACAGGCTGGTAGGTACTGGGTTCGGATCCCATTCGAGGCATGGGATTTTTAATCCAGATACAGACTCCAAACCCTGAGTGAGTGCTCCACAAGGCTCAATGGGTAGGTGTAAACCACTTGCACCGACCAGTGATCCATAACTGGTTCAACAAAGGCCATGGTTTGTGCTATCCTGCCTGTGGGAAGTGCAAATAAAGGACCCCTTGCTGCTAATCGGAAAGAGTAGCCCATGTTGCGGCGACAGCGGGTTTCCTCTCAAAATCTGTGTGGTCCTTAACCATATGTCTGACGCCATATAACCGTAAATAAAATGTGTTGAGTGCATCATTAAATCAAACATTTCTTTCTTTCTTTTCTTGTAAAAAACTAATTCAGGCCTATGGGAACAATATCTAAGTTATTGTGTGTGTTGGGGAAGGGGGCACAATTCATTTAATTTCTATTCATTTACTTATTTTTTTTATTATCAGGGTGTGAACACAGTATGTACCGGTCTTAAAAAAAGTTAGTTTGTTTTGTTTTACGACACTACTAGAGCACATTGATATATTAATCATAGGCTATTGGATGTCAAACATTTGGTAATTTTGACATACAGTCTTAGAGGAAAGCTGCTATATTTCCCATTAGTAGCAGGGGATCTTTTATATACACCATCCTATATACAGGATAGTGCATACCATACCAGTGGTGGTGCACTGGCAGGAACAAATATTTGAGTGGATCCACAGATGGAAATTGATCCTAGACTCACTGCACATAAGGCGAGTGCTTTACCACTGACCTACGTCACGCCCCCCCCTTCCCATCCGATGGCTTAACAACAACACTGATGGGACACATGCCAGATTTTTATCTTTATATAGAGATCCCTCCCCCCCCCCCCCCCAAAAAAAAAAATCCCGACATTTTCATTTTAAAGGGGCAATTGCTGTGTCCCCCTAACCCATCCCCTGCCGTTCTTACAGGCCTAATATTGCAGGACCCTCGGACCCTTTGAAAGAAGGGGCACGAAGGGCCCGTACATGTTAGAGGGGATGTGGAGTCATGCTCCCTTGAGACAATTGTTTAAATTTGAGGTTTTCATCATACAGTATTTCCAACACTGAGCATAATAACAGGAAAAGGGGGAGGGGTCAATATCTCCGTGAAACCTGTAAGGCAAGCTGTTTGTTTATAAATAATGTACAATGGATTTGCCTAGCCTGAGTTCTCTGCCGTTTGAGAGGTAGGCAGACATTTGGAAGGTTATGAAAGAGTGATTCCAATGTCCGTCTAAAGTGTCCCATCCTACAAAAATGTTTTTTGGTTGTTGTTTTTTTGTAAATGATCTCGGTTTGGTTTGACCTGACAGAAGCAAAATAAAAGTGTTTTGGAGATTAAAAAACCAAACACTATTTTAATGTGTAATTTAAAAAACAATCGGCTCAGCAGGGCTGTAGCTAGCTTTTTTGGTGAGTGGGGGCAGATAGATTCTTGGAACCAAAGAAGCATGGAAGGAACAAGAAAGACACTAAGGGGTTCGGGGGCATGCCCTCCAGAAAATTTAGAGGTTCTGAAATACCATTTTGCAGCCATTTCAAGGAGGTTATATACTTAAAGCGTTAATATTTATCAATAACCAGTAAATTGGTATGTTTACTGGATTTAAAAAACAAATAATAAAAAATTGGAGGCGGAGGGACCCCCGCGACCCTGCTCAGAAAAAAAAGTCTAGTAAATTCCATAGTACTTATGAAAAAAAAACCCCACCGTGCCCTGTGGCAAGGACTATAGCTCTAGAACGGCAGAGTACTGGGCTAGGATTTGCCATATCTCAAGCAAATTTTCTTTTTTTGCTTTAAATTATTTTTCAGGGGAGCACGACTCGACCTCCCTGTAAACTTCGCTCGCCAGTCTAGACGCCCCCTACCCCGGTAATATTCTTGCACGCGCGCCTGTGGGTTTGATCAATTTCATTACCAGTAAAATGAAAGTATATTTCAAAAAAAGAAGAAGTTTTTCAACCAAATCCCCGTAACCAACTGGACAGTGTTCGATATAAGCACTTGTCCATTTGTCCTGACAAGTGAAAATCTGCTCGAACAAGCAAAATGTACGTGGTTGTCCAGGGAACAAGTAAAAATGTTCAATGCAGTTTAATTTTAAGAAATAAAAAATACGGTCATTGTACTTGAATAAAACAAAACATTTATTTGGACAAGTAAAAATATTGCTGGACAATTAGATTTTTCGATGTACTTGTCCGATGGACAAATAATTCTGCTTATTTCTATTGCTGCTGGACTTAGCAAGTTAATTAAGTGCTGTTTTTACAGTTAGCAGTAACTGTTACCCCTCTCCTGAAAAAAAAGAGGTCCAGCTGCATACCCTATATTAAGGCACCCTGGTTATTCCCCTACCCCGTTGTTTCAGGTTAGCTAGTACAGGGCCGTAGCTAGGATTTTTTGTTGGGGGGGGGGGTTAACTGAGTAGTTAATAATCTAAAACTCCTTTTCTTTAAGTTTCTATAATGCTTTCTGATTTTTTTCGGGGAATTTGCCCCCCCCCCCCTCTTGCCCCCATACTAGCTACGTCCCTGTAGTATAGACATGGCCCTGAAGAAAATGACTGACCCAACGGTGTTTATGGTTACCATAGTACGCATAGTAGCTTCGGTCAAGTCACGTGACCAGACAGAAGCCCGTCAACGCATGTTGCTTTGAAAGCTAATTTTAAACCCGGGGGGTAAGGGCACACGATGAGTGCTGCAGATGTTACAGCAGCACCTGTTATCCCAGTGGCAACAGCTACAACGACCTATACACACAATCACAAACATCGTCCTGGTTACAAGTAAGTAGCCATGGTTGTCGAGTAGCCTATTTTGACGATGCCGATGGATGTTGACAATCAAAGATGTCAACACTAATAAATTATAACATTTTTTTTATTGTCTCATTATTTATTTATTTATTTATTTATTATATTACTATTAATAATAATATATTATTAATTGTTATTAATTATTATAAATTATTAGTATTTGCACTTATAATTCAGTTAGGCCCTATTCAAAATATTTCTGAATTTGAATGAAACATTTCCATACATGTGCAAATAAATGCTGAGGAGATTATAGGGCAAAGGGAGTTGGTTACTCCCCCTGCATGAGAGCACAGTCCACACAGGCACAACCCCCCCCCCCCCCCCAACTTATCCGGGCAGTGTTTCTGCCAGAAAGAAATTTTTGGGTATGGCGCAAAGAAATTGAATATTTACAATGTGTGTGGTGAATGCAACTGCAGTTGATTGGGCGTATGTGGGGCCTCCCCCAGAAAGAAAATGGGTTAGGTTTAGAGTTAAGAAAATCATACAGTAATGATAAGAGTAATTAATTTTGTCAAACGGTCAACTTAAAAAAATAAAATCTGCAAAAACATTTGGGTATGGCGCCATACCCGTTTTTAAAACCCTCTAGCAGAAACCCTGTCGGGACAGTGGGGCTAAACCAGGGGCCTTATTCACAAAGCAACATCACGTCATCCTTGTAAGTCTTTTTGCGCAACACTGCGATATCCCAAAGTTGCGATAGTTTAGTGAATTAGGTCCCATAACTTTCTGTATTATTTTGATTTAAACACTTTATTAACTGTCAAATATACAGTGTTGAGACTGCCCAACAGCCATATGGGGTAAAATATCCAACCGTTACCCCCCCCCCCCCCATTGTTAGGATTAGAGTTACGGAGAGGTTCCTTCGTTATACATGTATCAGTATAATGGGGGAGGGGGGGGGGGGTGTGTTTACAGGCAGATATTTTTCTTGGGTGGGAGCTAGGTGAACTGATTTGTTTTAATGATTAAAGGGACTTTAAAGATTTTGCAGACTAACAGCATTTTTGATGACTAAAATTACATATTAAAATGTAATATATTTTCATGTTTAGAATATCAGTGTCTGTATAAACAAGGTGTTTTTGTCATCCTAATGTTTGTAGGTGTCCAAGCTTTATTTTACCTCCCAATAATTTTGTACATACAAAACAAATTAATACTACGAAGTGAAATAAAAAATAACTACCAAAAACACCAGCACATGGCCGCAAACACATTGGTATTCTGAACAAGAAAATGTATTTAATATGTAATTTTAGTCAACAAAAAGAACTGTTAGTGGAAAATATCTTACACTAGCTGCTAACTCAGGACAGTCCCTTAAAAAAAGAGTAATAAATCACCTATAATTAGCTGGGAATGTACATGTTATACACTGGCGTAGGAAGGTGCCAAACAGTGGGGTGTGGGTGGGGTGGTGGGGCACACTTACTTTTACACATTTTTACACTTATAAAACAAAGCAAAATATCTGAAAAGTGGGGGGCACATGTCCCCTTGCCCCCTCCCCCCCCTGACACCAGTGATGTAGTTGCTCCAAACACTTTACAATATGTTTTTACTGAATTGAAAACAGTCCCTCAATATTCTGTTTTAAAAGGCTACTTGAATTTGCTATTTGGAAAAGCACAATAATCCTATACGGCCTTTTCTGCTTCAGCTGGGGTGGCAGGGTGTAGAATCTTCAAAGTTGGCGTTGCCATTTTGCCGTTAGCCCCCGTCCTACAGGGAACGTTCTGTTTTCAAAAGTTGCAATGCAATACTGAACAACATGAAACCCTGGCAATCATGAAATTAGCCCCAGAAATAAATAAACAAACAAACTGTTCCACAGCTTTTTCTATGGCAGTTTTTCTGTTAAGGGGTAAGAGAGGAGTTTAATCATGTCAGTATTACAAAAAAAAGAAGAAATAATAAACAAAAGTGACAGAGAAAATTGAAAGTTCTATGTCAAAACAAATGCTGTGTACAGACCTTGCTTTTTACGGTGCGCAGGTGTGATCGCGCCCGTACAGCGCACATAATTTCAATCTGAAGAATGTGAAAAACAGTATATGTTGTACTCAACAAACGGCGCACGTAAAATAGATGGGTATATTTATTTCCACTGTTTACAAAAGTCAACAGTTTTCATAGATCATTTAGCTGATAGGAAGGTCCTTTTATTAAAATTATAAAAATTAAAAACTTGGCAGTGGCTTCCATGCAGTCGTTAAACTGGTATTTCTCTTTGTTGAACAAATCGGGAAATACTGGTTTAATAAACAGTTTTGTAGACGTACAAGTAAAAATCCAATCTGAGCTACACTGCCTATTTTATTTAGTTTTCACTTGCCTTAGCATATTGAAGTGTGCGATTGTCCACTCGCCTATAATTTTCAAAAACCAAGGACTGCATGTAAAATAATAAAAACAAAATAAGGTGGGATTCTCCATGGCATTGTTGATTGCTGTGGTTAATTGAAAGGGTTGCACTTGTTCAATGTCCATTCTCACTTTTGATGCCAAATATAAAGTAAAATATCCACAAGTTCTAATGCCCCCCCCCCCCCCCCCCCCCACACACACACACACCTCATTTGCCCTCCAACAATAGTGGCAGTGGCGGATCCAAGATGGTAAGAAAGGGTTTTTAGTAGCTATTACAAGTAAAAAACCCAGAAAGAATCTGCCCTTTTCTGGCACCAATGCTTGGCCCTTCCACATGCACGCATGCACGCACAAACACACACATATTCTCGCTATGATGCGCCATGCCACCTTACCAAATACTAGATCCATCCCTTACTATATACTTTGTAAACCATCATCTGTCCACAGATATCCAATGACTGCACTGATGAATATATATTTAGCAAAACTGTTTGTCATAAAGGGTGGAGATATAAGCAGGCTGACAAACAAATTATTAAATTTAAATTATTACATTATGAATGATGTATGGAATCTGCTTAATCAGTAATCAAACAATGCATAACATACGTGTATACAGGATTGCTGTAAATAATGTTTTTTGATTGCATGGAACTGTGTGATGCCATCTTCTTTTTTTTCCTTCTTTTTTGTGATTGCGATGTACAAAACGTGAAAACCGAAGTTTGTAAAATAATTTTCTTTTGTTCAAATACTGTACATTATTGTTCTCATGTGCTGAAAATAAGAAATATTTCAATATTTATTAGTTGTTTTTCATGGGTCGACTTATAAACGGGTCAATAAAAAAAAAAAGTTTTCAGGGCTTGAAATTAGGGACTCGACTTATAGCCGAGATTGACTTACAGGTGAAGATATATGGTAAGCATTATTATGTGCATAAAGATATGATAACTGAAGATCATGTTTCACAAAACAACTTTATTACCTTGTTAAAAACGGTGTTGCTCTGCAATTTTGGGGCTACACATTTTTACCTATTATCCATTTTACCCTTGGGGGAAAATGTGTCTGAAGATGCTATCAAGTGGGAGGTGGGGATGTTATACTAATTTGGATTTCCAGCTATAATAAGAGTCTTTTTTTTTTTTAACAACAAAATTTACTGTATATTTAAAAAGAAAAAATTCCTTTGAATATCATTGCTTGTATGTACATGTATAAGGCATGTTCATGTATAAGGCATGTTCAAAAATATGTTCTTTGTTTCTTGACTAGATTATCACAGAGCATTCAGTCTGCTTTACCAAATGGGATGGTGAATGGTGAGCACTTCATAGTATTACGTAAGTCGAGCACCAGCAAGAATCCCGATGATGAGGAAATTCAAGAAATTAGAAAGACTCGGTCGAAGCATAACCCCTATAAAGTAAGATAGCTTTTTTTTGTAAAAGTGTTACTATCAGATTTGTAAAATATATACAAACTTCACAGTTTGAAATGTGCTATCATTTGAGTCCAGTCTGAGGTATATGGACTCACTACACCGTTCACTTCTGGGTGAGAGTTCAATTACAAATTATGTATCATAATTCACTGTTCTAGTAGTTCCTAATTGTGACAGACAATTTGACATGCATGTTGTGGTTCACATATTCACTTGTAGCTATTGGGGTAGAACTAAAACAATTTTTAATTTTCAGTGATATTCCTTCTGGCTGTATTTTGTACATACATGTATTGTGAATTTACTTTTTGGGACATAGGTGTACAATGGAAGTGGTTACTGGTGTGAATTGGTTCCTATACCATCTGTTTGGACTGATACTACAGCCAGATGTGATCATATAGTAGAGACCACACAGGAAGACTGGTAGTACCACACACTGCCACCAGTCCATTGCAGTGTTTCTTTGGTTGAAAACCACATGTTCATTGACAATAATTGCAACATTTATCTGTAGTACTACAAGAATATCAGTAGTTGTAACTGGTACAAAATACATTGAAATACCTTTGCACAAAACAGAACTCATTTTAATTGCTAATTTTGTTTTTTTCAGTGGCAAAGTAAAAAATTAAGGAAATTGTCATTAGTTATTGAAAAATAGTGGTGTTGTCATGGTGACAAGTGTCTACTTTTGTGATGCAAGTGTTGTTAATCCATTGCTTATTGACTACAACACAAAATTTAGATGTTTAGAATTATTAGGTAACTTTGATGGGACCCCAGTCATCAGACCTGTCAACCCTCTCGGATTCCGCGGGAGTCTCCTGGTATTTGATCAAATCTCCCGTCCTCTGCGCGGGAGACAATTTCTCCTGTTAAATGACATTTTTGTAAGCATAAAAAAAAAATTGATCCTGTTTTGCCAAAATAACATAAGGGAAGTAACTCATTCTCATTCAGAAAATGTCGACTACTGTCGGTTTCCGAGAATGTTAACAGGCCGAATTATTGTCCCGAGTTATTTAAAAAAAAAAATGCATTAAATCATAATAATATTTATATATATATATATTTTTAAATTTGTTTTAATTTATTTTATTATTATTTTTTTTAAATGCCAAGATCTAAGGTTAACAAGTATATATATATGACATTCTGTAGAGTTCATATAACTTATTGTAATATATATCTTTTTTAAATCTTGCGATTTTGGGTTAAATTGTGTTAATTTAAAAAATCTCCTGCTTTTTTACAAAATCTCCTGCTTTTTCAACACACACCTCCTGCTTTCTCTTGACTAAAGGTTGACAGGTCTGCCAATCATCTCCCTGTTGGTGCATTTTCTGTGGATCCTAAATGGCGGACATTTGTTTATGTTTTAATTAAGTACTCAGTTTCAAGTAACTTGTCTTTCTGATGAGGTTAACCATTCAAAAGTGACTTATTTTAACAAAACTTGGTGGTTTGGCATAGATATTATTTCAATATGAGCTATTTTGAATGGACATTTTAATATTTAAAGATCTACAGTTGACTTCATCTGTACGTTGTCAAGTATATGAAAATGTTATCATTGTATTCTAGGACTGGATCATATACATAATATAATATATATTATCAAGGATGGATCCACAATTTTTTTAGGGAAGGGTGCAAGGTTTAAAAAGGGCAGCTATAGTATTTATAGTGTGGATGCAATGTAGAAAAAGAGCACACAACAAAGTCAAAATGATATACTGCTGCAAAAACATCCAGTTGACCAAGATATTACATGCCCCCACTAATTTAAAATGTATCTGTTAAACACTAAACAGTGGATTTTCCGGCATTTTACAATGGGGGAAAGGGTACACCCCCCATAAAACCTTCCACTGTATGCATATAATGTCCAATTACCCTGATTTAATTAATTTTAAAAACTTATTAAAATGGATATATTGATACAGAATTCATGTACAATATACTTGAGGCAAGTGAATGGTCCTTACTTGGCATTGGAAAAAACATTTGGGGTTATTTTAATGACAATTTAGTGGAAATATTTATAGGGTAAATGCTAATAAAGGTATTGTAACCCAAAATAAGGCTTAAATTTAAAACATTTCATTGTGCCAAATTTTTAAGTTTTCTGTCACTTTTTGCTAAATAGTTATTTCCCCTTAACAGAAAATTTGTAATGAACACCATCCATCCATCCATCCATCCATGACTTTCTTTTTTTGCTTCTCTTTTATATGCAATACTGGTAGTAAAAAAAAAAAAAAAGAGACGATATTCTACCAACCAGTCAACTGTAAAACAGGTGTTTCAGATTTAATATAGCAAACAAAGTATTGTTAGGAATGGCCTAATCAAATCAGGTACAGCAAAAGATCTTTACAGGCCGATTCATGACTTGAACACGGTTGTAGCAAAATCACTCTACAGACTGAGGTACTGTTGTAGGTTGTATTGTAACATGTTTGTGGGTGGGGTTTTTTTTTTTCTTTTTTTTCTTTCTTAAATATACATGTAGATTATTACATGAAAGTGAATGTAATATTACATTTATGGAATGGGTTTTAGAACTTTTTTTTTTGTTGTCCAATGAATTTTATAAATTTTGTATGGTACTTATAATTTATTTCTGATCCACAAACTAATTTATATTCATCAATCAGTTTGTATTCATTATGCAATTGATATTGATTACCTTGAAAACATGGGGGAGAGCCAGAAAGGGTGTTTGTCAATTGTTATGTATCATTTTCAAAATTAGTCTTTATATAATAATAAAATTAGGAATTATTTACATTTAGATTACTCCAAAATTGGGAATTAAAATGACATAGCCTTTGAGGAATGGTTGGAAATGGGGCTGATTATTGGAGTCTAGGAACAGAGCTGATAAACACCTGCAATGATCAGTGTTTCTTAAAAAATAAGTTCTTTTAACATTGACCTGTGATATTTATAATACATATGTATTTCCATTTTATATAGGTGGTGTTGTTATTTTAAAAAAATGTTTTGATCTGTAGTGTTAATAGTTTGTTGTTTCATGTATTGAGTGATCATGTTTTAAATATGTGAATACGTTTTACCACAGCTCCATGCACTATATTTTGACTACAAGCTATCTGTATATAGACTGTCATCCGTTCATCCATCCATCCATCCATCCATCCATCCATTCATCCATCCATCCATCTATTCATCCATTCATATTCCTTTGAGCCAATTTTTGTTTGTCTTCAAACATCCAATCATTCATTGTATTCGCTTGTACCAGTACATGTACATCTATAGGAATTACACTTACATTTTTTGCTCAGATGAAACTTAATTTTTGTTACAACCAATATACTCACATTTATCACAAATCACAGGACTTGTGGTATTAACTGCTCTATTAAAAGTTGGGTGCATCTCGAACTTAACTGTTACTTCTCAGATGCACGTGCGTTTTTAAAAATATAAGAAATGCATTTTGTGATATTAAAAACACCAGGATGACCCAAAACACTTCGAATGTATGGAAATGGATAATCTAAACAATAAAATATGTGTAAAGTATGATTTTAGTTATAAAAAAATGGCTCTAATAGTAAAAAATATGCCTTAGTGTTTAAAAACTAGGGTATGTCCCTTTAAATGACTCCGCGTAGTCCCAGTTAGGGTAGCAGTTAATCACTCCCCTCAATGTTTTTCACAACGAGGTCCGGGGATGTGTTGGTGTACTGATGTACGTTCTTAGATTGGATGTCTGGTGGTGCCGTGTTTCTGATAACTGTCACTATTGTTTATTCTGGTTTATCTTATGATTCAGTTCCTCAATAATTACTCACTAGAATTATATAATATTTCAGCATGAAAGGAAAGGAATATTTATTTAATGACATATCATCCATTGTTTAATAATATTGCAATACTTTTCTCATAATCTACAGTATTTGTTTTTTTACATCAACAGTATATTTTTTCTCACAATCGTATCTACAGTATTTGTTTTCTCACAATCGTATCTACAGTATTTGTTTTTTCACAATCGTATCTACAGTATTTGTTTTCTCACAATCGTATCTACAGTATTTGTTTTGTCACAATCGTATCTACAGTATTTTTTTTTTCTCATAATCTATAATATTTGTTTTCTAACAATCTAATATATACAGTGTTTGTTTCTCATAATAAATCTACAGTATTTGTTTCCTTATAATCTAATCCACAGTATTTATTTTCTCATAATCTACAGTATTAATTCCATCTTGACATAATTATATTCTTATTGAATTGTTTGTTTAGTATTTACTTCAGTCATAGTCACAGACTCCACCCCCAACTCTATGCATACAGGCAAGAATCAGTGACTTTATAATCAGTATGTATAACTTCATTAAAGATATAATTTGTTTAGCCTTGGTGTACAAGAATTGGGCTTGATTGGAACTCTGGGATAGCTACTGTTGCTAGGGTTTATGCAGGCGGTTATGTAATTTTTTTTCCGCATTGGCCCTGATGAATTGATTTTTCTTTAGTTCTCCGATAATTGATGTATTTTTGTTGGGACTGGGCTATAGAATTCTATTGCCAGCTACACTGAGGGAAATTCTAACATCTATGCCTGAAATGCATTATTCTGATCGTCTCACCGATAGGAACAATACCAGGAATTAAGCCGTGAATATTAAACAGAATCTCGATTGATAATCTGCAGTAATATGAGATAATAGCACATCTTGTTTCAGTGTGATAAATGGTAGCTATTATAACAAACTACATCTTGTGTTCAACTTTTAACTTTTGTAATGGTATAATCGTTACAGTGCTATATATAGGACGTTATTTTAGTTGTTTTTATTTTATGAGCGTATGCCATAAAAGAAAAAAAGTTGGATAAAAATCAATGTTTTTGATGGATGCCTTCAGGAGTGGAAGGGAAGTACCAAAAGAAAATATGTATACTCATGAATATGTTGATAATTGTGAATAGCCTCTAAAGTCTAAGGCCCTAGTTTGAACCGGTGAAAATATATACACACCTCTAACACGTCTGGATAAAGTTACAACAGAGTGAAACAAGAGTCTGTGATTGATACTGAAACTTGTAAATACCCTTAAAATAGACTGAATCGGTCTCTATAACTGTTAGGGGTGGGATTTAGCCCAGTCGGTTGAGTGCTTGCTTGAGGTGCTTGCATCGCAGGATCGAACCATCTCGGTGGATCCTTTCAGCTCTTTCTAACCAGTGCACTACAACTGGACAAGAAAGAAATGTTTTATTTAACGACACACTCAACACATTTTATTTACGGTTATATGGCGTCAGACATATGGTTAAGAACTACACAGATTTTGAGAGGAAACCCGCTGTCGCCACTACATGGGTTACTCTTTCCGATTAGCAGCAAGGGATCTTTTATTTGCGCTTCCCACAGGCAGGATAGCACAAACCATGGCCTTTATTGAACCAGTTATGGATTACTGGTCGGTGCAAGTCGTTTACACCTACCCATTGAGCCTTGCGGAGCACTCGCTCAGGGTTTGGAATCAGTATCTGGATTAAAAATCCCATGCCTCGACTGGGATCTGAACCCAGTACCTACCAGCATGTAGACCGATGGCCTAACCATGACGCCACCGAGGCCGATACAACTGGACAAAGGCTGTGGTGTGTGCTTTCATGTCTGTGGGAAAATGCATATAAAAGATCCCTTGTTTCATTTGGAAAAATGTAGCGATTTTCCTTTCAGTCAGAATTACCAAATGTTTGACATCCAATAGCCGATGATTTATTAGTCAATGTGCTCCAGTGGTGTCGTTAAACAAAACAAACTAACTTTTTTTCTATAACTGTTACTTCTCAGAGGTATCATGTGTGCATTTTTAGAATTATGAAAATTGTATTTTTTTGTGGCTTTACAAATACCAAGAAGACCATAAACACTTCAGATGTATGTAAATGGATATTCTAAACAATAAAATATAAGTAACATCTGAGTTCATTTATCAAAAATGACTAATAATGAAAAATGGGCCATAGTGTTTAAAAACTACGGTAATTCACTTTAACCAAAACAACCTGATGCACGATAGATCTGGGATCGATTCCTGTCGGTGGGCCCATTGGGCTATTTCTCGTTCCAGCCAGTGCTCCACAACTGGTGTAACAAAGCACGTGGTATGTACTATCCTGTCTGTGGGATGGTGAATATAAAAGATCCCTTGCTGCTAATCGAAAAGAGTAGCCTATGAAGTGGCGACAGCGGGTTTCCTCTCTCAATATCTATGTGGTCCTTAACCATATGTCCGACACCACATAACCATAAATAAAATGTGTTGAGTGCATTGTTAAATAAAACATTTCCATCCTTCCTTAACCGAAACAAAGACTAATCATTTTGTGCCTGATATTTAAATTCAAGGGTTAACTCATGCATGGAACTGACTAAAACATAGCAATGTCTGGTATTTTCATATTTGTATCTATTTAAAATTCAAGCATGCTGTCTTTGATACACTCTGTCTGAGGTGCCTGTCCATATAAGGGGTTAATGGTTTTAAAAAGTATTTTACAAATTAACATATTCAGCTTCATGAATAATATTTTTTGGTGAAGTTATAATGTCATTGCAGAATTTGGACTATTAAATGAGTTTATAGTTGAAGTGTTTACAAATGGATCAAGAATAAACAGGCCTTTGCTTATAAGTATTTTGTTGTTGGAAAAAGAAAAGAAAAAAGAACCAATCACCAATGTGAGGTTTAGATATGACAATTCCAACCCAGTGAGAGTAAATGTTATTTCTAAAAACATTTTGTCCAATGGATTGGAATTGCCTTGACTATATCTTACTATGGTGATGTATTATACAGTTAAACTGCTCAAAACCAGACCCTCAGTAAACTGGAATTCCCTCAAAACCAGACCCTCAGTAAACTGGAATTCCCTCAAAACCAGACCCTCAGTAAACTGGAATTCACTCAAAACCAGACCCTCAGTAAACTGGAATTCACTCAAAACCAGACCCTCAGTAAACTGGAATTCCCTCAAAACCGGACATTTTTTATGGGCCCTTTTTAAATGTTAGTACAGAACAGTACCTCTCTAAACCAGATATCCCTTAAAATTGGTCTTGTTACTTGGTCCCATATGTGTCCAGTTTAGAAGGGTTTTACTGTATTTATTTTGAATTCATGGTATTCTTGAATATTAGTCTGTAGTCCTGTGTAAAATTTGTTTATTATTTTCACAAAATATTTTATAGATGTCAAAAGCCATTAAATTTATATACAAAAAACCAAAAACGTTTTTACTGCTAATAAATTTATGTGGAATCTACCCTTTTTACCCCGTTATATTCTCAAGGGATTGGATATTAATATAATTATTGGTTTCACTGTTAACAGTGTATTGACTGACCATCAGATGGCAGCACTGTCAAGTTTCTAATTCTATGCTTGCACCCGATTCACCTGAGGTTTTGCATTGACAACTTGAACGATTCCAGGACCCCACCTTTTGCCGTTAATTGTCAACAGTAGGTATACAGATATTGAGTCCAGGCTGTGTAAGCAAGCATTGATTTTCGTTCTTGATCAAACTGGAGATTATACTCGTAGTGACTGAGACCCTGATAATGGCTCGACTCAGTGTTTGCACGGCAAGCAGATATTTTAAGCCGGCCAGTGTTCTGCAAAAGCGCTCCCTCGACGAGATTGAATGGCATCAATATCATCATTGAGTCGACGCACAATCGCTAAATTATTGTACCTGAATGGTGTTGGGAAAATTGTTGAGAGTAAATAAGTTGCTTTGTTACCATGACAATCTGTCAATAAATTGAGCATGATAAAAAAGGTTCGCAAGTCCATAGAATTCCTGGACATGGTTTAGCTCTGGCTTTGAAAAATTATTGAATTAAATCATTCATGCAACATTCGTTATGTATTGATGTATTGGATTCATTAATACTGTACAGGTTGCAATAATGTTCCTTTAATTATCTTCTCATATAGGTGTTTTAATGGATTTTATAGCTTTTGTTAACCAGATGACCTGAGTTCAATTCTTGACATACATGTAGCCAAACCTTTTTTTTTTTTTTTTTTAATAGCAAATGTTTTGTTTAATATATAAAATTTATGATTGAAATTTTTAAAGATTTATTTTCGATTATATTTACCAAATGACCTGAATTAAATTCTTCACAGCCAATTTTTTTTTTTTTTCTTCTTCTTTTTTTAACCAAGAGCTATGGTAATCTTTTGCTAAACTTTACGTCGGTATCCATAATCTTTAATTAAAACTATTCAAGAATTAACTAATTAATTAATCACAATTACTTAATTATTTATTTCTATAGTAAAAAACATTAACTAATACATATTCATGGTTGTTTCAGTCTGTGGTAAATTTTAAACTATTTTAGCATTTAGACTAAATCATCAACTTCTGTATTTTTGTAGTTTCTTTTTGAGACCCTATCATATATATGCTTCTTTTATATGTTGTTTATAATATAGGTCATATTCAAACACAGTTTTAGTGAAAATGACAACTCTTAGCGAGATGTAAGATATTTACATATATTGTACACAGACAAGTTAAAAAATATATTTCTGAACTTAATGCAAAACTGCCTTGGAAAATACCTTGTACAGTCATTTTGAAAAAAAGTACAGTTGTTCATCTGTTTAATGTTACTAGAAATGACCACATGATTTGTTTTTAAAAATATTTTTCAATTAATTATTTTTGTATAGGTCCTAGTTTTCTATGTATAGCATAGGAGTACAGTGAAACCTCTCAAAACCGGACCCTCTGTAAACCGGAATTCCCTCAAAACCGGACGTTTTTTATGGTCCTTTTTAAATATCTGTACAGAAGAGAACCTCTCTAAACTGGATACATCTTAAAAGCAGACTTTTTACTTGGTACCGAGGGGGTCTGGTTTAGAGGAGTTTCACTGTATTTTCCATTTTCGATTCCATCCAATTCTTCATTACTTAACATATTCTGTCTTTGAGACAGCACATAAAAAGATCTACAGTGTATCGCTGCTATGTACGTAAAGAATAATCTAAGTGGCCTGTAGTGGGTTTTATTTTTTTAACCTATATTCTTTGCAAGTACAGTATGCACTCTATAACCACTGGGATGTTAATCAAATGAGATGGAAATAAGCTTCACATTTTCATTTTTATTAATTTAAAAGCATATATTTTATTAATGTTCATACGTTCATGTCTCTGGCTCATATAGCCCTGGGCTTTAATTTGTGCGTGGCTGTCATCTTGCATATTTCATAAGCATGCCAGATGTTTGTTCATTTGCTTTACTGCCTGTCTAATAATAGTACTATTCGGTGTCACTTACAAATTTACTATACAACGAGAAGAAAATGCGATAGGTATGTCCACCACATTTAATATTTTAATTTGAGTATGTCATTAAAAAATAACACCAATCTGTAAATAAGGCAATAACTATGTTTTTCAATTTGCAGATGTAGATCAGTGGCTTTATGGTTGCAAATCTAGTTTTATTGGCAACATGTTAAATTAAAATGCCAAGTCCACCAGCAGAGATAATTCTGTAACCCATTGCATCTCAGGCGAGGACTCTTACCACTGACCTATGTATGTCCTGTCCCTGCTGTTTTAGACTTGTCTTGGTTCAGTCTTCAAAAGAGGATTTAACCTATACTTATGGGGATGGGAACTTTAAGAATAAACATTTATTTTTCAAGCAGAGTTTTTTTTCTTTGGGGGGGGGGGGGATATGGGGGTCTTTGCTTTGCTCCTGCTTCGGAAAACTTTTGTTTTCTAATTTTAAGGTACTTACGCATAAATCCAAAACTTTTTTTTTGGGGGGGGGGGGGGGGTTCTCTCATAAAAATAATTTTGGACTGCCCTCAGCAAAAAATCGTGGATCCGTGAAAAGTCAAACAGAAATGTGCGAATATTGAATAAAGCATTATCTTCTGTGGACCGTATAGTTTCTTAAAATAAATGAAAGGATAATTGTTTAATGACGCCTGCAGGTAGCTTAGTCGCTACAGTGCTTACCTGATATGCTGGAGCCCCATCGGTGGACTCATTGTCTGATTGTTGTTTGTCCCATGAAACCAGTGTCCCACAACTGCTTTATCAAAAAAAAAAACCTGGCCTCGGTGGCGCAGTGGATAAGCCATCGGACTATAGGCTGGTAGGTACAGGGTTCGCAGCCTGGTACCGGCACCAACCCAGAGTGAGTTCTTAAGGGCACTACACCCGCTTCTCTGTCATTAACCACTAACCAACTAACAACTAACCCACTGTCCTGGACAGACAGCCCAGGTAGCTGATATGTGTGCCCAGGGCAGCGTGCTTGAACCTTAATTGGATATAAGCACGGAAATAAGTTGAAATGAAATTTTTAAAAAGAAGAAGTTTGTTTTAACAACACCACTAGAGCACATTGATTATTAATCATTGGCTGTTGGATGTCAAACATTTAGTTATTCTGACATATAAGTCTTAAAGAGGAAACATTCTACATTTTTCCATTAGTAGCAAGGATCTTTTATATGCACCATCTCACAGACAGGATAGCACATACCACAGCCTTTGATATACCAGTCATGGGGCATAACATATTTTTTATTTATTTATTATTAATTTTTTTTAATGACACCACTAGGGCATATTGATTAATTAATTGTTAGCTATTGGATGTCAAACAATTGGTAATTAAAAAGTTATAGGACATCATGGAATTTCAGAAGGAAGGAAATGTTTTATTTCATGGAATTTGGATGCCAACAAAATTGTAAGGGCTGGGTTTTTTTATTCCTTTGTCAGGGAACATTTTATTCAGTATTGTGTCATGATTCGCAATACAAGTTACAGAGGTTGTTATATATTTCTAAAACATTAAATAGTTGTTGCTGAGATCTCTCTCAGTCAATAGAGTGCTTGCCTGGAGTGCTTGGGCCATAGTATCAAACCCCTTCTCTGGTGGGGTTCCCCCCACCCATCCCAACCCAACCAGCTCCACCCAACTGGTATATCAAAGGCAACTGGTATGTGCTTTCCTGCCTATCAGCAAGTGCATACAAAAGATTCCTTGTTAATAGAAAAACATAGCAGGCTTCATCTGAAGACTATGGGCCAAATTTACGAAGCCTGTTTTACTGAAGCGCATGTGTTTAAGCATTGGAAATGTATGTAGTTACACACATGTAAGTCCAAAACAGGCTTTGTAAATTTGGACATATATAGCAGGATTATTAAATGTTTGACATCCAATAACTGTTGCGTCAGTGGCCCCATTGGGCTATTTCTCGTTCCAGCCAGTGCTCCACAACTGGTATAACAAAGGCCATGGTATGTACTATCCTGTCTGTGGGATGGTGCATATAAAAGATCCCTTGCTGCTAATCGGAAAGAGTAGCCCATGTAGTGGCAACAGCAGGTTTCCTTTCAATATCTGTGTGGACCTTAACCATATGTCTGATGCCATATAACCGTAAATAAAATGTGTTGAGTGCATCATTAAATAAAACATTTCTTTCTAATAGCTGTTGATTAATAAATCAGTGTGCTCTGTTGGTGTAATTAAACAAAACAAACTTAAACAGTACTTGAACTTTCACTTTTCAAATAGCTTACAACTGACACTGATAAAAATTTGTAAATCAAAATATCTGTTCTGTTTATATTCTAAAAATTATCGCTACACCGAATGAATGGTGGGTGGGGTTGGAGTCATACAGGTTATCATTTGATGTATTGTAGGCCTGGAAAATGGCAGCATGTAACAACTTGGACAGCATTGAATACAATGTATGTTTTCACTTGATATATATCTATGCTTTTGTAAAGAGGACGGACAATTGTCACCAAAATAACACTAAAACGAAACCCCAGGTATTGAATAAATGTAGCAATATAAATTAACCTTGTACCACATATTGGCATATAAATAAACCTGTTGTGTATGATTGGAACTGTTTTTGTATTTTTTTTCTCCATAAGCCTGCTGTGTACAATTGGAATTTGTTTTTGTTTTTTTTCCCCCATAAGCCTGTTATGTATGATTGGAAAGTTTTTTTTCTCACTTTTTCCCCCCTCTTTCTCTCTCTCTCCTTTCATCATTGAGGTGTGATTGTTATGTCCATGCCTGTTAGAGCTGTGAAAACGTGGTCGCTGAGCTATGGCCGTTCCCACTGAGTGGTCACTCAATGCTCGCTAGTATTGAATAGTGAACACACTACAGGTTGACTGGGTCCTGCCATGCTGAACTGAGCAGATAATTAAAGGCTGGCGTTAACCTAATATAATGCCTTTTGGATCGGCAGCCGGTTTTCACCGCATAGCCACCACCAGCACCAGCACCAGCACTACCACTACCACCAGCAGCAGCAACAGCACAAGGTTTCGTCATCTCTTTAACATGGGAGGTAATGCCTTCTAGCCTGCGCCGGTGTTCTGATTGGCATTTATGTACTCGCTGCACAAGTCAACAATGGTATTAATTTTTAGCTGGCCACGGTATAATCGGCTATTGCCGGTCGGCACAACCAGTGTTTGGACGACCACATAAGCTGAAGGTAAGTTTGTGGGTCTGGTTTTTGTTGGGTAGTTGTTTGTGCATGTTTGTGTGTGTGTGTGTGTAGTGTGTGTGTGTGTGTAGTGTGTGTGTGTGTATGGTGTGTGTGTGTGGTGTGGTGTGTGTGTGGTGTGTGTGTGTGTTAGTGTTGACCACACAGCTCTTGTGGTTTGTTTTGTGTGTGTGTTGTTGTTTTTTCCTTCTTCCATCTGCATACCTGTACATAATTTATTTATTGAATGAGAGGATGATGGGTGGGTGAAAATGTTGGTTAATATATTTAAAAAAATAAGGCTAGCTTTCATGCCACACCAATTGATTCAACAGCTATACAATGTACTCTGGTGCCCTTTCTGTTGGTGTTATGTTGATGTGAAACACAATGGTAGAATGTTTTAGCTGTCATCTAAAGTCATCTCTAACTCCATTTATGTCCCCCCCCCCCCCCCCCCCCGCAGTAAAACTACTGATGTCGGTCTTATCTGTGTGTGTCTCCTTCTGCTTGTCTGTAAAATCTATAGACTGAGACCTACCCAAGTACTAGTACAAAAACCATGCACTGCCTTGCCTCTGTAAATGTCCCTGTTCCCTGTCCATGCCCTGCCCCTGTACCTGCCATGCTCTGCCCTGCCCTGCTGTCACTTGCCATGTTTTCTCATGTGTTGCCAGTTTTTCCCTGGTCTGCTTGTTTCTATAATCTTTTGACAAAATAGTATTCATGTTTGGCATAGTGAATTAACATTTTATTACTATATTGTAACATTTGTACAATTTTGGCCCTTCGAGGTTTTTAGTTTATTATTCATATATTAATATATATATATATATATCGGAAAGTATTGTCTAGTGGTAGCAAATAGTCTCTCAGTGTTTTGTTTGAATCATTTATTGTTACCAAATCACTATGCCTATCTTTGTGAAATATAGCCCTTTGGGTATTTACTTTATTCATCGTATGAATAACGGATATCATTAACTAGTTCCACATATTTTTTTCATGAGCGACATTGAAATAGTGTATAAAGATTACTGGACAGGCAGAAACATTGTTTACACACACTTCTATAGAGGTGAATATCGATTGTATATCCTTCTATAGGTGTGATATCACGTGTATCCACCCCTGTAGCATACCAACGGTATATACATATCTTGTGAGTGACACCGAATAGTGCCAAGATTACTAAACAGGCCTCTACTTGATCAAGATCCGAACATTCCGGCTGCAGGGCTGGATTGATTTTCTGCAATTGTAAGTCCCTTGCGTTTGTGCTTTATTTCTTGTACAATTGGCCCATCAATAGTTAAACCTGTCCAGCATGTTCGATGGGTCCGAACCTGTATTGGCATCGGAAAACCCTTCACGGAGGGAGAGAGCGCTGTCCAAGCTGGCGTGTTACCGCATGATTGCTTTATCTCAATCTTCTCCACCGGTGAAGTCTTGCATATTTGATTAGGTATGTGTTCACTTGTGTGGCTATCGTCAGTAACATTTCACGCTCTTCGTATCTGTAGGTCAGTGTAACGGTATTTTTTTTCTTTCTTTCTTCTTTCTTCTCCCATAACTGGTGTAGATCTCTTGTGATTTATTGTATCTTTGTGTAACCTTATACATGTATATGTTAATTTCTATAACCAGTAGATTTATGTAACAGTATATATACACACGTCTGTATGTATAAAATATTCATTTCCAAAATACGATATATAAGCCAATTTCAACAGTATGACAATACAGTTTTTGTCAAAACACAATCTTTTGTCCATTGAACAGGATATTAAACCTGTGCTGTATGTGATATATATGCTATATCATGTTGCAGCAAAACCAGATTTTTCTCAAAAAGATGTAAATGGATATATATATATATCGCGTTTTGGAAATGAACTCTTCATATATCTACACTGTATATCTTACACCTCGTTGATCGTTTAGGATTTGTGGTATTTTCTACAGCAGGTTATTGTATAATTTATTAGGTGTGCTTTCACTCGTGTCAACATTATTCATGTTCCTTGTTTATAAAACATATAAATCATATTCATATTCTTACCTTTGTTCGACACCCTGTTGTCAATGTGCATTTTTGTGCTGGGGTGTTGTTAAACACATTCATTCATTCATTCATTCATTCATGTAACCGATTAGCTGTTAGCGTTAAATTAAATTTGGATAACCGACATTCAAACAGACCGATAGTTTGCGTGAAATATTATATTTTGGATAAGTCATAGGATCTATCACAATCAGTCCAGACACTGTTGTCACTGTTTTTGTTTTTTTTGGTTTTTTTTGTTTTTTTCTTCCATAGCTGTTGTATATCTAATGTCATAATGGCCATTATTTTCACTAGCAGGTTAATATCTTTTTGTAGATGAGTTTATAGCTGTTACAGTGTTATGTGATGCCTCTGATCTTGAATGTCAAATATTTCAGATAAAATCGACAACAAAACATTTATTTTTGGTAAAATATAAAATGGTATTTCTCACATGTCCTTAATCCAAAGTTATTTTGCAGAAGACTATAGTCATACTATCCTACAAAAATGTTTTTTTTTTTCTAAATAATTTCAGTTTGGTTTGACGTAAGAAGAAAAGTAAAAGTGGTTTGGAAATAACAAAAACAAACATTTTGTGTGCAATTTAGAAAATGATCAGTTCAGAAATAAATAAATTGTAGTAATTTTCATAGTATGAAAAATGGCGATCCCTTAAGGATGGACTATAAGTCATCCTGACAGATATTCATGGGAGTAGTACCGGGTATTAACATTTGACTCTGTCTCGTACAGAGATACAATTTTGAAAGTGTTAATAGTTTTGTTGATGTGGGAGAAATATCCATCAAGTATTTTCCATTTCTCGTGTCACGAGATTCGTCTTGAATGTTCATGATCTCTCTCTTTTTTTTTTTGTGGGTGGGTTTTTATTACTTGCATAAATTGGAAAATACTTGCAGTTAATTCTTAATCATATAAATTAGTTAAACGTAATTGGATAATTTAACAAAATGTATGTTTAAATGTATTTGTATGACCATGAATAGGCTAAAGTAATATTGTTTATATAAATGTCATTGAAATATATTGCGATAAATCCGTATTAGTAATTGCAATGAGCATGGGTTTTTTTCCTATGACAGCTGCCGATTAAACAGTGTGCTGGGGTGTTCTTGAATAAATGTTTGTGTCCACTTTGAAATCATCCGATAGCTGTTGATTACAGTGTGCAGGGGTGTTCGAGAATGGAACTTTGTGTCCACCATGAAGACATCCACTAGTTGCAGATTAAACAATGTGCTGGGGTGTTGTTAAATGTTTATATTTACTTTGAAACATCCAATAGCTACTGATTAAACAATGTGCTGGGGTGTTGTTAAATGTTTATATTTACTTTGAAACATCCAATAGCTACTGATTAAACAATGTGCTGGGGTGTTCTTATATGTTTATATTTATTTACTTTGAAGACATCCAATAGGTACTGATTAAACAATGTGCTGGGGTGTTCTTAAATGTTTATGTTTATTTACTTTGAAGACATCCAATAGCTGCAGATTAAACAATGTGCTGGGGTGTTCTTAAATGTTTATATTTACTTTGAAGACATCCAATAGCTACTGATTAAACAATGTGCTGGGGTGTTCTTAAATGTTTATATTTACTTTGAATACATCCGATAACTACTGATTAAACAAATGTGCTGGGGTGTTCTTAAATGTTTATATTTACTTTGAAGACATCCAATAGCTACTGATTAAACAAATGTGCTGGGGTGTTCTTAAATGTTTATATTTACTTTGAAGACATCCGATAACTACTGATTAAACAAATGTGCTGGGGTGTTCTTAAATGTTTATATTTACTTTGAAGACATCCGATAACTACTGATTAAACAATGTGCTGGGATGTTCTTAAATGTTTATATTTACTTTGAAGATGTCCAATAGCTACTGATTAAACAATGTGCTGGGGTGTTCTTAAATGTTTATATTTATTTACTTTGAAGACATCCAGTAACTACTGATTAAACAAATGTGCTGGGGTGTTCTTAAATGTTTATATTTATTTACTTTGAAGACATCCAGTAGCTACTGATTAAACAATGTGCTGGGGTGTCATCTTTTTACCCACTCTTGGACGATATGTGGTATAAAATACTAGACATCTATTAAATGCTGATTAAACGGTGTGCTGGGGTGTCATTAAAACGACACTTCTCTCCTGTCTTCAGATCTCTTGGTGAAAGCCCGCCTCTGAGAGGTTATTATATGTAAGACGGCGGTGGAAAACCCCACACTTGGGCGTAGTTTCGTCTGATGAGCTCCTCTGGAGCAGTAAACATGATAGATTTTTCTTATGCGTAAACCGCAGCTCTAGAGAAGAAGAAGAAAAAAAATCAATATCTCAGTTCTGAATAGCCTACGCAGTCGCACATCTTAAAGCATATTTACTTTAGACATATGCAGGGGTTGCAGTTTTGTCTGAATAATCCAAGGCCTGAAAACCAATACTTTCAGAACTGTCAGTTTATAACTGTAACTACATATTATGGTGTGTGGCTTTGGCATTGACACACAAGTTCAATAATAATATGGTAATGTGTCGGAAATCCAGTAAAACTGCATTTGAAAAACAGTAGATACCAAATTCCACAACATACGAAATTACATTGTATTGTATCCATGGTAACCAAAATGCAGGGTGTAATTTGTTTTGAAAATTTTTTATTAACAGTTTTTCCTACTGGATGGAGAATTGAATAGCAACTACTGGAATTTGATTAGCACTTTTATAAAATAAGTAAAAACTAATAAAACACAATCTTTTCTTCTGAAGTTTTTGAACTACTATGCTAATTGATCGGCCAGTGGGAGTTGATTTGTATATCTGATCCAAAGTGTCCAGCCAGTGCACTACGACTGGTATATCAAAGGCCGTGATATGTGCTATCCTGTCTATGAGATGGTGCATATAAAAGATCCCTTGCTGCTAATCGAAAAGAATAGCCCATGAAGTAGCGACAGCAGGTTTTCTCCCTCAATATCTGTGTGGTCCTTAACCATATGTCCGACGGCATATAACCGTAAATAAAATGTGTTCGAGTGCATCGTTAAATAAAACATTTCCTATTTCCTGATCCAAAGTGAGAACTTGGGGTGATTTCAGCGCGCATGCCTTCTTGTGGGATTCCGATTGGGAATGTTTTACAACATTGTCCTTTTTCATTGCCGTTCCAGTAATACCTTCGATGGAAGCCCGTGAAAATTC